>NW_028227273.1:72712593-73210093 GCF_978045245.1 Mus caroli | reverse complement strand
CAGGTGCTTCTCAGTCATTCGGTATTCCTCAGGTGAGAATTCTTTGTTTAGCTCTGAGCCCCATTTTTAATGGGGTTATTTGATTTTCTGGAGTCCACCTTCTTGAGTTCTTTATATATATTGGATATTAGTCCCCTATCTGATTTAGGATAGGTAAAGATCCTTTCCCAATCTTTTGGTGGCCTTTTTGTCTTATTGGCGGTGTCTTTTGCTTTTTCAGAAGCTTTGCAGTTTCATGAGGTCCCATTTGTCAATTCTCGATCTTACAGCACAAGCCATTGCTGTTCTATTCAGGAAATTTTCCCCTGTGCCCATATCTTCGATGCTTTTCCCCTCATCCTCCTCTGTAAGTTTCATTGTCTCTGGTTTTATGTGGAGTTCCTTGATCCACTTAGATTTCACCTTAGTACAAGGAGATAGGAATGGATCAATTCGCATTCTTCTACATGATAACCACCAGTTGTGCCAGCACCATTTGTTGAAAATGCTGTCTTTTTCCACTGGATGGTTTTAGCTGCCTTGTCGAAGATCAAGTGACCATAGGTGTATGGGTTCATTTCTGGGTCTTCAATTCTATTCCATTAGCTCCGTTCTTTCTCTCATCCATCTAGTTCCTTTTCTTTCAGCTCGAGTCTGCCATCTCAGCCTAACCCGTTCCTCACAAGCCGCTGGAAGGCACGCAACATTCCCCCACACCTGACTACACATCCATAGAACATATATCCCCCTCTTTATCTTTTTATAAACACATCAAACACTGCTACAGATTAAATCATATATTGAGCCTCAGAAATGGACAGGGTAACTTCCCTACTCTGTTCTCACCAATAAACATGTCATATAGGTAAAAAAATTAAAAGAAGACTACCTGATATATAAATCAAAATGTCATAACAGATATTTACAGAACAATTCACCCAAACACAAAATAATATATCTTCTGAGAAGCATACACAATTTTCTTTAAAATTTACTACATTCTCAAACACAAAGCAAATTTCAACAAATAAGAGAAAATTAAAATCACACCCTGCATTTGTCCACCACAGTTAAATATGGATATCAGCATCACTCAAAGAACATAAAGATCAGAAAGTCATGGAAACTAAACAACTCTCTACTAAAAAAAAAAATGTTAAGGAAGAAATTAAGAAAGAAATTTTAAAAAAAGGTAAAATGAAAAAAAATGGAAATATCCCGACCTTATCTAATACTATAGAGTCAGTTATAAGAGGCAAGTTCATAGAACTAAGAGGATAAAACAAAAGAACAAGTCATTCCCAAGAGAGTTGATAACAGTAAATGAAAACAATATAAAGGAATAAATGAAACACAGTTGATTTTTTGTTTAAAAAAAGTAAGATTGACAAACCCATAGTAAAATTGAATAAATAACAGAGAGAGTAAATGTCCAACATAATAAATTATATATGAAAAACGTGACATAATAACAGAAACCAAGTTATTCATGAAAATCAGAAGAACACACTTTAAAATTCTGCATTCCATCAACTTGAAAAATCAATAAGAAATGTTCATTTTCTCAATACATACCAGAACAAATATTAAATCAAAATCAAATAAGCACACCTAAACCCCCAGAAAAAAAAATGAAAGCAGTAATGAGAATTCCACCACCCGAAAATAGCCCTAGGGCAAATGGTTTTACCATTCAATTATGCCAGAGTTTCAAAAATAAACAAGACAAACACTCTTCAAATTATTTCACATAATAGAAACAGAACAACATCACTAAATTTGTTTTCTTAAGCCACTATTATGCTAGTAAATAAGGTACAAAAAGACCCAAAAAGGAAAAATTAAACAAAACATCCTTGTCAATATGTTTCAGTCCAGAGGTTCAGGGGTGTAAATCAGTAATTGTAGTCCACCATATAAACAAACTGAAAGTCAAAAACCATATGATTATCTCATTAGATAGAGAACAGGACTTTTGTTAAATACAACACCATTTCAAGGTTAAAATACTGAAAAAATTAGGGATACATAGGCATATCTAAATATAAAAAAGATAACAGTTTATAGCAAGTCCATACCAAATATCAACTTAAATTGAGAGAAAATCAAAGCAATTATAAAAAAGTTCAAAAAAATGTTGTCTATTTTGTCCATAAATATATATTAGTTGAAGTCTTAGTGATGCCAATAAGACAACTGAAGGAGATGAAAGGCTATAAACTGCCAAAGAAAAGCTCAAAATATACTCATGTGTATATAGTATAATAGTATACACAGTGGCTCTTAAAATTCTATGAAAACTTTTCTATAGCAGACCTCCCCAAAAGAGCAAAGCACCTGAATACAAAATTAACCACAAAATTCAATAGCATTTATTAATAGGCTTTCTCAAATCCCACCACTTCAATATGACAAGGAGACTTCTATTTAAAGCTATAGGCCTTTTGTTGGTGCAGTCACTCCATGATCCGACTTCCAGGCCTGCTGCTGCCACATGGCTACCTCTTTAACTTCGTGCTTCTGTCCCCCTCCATCCTGTTCCTTTCCATGTCTTTCTCTAATCTCTCATCTTCATTTTCATCCTTCCTGTCATTCTTTCCCTGAAGTTCCACCCCTTGCTTCTGAACCAGCTATTCGCTGTTAGATATTAATTATAACCAATCAGCAGTTTAAAAAAAAAAAAAAAACTCCAGAACATCTTTTAGGTTGCCAAAAGCAATTAAGTATTGACTGACCTTTATCTTTTGTGAAGGTGTGGAAGGACAAGCATGTACAAATAGGAAACCAGTGATGCACCAAAGTAATGAAAATATAAAACTCCACCACCTCTTGGCTTTCGGCTGGTACAAAATTAACAATTGAAAATACAGAGACACTCCTTCATACAAAATAAGGAATCTCACCCCAACAAACCTTACTGTATATATATGACAAATTAACAAGAAAAGACATGAGGGAAACATCTTTCTCATTAGTGTCAAGGGAAACTGACCAAGCAACTGAAAGACCTATATGAAAAAATCCTTAAGACATTAAAGAAATAAACTGAGGAAAATATCAGAAGATAGAGAGATCTAAGATATTCAAAGATTGGGTATGATTATATAGTAAAAGTGGCCAAAATCAAATCTATCTCCTTTAAAATTTCAAAACAAAATTTCACTAATATTATTAGGACAATTATCTGTTTCACATGGAAACAGAAAAACATAGGATCTCTAAAATAATTGTAAATAATAATTTTAAAAACTCCTGGAGATATTATGATCTCTATACTTAAACTGTATAACAGAACAATAATAATAATAATCACAGCATTGAGTTAGAAAGAAAACAGACATATTGATCAAAAGAATTGAAGATTCAAATAAAAATCCACACACCAATTTTCTTAAAAACAAATGAGAGACACACACAAGAAAAAGAAAACATTTTCAATAAATGGAGACTGTCAACATGGCTACACTGTTTTTTGTAGAAAAGAAAGTAGGAAATAGCTTTGAACTCATAGGCACAGAAAAACTCTTTAACACAAGAACTAAGAACAATTAACAAATTGAAACTCATGAAATATGAGAAGCTTCTGTATTTGTATTGCAATGACAACTCATTTGGACAAAAGGACAAGATATAAAATAGTAATTTTTTTATCAAATATGCATCTGATATAGAGTTTATATCCAAAATATATAAAAATAAAAACTTGGACATCAAGAAAACAAATAACCCAGTTTACATATGGCATACCGATATAAACAGACAATTTATGACAGGCAATAGCAGAAACCCAAATGGCTGAAAACCACTTAAAGATATGATCAAAATCCATCATCATCAGGGAAATGCAAATCAAAACAACTGTGTTAACTTGTCCAAGTTAACTTGATGTTAACTTACACCAATAAGAACAGTCACAACCAATAAAGCAAGTGACAGCTCATGCTAGGAAGCATTTGGGATAAATGGAACACTGCTCCATTGCTACTGGGAATAAAACTGGTAAATCCACTATGGAAATCAATGTGGGGACTCTTCAGAAGAATGAGAATCAATCCTCAACAGCATTCAGCCATACTAATCTTGGGCATATACCCAAAACATGTTTCCTCTACTAGACAGGCTTGTTCAACTATCTTCATGATGTTCTCTCTCAGGAAACAGAACTACTGAGGGCTGCTTGTGAATGACAAACTTGTTAAAGGGTATGAGTGTTGTCAGGAATTTGAAACTCATTAAATTGCTTCCCTAAGTATTGAAGAGGTTTTTAATTCACTCTTCCAATTTTTTAAAATAAATAAATCTTTATTTAAAAAAAAGATTTGGCTTGGCATACATTGCTACTTTGAAGACTTTTACACATGACCTACCCACCTGGCAGATGCAGAAGGGGGAATATCAGAATATCCCCATTGCACATTGAGAGGTCATGTGAAACAAGGTTAGACATCCTATCCCTCCATTTCTGTGTACAAAGAACTGTTCTGACTACAATCTTGAGGACCAACTAATGACTGGAAGCACAGAGAGAATAGCAGGTTTTCAGGATCTGACCATAATTTCATAGATAGGAGAAAGCCAGTGAAGAGTCAATCCTGACTGGAGTTTGGACCATTGTTTCATTACATTGAAAAATGTCCAAAGCCATGTGATTTGGGTTTTCTGGATGAGAGACCAGTCCCTAGGAATTTCTTAGTACCCCAAAGGAATATTCCTTTTGTTACTCCTGGCACAAACAAAATGTGACATCCCCATCATCTTCATATAAATATCATCACAGTCATAACAGGAATAGGAACCAAAGCACACTGAATTGGCCTGCCTTACTTCCATGAGTTTGTTCATGAGTTCAGCACAAAGCTGAATAAATATCTCTACTACAACATATTTCGACTCATTATAGACCTCTGATGGAGCAGGATACATTTCTGTGGTCAGCTGGCTCAGATTGGTAGTACGGTGCAAAAAGTTCTCCAGGACATCCTCGGAGATGTCATTGTCATACAAATTGATGCTAGTAAGATGGGTGAATTTGACCAGGGCAGGCAGAAGGATCCTGAAGTGAGAATCATCCATCCTACAGTCTTCTAAGTCCAGAGTCTACAGGTTAGCTGCAACATGCTTTAAGAAATCTCTTAAAGGCTTGACATCTAGGTTAGTTAAAGTGACACCTCTCAAGCATAGATGTCTAAGCTGACTGTAGTTCCAACGCTGGGCAAATGACTTCAAGTCTGACTGAGAGAGCTGGCACAGTGTGATCTTGAGGGGCACCAATGGGGCCTCCAGACACTTGAGCAACTCTTTCATCTGGTCTGTGAGAAAATAGACATCATCAATAGTGAGATGCTGGAGACAGCTGAGTTTGCAGAACAGAGAAATGATCTTGCTGATGTTCTGCATCTCCTCTTGAGTGAAAGTCCTTGTTCTAAAGGTGCGTACGAGCATGAGTTTCTGAAGGTTTCTCGTCTTTCTAATGAAAGGTACGAATTTTGCCAGTTTGGACAGATTCCCCACTGTATTCAGTTCTAACTCCTTAATGAACTCTGGCTGTAGAAATTTTAACACATTCCTGACATTGGACACTTCTACTGCCCCTATCTCCAACTTCTCACAGCACATATACAGGAAACTCATCCTTTCCTTTGCCCACTCCAATAACAGTGTTTGGTGTTTATCTTCATGCAGAGAAGACATAAAGGAAAGGTCATGGAACAGCTTCAAATGCTCTTTCTGTGTTCTTGAGTGGGCCTCCACTATTTGCTTCTTAGGCATAGTTCCTACTAAGTAGTCTCTACCCTCTCTCCCATCCTATATATCTAAGGAAGCATGATGTTGTGCATCCCTGAAGTCAACCTTTTTAAGCCTGCACATCCTGGGGCGATACTTCCGTTTCATCCATGTGTCTACTCCATCCAGTATAGCCTGGAAGATCTGAAAGTTGGGTTTATCAATCAACAGCCCAACATGAAGGCAAGGGTAGGGCCAGTACTCGACCAGGATCTTAATTGTCTTTGCATTTTTTTGAGTGCTGGCTTCCTTGAACAGAGTTGGGACGAATTCCCTTATTAGGCACTCCGCATCAGAGACTGTCAATACTTCATTCCTCACCAGGCTCCTGAAAGCCTGATCCTGGAGTGTGGGTGGGGCACGGACCATTCTGACTGATCTTTAGGGAGATGATCCTGATTAGGACACAGGTGACAGAGTGCTGGGATCTGAGTCCCAATTTGTTATTATGCTGTGTCATCATAGCCAGCACATTTGGGTGACGTGAGGATCAATGATGGAGCAAATGTGATTCTGTTTCAGAACATCTTCTGCTTCTTCCTTTGACTGGTTTCAACTTACTTTGAGTAAGCAAAAACCATAAGCTCAATAGCTCTCTGTGTTTCCAACTCATTATAATGAATAATCCACTTACAGGGAAATGTGGGTACCAATGACATATACATGAGTCCACAAGATGATATTTCACTTCTATGTCAGCTTAAAACTTCCTAAGGTGGACACTGAGTGGACAAAAGGCAAATGTTAAACCAATAACTTCATTTTTTATTAATTATTGAACAATGAATAATTCTCATTTTTATCATTAATTTTAGAATTCTTTATTCTAGGCCTTTCAATTAAGAAGGTAACATTAGTTTATGTACCATGTGGTGCTGGAATAATTTTTTAAAGAAATGGTACACTTAAACATTCTTCTAGGATAGGGCTATGTTTACACTTCCTGTTATTGTGGACATAAAAACTGTAACTTCTAGAATATTTTGGTGCCAGCATTACCAGTTATTTTGCATTTGGTTGTATGAAGAGTGTAATGATTTTTTATTGTAGATTACAACATTGTGCTTGTCATTTTACTAATACTTCATTGAACTGCCAAGAATTTCCAAATGACTTTATCCTACTGTGGGGTGATTTTAAGTTCCATAACTTATGTGTTAGGAAGTTATTGACTTTATTGCTGGATAGAAGAACTTTGTGAGGGCTGGAGTCGAGGGAGGGGCCCAGAGCTCTAAAGAATTATCTCACATGACAGATTTCTATATTTCCTACAAACTCCATATTAGGTATTGTCAGCCTTTGGGGGATCATAAAACAATAACAACCTTGCTAACAATAGTTTTGCTATGGAGACTCATAAGAAACTCATAATTGTTTCTTGTAATTATAAAGTCAAAAGTTTTAGAAAACTTTTTGCTACTAATGATGGTGCAGTCATTATCATTATGAATGAAACAAAACTTTGTAGTTCAGAAGGGAACTTAAGTCACAGACCTTCCTCCCAATGTTGCCTATCATACAAACAAGTATGAGCCTACTATCCCTCAGAGGAAGGAATCAGATGTGTATCTTTTATTCTAGGAAGTGATGTTTACAGTGAGCTTAAACAAAACAAGAACATCAAGGGAATCACCTGGTCTTATGTCTTACTGTATTTGGTCATGTTAAAGAGCCCAGAATATTCCTCTCAGGACTCCTTGTTTCCCACAGAGGTATTATCGACTTGTGAGGTCATTCCCTTTATACCCTTGCTTTCAGGTACATCCACTTATCATAGTTCAACTAATTTTAGAAGTACAACTTGTGTGAAAAACATCTGCCCAATTCATAGTTCTCAATAAGTTCACAGCTTTCTTACACAATCACAAACACTGAGCTCTCTCTCTCGAGACCAGAAGTAACTTAGACTCTATGCCACACTATCTTACTACAAGTTAGATTTTATGTTTAACAAATGAATGTCAAAGTAGAATCATTTATTGATATTTACAACTGTTTTCTTTCCTGAAATAATAACAAATAAATATATTTGAGGGAAACTGAACTTGTACTGGGATACTTTCTAGGAGTATGAGATTAAAACTTGAACACTGCATTTTAACATAACATTGATTTAGGATAAAGTGCATTTATGTTTAAAAACCTGTATGGATCTTGAGTGCTTGAAGGTGTGGCTGACATCCCCTTCTTAATCTCAGATTTATGTGACATCCTTTGCATACATCCTGATGCTCAGTTGTTTCAAATCTCCTCACTCCCAAAAAATACTTATGAACCTAGAAAGCCATTTACCAAGTATTTTCTTAGTTCATGCCTTGGCAATGAGTGGAGTCCTGTGTCTATATCAAAAAGTTATGCAAAGTAGAGAAAGTACAAGAACATAGCTATAGCAGAATTATAACATATTTGTTTGCAGTTTTCAATTTAGTTTTACAAAAGTTAACATGATGAAACTGTAAGTATACATCAGTGAAAGGACCTTATAGTTGGATAAGTTCTGGTTCTGTGTCCTCATATGCAAAATCTTATCACTTAGAAGACAAATGTCAGTCACTAGAATATTACAAAGAGACTCCCAGATTGGGAAGTAAGGGCTGTAAATACATCTCTGTATTCTGATGGAATTTTTTGTTTTCTGTCTTTTGTATCATTTTTTTCTTGTCTCACTAATAGATGTTTGGAAACAATACACTTGATTTTTTAACACTGAGTGCATTTCACTTTTTAGCCACCATCTCTAACGATGTCTCTGGGGTGCCATCTTATTTTATAAAAATTACTAATTTTTTTTCTTACTCCTAAATATGGTTGGTGATTCAATAAATATCATTGCTTTGAGTTTGTCCATCTGTTTCAGTCAACACAGAAGTCAAGGTGAGGTGTTGTAAAATAATCTGAGTGTTCTTAACTGTTCTTTGTTGATCAAGTATATTCTGATAAATGCAAGCTTTTTCTTTATATATGCTCCTCATGTGGCACTGAAAATACAGATTAAATTCAATGTCCTAAGAACTTCATAAAGAGTACTAATTGAAGGTTCCTGGATCCCGCCAAGACTAGTCTGCCTAGGTGAGAGTGTGGACTACAGAGCTATCAGCTTCTGGGACAGGCCCTGATTTGGGCCTTCATCTTCTGCCAGTAGGCAGGTCTGAATGCCAGATATCTGTGCACCTTCCCTGCAAGAGGAGAGCTTGCCTGCAGACAATGCTCTAACCACTGAAACTCAGAAGAGAGCTAGTCTCCCGGGTCTGATGATAGAGTCTAACAGAATTATGAGAGGAAAAGCTCTAACCAGAGACAACTATAACAACTACCTCCAGAGATTACAAGATGGAAAAAGGCAAATAAAAGAAGCTTACTAACAGAAACCAAGACCACGCACCATCATCAGGACCCAGCACTACTACCTCAGCCAGTCCTGGGCACCCCAACACACCTGAAAAGCTAGATCCGGATTTAAAAGCATATCTCATAATGAAGGTAGAGGACATCAAGAAGTACTTTAATAACTCACTTAAAGAAATACAGGAGAATACTGCTAAAGAGTTACAAGTCCTTAAAGAAAAACAGGAAAACACAAACAAACAGGTAGAAGTCCTTAAAAAAAAAACAGAAAAACACATCCAACCAGGTTATGGAAATGAACAAAACCATACTAGACCTAAAAAGTGAAGTAGACACAATAAAGAAAACCCAAAGTGAGGCAACAATGGAGATAAAAAACCTAGGAAAGAAACCTGGAAACATAGATACGAGCATCACCAACAGAATACAAGAGATGGAAGAGAGAATCTCAGGTGCAGAAGATTCCATAGAGAACATCTGCACAACAATCAAAGAAACTGCAAAGTGCAAAAAGATCCTAACTCAAAACATCCAGGTAATCCAGGACACAATGAGAAGATCAAACCTATGGATAATAGCAGTAGATGAGAATGAAGATTTTCAATTTAAAGGCCCAGCAAATACCTTCAACAAAATTATAGAAGAAAACTTCCCAAACTTAAAGAAAGAGATGCCCATGAACATACAAGAAGCCTACAGAACTCCAAATAGACTGGACCAGAAAAGAATATCCTCCCAACACATAATAATCAGAACGACAAATGCACTAAATAAAGTTAGAATATTAAAAGCAGTAAGGGAAAAGGTTCAAGTAACATATAAAGGCAGGCCTATCAGAATTATACCAGACTTTTCACCAGAGACTATGAAAGCCAGAAGATCCTGGACAGATGTTATACAGACACTAAAAGAACACAAATTCCAGCCCAGGCTACTATACCCAGCCAAACTTTCAATTACCATAGATGGAGAAACCAAAGTATTCCACGACAAAACCAAATTCACACATTATCTTTCCACGAATCCAGCCTTTCAAAGGATAATAACCGAAAGAAAAAAAAAAAACAATACCAGGATGGAAACCATGTCCTAGAAAAAGCAAGAAAGTAATCCTTCAACAAACTAAAAGAAGACAGCCACGAGAACAGAATGCCAACTCTAACAACAAAAATAAAAGGAAGCAACAATTACTTTTCCTTAATATATCTTAATATCAATGGACTCAATTCCCCAATAAAAAAACATAGGCTAACAGGCTAACTATACAAATAGGACCCAACATTTTGCTTCTTACAGGAAACCCATCTAAGGGAAAAAGACAAACACTACCTCAGAATGAAAGGCTGGAAAACAGTTTTCCAAACAAATGTTCTGAAGAAATAAGCTGGAGTACCCATTCTAATATAAAATAAAATCGACTTCCAACCCAAAGTTATCAAAAAAGACAAGGAGGGACACTTCATACTCATCAAAGGTAAAATCCTCCAAGAGGAACTCTCAATTCTGAGTATCTATGCTCCAAATGCAAGGACAGCCAAATTCATTAAAGAAACTTTAGTAAAGCTCAAAGCACACATTGCACCTCAAACAATAATAGTGGGAGACTTCAACACACCACTTTCATCAATGGACAGACCGTTGAAACAGAAACTAAACAGAGACACAGTGAAACTAACAGAAGTTAGGAAACAAATGGATTTAACAGATATCAACAGAACATTTTATCCTAAAACAAGACAATATACATTCTTCTCAGTACCTATGGCACCTTCTCAAAAATTGACCATGTAATTGGTCATAAAACAGGCCTCTACAGATACAAAAATGTTGAAATTATCCCATGCATCCTATTTGATCACCATGGACTAAAGCTGATCTTCAATAACAACATAAATAATAGAAAGCCAACATTCACGTGGAAACTGAACAACACTCTACTCAGTGATATCTTGGTCCATGAAGAAATAAAGAAAGAAAGTAAAGACTTTTTAGAGTTTAATGAAAATAAAGCCACAACATACCCAAACTTATGGGACACAATGAAAACATTTCTAAGAGGAAAACTCATAGCTCAAGAAAATCAAATAACCCCATTAAAAATGGGGCTCAGAGCTAAACAAAGAATTCTAACCTGAGGAATACCAAATGGCTGACAAGCACCTGAAAAAATGTTCAGCATCTTTAATCAACAGAGAAATGCAAATCAAAACAACCCTGAGATTCTACCTCACAACAGTCAGAATGGCTAAGATAAAAAATACATGCGATAGCAGATGCTGGCGAGGATGTGGCGAAAGAGGAACACCCCTTCATTGTTGGTGGGATTGCAAGCTTGTACAACCACTCTGGAAACCAGTCTGGCGGTACCTCAGAAAATTGGACATGGTATTACCTGAGGATCCCACAATACCTCTCCTGAGCATATATATATTCAGAAGATGTTCCAACTGGTACGAAGGACACATGCTCCACTATGTTCATAGCAGCCTTATTTATAAGAGACAGAAGGTGGAAAGAACCCAGATGCCCCTCAACAGAGGAATGGATACAGAAAATGTGGTACATTTACACAATGAAGTACTACTCAGCTATTAAAAAGAATGAATTTATGAAATTCTTAGAAAAATGGATGGACCTGGAGGGCATCATCCTGAGTGAGGTAACCCAATCACAAAAGAACTCAAATGATATGTACTCACTGATAAGTGGATATAAGCCCAGAAACTTTGAATACCCAAGATATAAGATACAATTTGCAAAACACATGAAACTCAAAAGGAACGAAGATCAAAGTGTGGACATTTTGCCCCTTCTTAGAATTGGGAATAAAAACACCCATGGAAGGAGTTACAGAGGCAACGTTTGGAGGTGAGACTAAAGGATAGACCATCTAGAGACTGCCATATCCAGGGATCCATCCCATAATCAGCTTCCAAACGCTGATACCATTGCATACAGTAGCAAGATTTTGCTGAAAGGACCCTGATATAGCTGTCTCTTGTGAGGCTATGCTTGGGCCTAGTAAACACATAAGTGGATACTCACAGTCAGCTATTGGATGGATCACAGGGCCCCCAATGGAGGAGCTAGAGAAAGTACCCAAGGAGCTAAAGGGATGTGGAACCCTATAGGTTTAACAACAATATGAATTAACAAGTACCCTCCCCCCCCCCGGAGTTTGTGTCTCTAGCTGCATGTCTTAGTCAGGGTTTCTATTCCTGCACAAACATCATGACCAAGAAGCAAGTTGGGGAGGAAAGGGTTTATTCGGCTTACACTTCCATACTGCTGTTCATCACCAAAGGAAGTCAGGACTGGAACTCAAGCAGGTCAGAAGCAGGAGCTGGTGCAGAGGCCATGGAGGGATGTTCCTTACTGGCTTGCTTCCCCTGGCTTGCTCAGCCTACTCTCTTATAGAACCCAAGACTACCAGCCCAGGGATGGTCCCACCCACAAGGGCCTTTCCCCCTTGATCACTAATTAAGAAAATGCCTTACAGTTGGATCTCATGGAGGCATTTCCTCAACTGAAGCTCCTTTCTCTGTGATAACTCCAGCTGTGTCAAGTTGACACAAAAATAGCCAGTACAATTGACCCCTTGTCAACTTGACACACAAACACATCACTAGTAAGCCTCAACCCTTACATTCTTATTCATCCCCAAGATCTAAATAACTTTAAAAGTCCCACAGTCTTTACATATTCTTAAATTTTCAATCTCTTTAAAATATCCATCTCTTTTAAAATCCAAAGTCTTTTTACAATTAAAAGTCTCTTAACTGTGGGCTCCACTAAAACAGTTTCTTCCTTCAAGAGGGAAAATATCAGGGCACAGTCACAATCAAAGCAAAAATCAATCTCCAACCGTCCAAAGTCTGGGATCCAACTCACGATCTTCTGGGCTCCTCCAAGGGCTTGGGTCACTTCTCCAGCCATGCCCTTTGTAGCACACACGTCGTCCTCTGGGCTCCAGATGCCTGTACTCCACTGCTGCTGCTGCTCTTGGTGGTCATCTCGTGGTACTGGCATCTCCAAAACACTGTGTGACCCCTTCAGTCCTGGGCCTTCAATTACAACTGGGGCTGCACCTTCACCAATGGCCTTCCATGGCCTCTCACAGTGCTGAGCCTGAGCTGCTGTGTGACCCCTTCATGCCTTCAAAACCAGTACCATCTGGGTGACCCTTACACATTACCAAGTCCCACTGCAGAAGGAGTACAAACTTGCCTATCTCTGGAACACAGCCTCTTTGTGCTTTCAGAAAACACTTCCCAGAAGATGTCACCTCAATGATGCTAGTCTCTTCTTAATCACCGCTAATTTCTTAGCTCCAGCTAACCAGCATCAATAGTCCCAGTAATGCAAAGGTTTGGCTTTAGTAGTTCTGGTATCTTGTTAATCACAGCTGATTCTTCAGCCCCAGCTAACCAGAACCACAGAATCTTCACAACCAAAGTAACAATGGCCCTGAAAAGTGTCTTTAATTTTCCCTCTGAAATTTCACAAACCAGGCATCCATCTTCTGCACTGTTCTCAACATTATCTTCCAAGCTCCTACACAACATCTGACAGAGCTCTTAACAGCAAATGGATCTTCAAGCCGAAAGTTCCAAAGTCCTTCCACAGTCCTCCCCAAAACATGGTCAGGTTGTCACAGGAATACCCCACTCTGCTGGTACCAATTTGTCTTAGTCAGGGTTTCTATTCCTGCACAAACATCATGACCAAGAAGCAAGTTGGGGAGGAAAGGGTTTATTCGGCTTACACTTCCATACTGCTGTTCATCACCAAAGGAAGTCAGGACTGGAACTCAAGCAGGTCAGAAGCAGGAGCTGGTGCAGAGGCCATGGAGGGATGTTCCTTACTGGCTTGCTTCCCCTGGCTTGCTCAGCCTACTCTCTTATAGAACCCAAGACTACCAGCCCAGGGATGGTCCCACCCACAAGGGCCTTTCCCCCTTGATCACTAATTAAGAAAATGCCTTACAGTTGGATCTCATGGAGGCATTTCCTCAACTGAAGCTCCTTTCTCTGTGATAACTCCAGCTGTGTCAAGTTGACACAAAAATAGCCAGTACACTGCATATGTATCAGAAGATGGCCTAGTCGGCCATCAGTGGAAAAAGAGGCCCATTGGTCTTGCCAACTTTATATGCCTCAATACAGAGGAATGCCAGTGCCAAGAAGTGGGAGCGGGTGGATAGGGGAGTAGGTGGGGAGGGTTGGTGGACTTTTGGGAAAGCATTGGAAATATAAACTAAGAAAATACCTAATAATAATAATAATAATAATAATAATAATAATAATAATAATAAAATGAGTTCTAATTGTGCATCCCCACTGATATTCACAGGTGTTTGTTCAGACTTGGGTTCTTGGACTGCCACTAGGGGGTAATCATCAATAGCTCAAACACATTCAGTGATTCTTTTTAAGAACTCAGATTCTCTTTCCCTAATACCTAAATTTTGATTAAACAAACATAAAGTTATAGTCCTACAATTCAGCTAGGATTATTATTGAAACCCAACTATAATATCAAGACACAATATATTTTCTGTGTATAGCAGTATCAGGAACCCATATTGTAAATCAGGAGGATTGTGGAAGGTTCCTGAGCATCCTGGTTTACAATGAGAGAACTTGTTTGAAATAAACACCTCAAAATGAGAAATATACATTATATTCAACTAGCTTTATGACAATTCAAAGGCATTACACCAATAATAGAATTCTGTTTAGTTATTGGTAAAGTGGGAGCTGTTAGCACATAGTTTTATCTGTGTGTTAGTTTTTAAGAGATTGGATCATTGCTTACCTGTCTTGTGTTTTTGTACATGGATCTCACAACATAGATTCTTCTACACAGTCCTGGTATTTTTCAGTGACTTTCTTTCTGTAATGTTTTGCTAGCTTCATTAACAGTGCTATCCAGAAAAATCAAGTGTGGATGTGAACCAAGTCAGTGTGTTGTTAATAGGCACATGATAGTGGATGTCACTAGTTTGAATCTATCACTTTCATAGAAATTCTGAACTTCGTCTTTGAGGCAAAGACAAGTGTGAGATGCTTGATATGTAGGCTTTAATCTAATCTAATCACAAACAGACTCTGATTTAAAAAAAAATCTATACTAGTATTTCCCATTATCAGTGTTTGAGATGTCTCTTTTTTTTTCCTTTTTTCATTAAAAACATTTTTCTTATACAATATATTCTAATTACAGTTTACCCTCCAGCTATTATTCATAGTTCCTCCCCACCTCCCTTCTCATCAGGATAAACACCCTTTCTATGTCTCATTAGAAAATTATAGGCTTCTAAGTTGTAATAACAAAAATGTAACAATAAAATATAATAAGATAAAAAAAATCAACCCTTTGAATTTGAACAGGGTAAGCAGCATAAGGAAAAGATTCTCAAGAGAAGACATAAGAATCAGAGAGTCGCCGGGCGTGGTGGCGCACGCCTTTAATCCCAGCACTCGGGAGGCAGAGGCAGGCGGATTTCTGAGTTCGAGGCCAGCCTGGTCTACAGAGTGAGTTCCAGGACAGCCAGGGCTATACAGAGAAACCCTGTCTCGAAAAACCAAAAAAAAAATAAAAAATAAAAAAAAAAGAATCAGAGAGTCATTCATTCACACATTCGTTATTCCTATAAAATACTAAACTGAAATCTATAATAAATACACTAAGTACCAAGTACAGACACATGTCAGCCATATACTTTCTGCTTCAGCCCTTCTGAGTTCTTATGAGCCTTTCTCTGAATTAGAGGGCCTTTTCTCCTGGTTTCCTCTAAACCCTTTGGCAGTTATACTTTTTCTGCCTCATCTTTTGTGGGATTTCTTAAGCTGTGATGGGAGGTATTTGATGGGAACATCCCATTTATAGTTGTGACTCCCAAGGTCTATTTTGCAGTTTAATGTATGGATATGGTTCTCTGTGTTTTATTTTTGCTGAAGGAAGGTTCTCTGATAAAAGCTGAATAAGGCATTGATATAAAAGTTTAATAGAACAATACTTGGAGTCATTTTATCATTGCTCTTTTTAAAAGACCAGTATTATTTGGTTTTATCCTGAGTCTCTGGGATATCTAGACTCTGTTATTGGTCACGCAATCAATGTCAGGAATGGGTTCCAACAGGGGTAGGTATGGGTTCAATCTCATATTGTAGGCTTTAAGTCAAATCACACATTGGTTAGTTACTCAAACAAATTATGTACCACCGTTCCATAACACAAACTTTAGGTAGGATATAAAGTACATCAAAGGTTTTTCTTTGGCTGGGTTGGTGTTTACATTTCTTTTTTGGTAGCCTGAAGAGTCCATTCCCATGTCAAAGATACTTAAACATAAGGGTTAAAGTTCTATGAAGCATCAGTTCTTCTTCTCCATGTCCTATGAGTTGAATGTGTGCCGTAAAGCAACCTATTATCTTGGCAACAGCCTGGGTTATTTGGGTTTCCATTGGACCATTTCTTCAACAACTTGATGGGATGTAACCCAGTCCCAGTACTAGAAGTTTTGTTTGGTGACAAGAGATCACCAGTTGGGACTGTATCTCCATCGTTATTTGGAGAGTTCATTAGGATTGCATTGATATATTTTAAGAAGTTTCACTACAAGAAATTTCTATTTCATGTCTCAAAGGTCGTCCAATTCTACATATTTCTCCCAACATTCCTCCATTTACCCCATCTGTTGTGATAATAAAAAGAGAAAAAGCTATAAGATATGTTTTGGTGAGGTGTGGGGGTTGGGGGTGCCTCAGTGGGCCCATGCCAAGTATCCCTTCCCCTGAGAGACCTTACAAGATGGTGTGGGGGAAGTGGGTACCTCAAGGAGCCCATGCTGAGGCATCCCTTCCCCCTGAAAGACCAGCCACACGACAGTATACTATAGAATAGAGTTTATTTAGGGCCTAGGGAAGGGAGTTAACAGAGTAGTAGAGTCAGAGAAAGCCAGAGAGAAGGAGAGAGTAGAGAAGTAGAGGCCAGCCATGAACACATGGAGAGAAGGGGGAAGGGAACAGGAAGAGAAGGGGAGCAAGGCAAGAGGCAAGTGTAAGAGAGACAAGAGAGGGAGGAGGGGCCAAGCAGCCCATTTTTTAGTTGGCCAGGCCTACCTGGTTGTTGCCAGGTAACTGTGGGGAGGAGCATACCTGGCTGTTTCCAGGTAACTGTGGAGGTGGAGTCCAGACAGAATACCAACATTTTCCTGTTTTGGTTTAGTTTAAAAAAAAAAAAAGGAAAGTAAAGAAAAGAAAAGAAAAAAATAGAAAGAGGTGATAGAATAGGATCATTCTGATATCTGGCTGGTTCATGCTGACATTGGGGTGGCATGTTTTGGGGGAACCTAGAAGAATGGTTATGGGAGATGTTTGTCCAGTTTTAGGAGAATTGGCTGTTTCCTTGCTGTTTAGGGCCTGTGGAGGCTCTGAGGATAGGCCAGGAGGAACAGGTCCAGTAAGAAGCATCTGTGTCTGAGAGGAGATTGGAGCATCTGAATATTGCTTCTCTGGAGTTTTCCTGGGTGTAGCAAGTGCCTGGACTTGACAAGATGTTGCAACACATTATTATACATAGAGAATAAGAATAAATATGTTTGGGAGAGAGAAAAAATTTCTGAAGATGTGCAACTGAAACCCAGAGGAATCCCACCCTTTGGAACAGATAGTAAGTGAGAACTGGGTAAACCACTCTGTAAATCAATCTGGAGGTTCCTCAGAGAATTGGAAACAGATCTACCTGAAGACACAGATATACCACTCTTGGGAATATACCCAAAAGATGCCCCACCATGCCATAGGATCACTTGTTCCACTATATTCATAGCAGCCTTATTTGTGATAGCCAGAAGCTGGAATCAAACTATATATCCCACAACAGAAGAATGCATACAGAAAACGTGGTTCATTTATACAATGGAATACTACTCAGCTATTAAGAATGAGCACATCACTGAGGCTATGGCATGCTCACAAAAAGGGATCTATTATGGCTGCCCTCCGAAAGACCCAACAAGCAGCTGTAAGAGTCAGATGCAGATGTTAGCTCCCAACCAATGAAAGAATTCAGCTGAACCATGCTGTTGAATTAGGGAAGGCAGAAAGAAGCTGAGGAGAAGGGCAATCCTGTAGGAGGACAAACAGTCTCAATTCATCTGGACCCCTCTAGATCTCTCAAACACTGGACCACCAAACAGACAGCATACACCAGCTGATACAAGGCCCTCAGCACACATACAGTAGAGAAGGTCTGGATCTGTATTCATTCATAGAGGGTGTGCCTAACCCTCAAGAGATTGGAGGCCCCAGGGAGTTTAGAGGTCAGGTGAGGTGGAGGATGGGGGCATCCACATGAAGAAGGGGGTTGAGTGGGGAGGAGGTATGGGATTTAGAGCAGGTGGAGGGTGGATGAGGGGGTCAGTGAAAGGAATATGAAGTTTGAAAAATAAGTTAAAATTAAAATTAAATTCTTTTAAAAATAAAAAAGCAATTTAGATAATGTTTTATTGAAAGGAGCAAATTCATGCTCCCCTTCACACACTCACATACAAATGATGCCTACAAATAAATGTTTAAAAGACAATTGTCACTAAAAATGAATGTTAGTTAGGAGAGAGTTACATTGAATGGGTCTCAAGGACTGCGGGTATTTCTCTAAGATGGATGTTATGGAACCACGGACACAAATTATGGGCCCAAAGATAAAACATCCTCGAACAATAAAGATGAAAATACAGTGTAAAAACCATGTGTTCACAAATCTTTTATAATAAGCTGCAAATATTACCCTTCATAGTATTATGGTCTCCATTACATAAAGAAACGGGAACAATGACATTGACCCAACCATGCACTCTTACAGGTTAATGTCCAGGTTGCTTGGCAGCATTGTACTCATGGAGTTCCTAGATAGCTGTGTATACATACACAAAATAATTGTTCTGATAACCTATCCTACTACATGTTGAAATTCAGGAATGTAATGGTGACACAATGGAAATTTTCCAATCTAAGAACTGTCAACATGTTGAGACACTTGGCAAGATGATAATTTGGCTGTGAAATGCACCCCATGTTTGAATAAGTGTAATAACTTAAATCATATGCAATATCGAAATGAAAGAGGTGATAATCAGGAAAGAAAAATCATGTAGCATTCCATCTTCATTCTGAAATCCATGTACCATTTCTATTTCCAGATCTCTAGAGTAATTTTAGCAGTTTCTGTCGCCTTATAATTGTCTTGAGATGTTATAAACGATTCAAGATTCTGTATTGAAGCACTCAGTGTGATCACACTTATCACATCAGCTAAAATCATGTATTCTCACTTTAAGACCTAGCTTTAGGCTTTATTATGTTCAGATATTTCCTGATTGTTAATTTTAAACTTCAAACAGAATTGGCAATCTTGTTCCTATGGCAATATTGTTTCTTCTGTGCTTTTCATAAATATGTATTGTGAAAGATTATCTTCCATTCATTGACAGGAAAATGTCTTAGAAGATGTTTGGTAAATTATTCTCAAATTTCATATCTGTTATGAGCAGTAGGTAGAATTGAGAAATGTGGATAGTAAATGATTCATGTAACAAATCACATAGGTTTGTGTTTAAAATAATATGATAGAAACATTTTAAATATTTTCAGTCTCAGTCTTTGCATAGGTGATTTATAACTTGGCATTGAATCATGTTAGATAACTGTCATTATCTAACAATGTAGTGCTAATTATAATACAATACTCCAGAAACTGCTCTTGTCCAAAATTGGATTTCATGAGTGCAACATAGGCCCAGAATATTATATTTTATATGTATTTGTATATATACATATTCCAAAGCAAAATAATGACATGAGTCAAATAAATTGTTGACTGATGTTATATTTACCTTTAAAATATGAAAGTTAATATGTAACAAAATATGGTATAGAAATTAAGTTACTACTGGGGCAACAATATACTGCAGTCAGTAAAATGCTTACATTCTGAACATATGGAAGTGAGTTCAAGTTCCAGAATTCACATTAAAAGAACTAGTTCTGTCAGTGCACACTTGTATTCAAGCAGTGGGGATACATAGACAAGAAGATTCCAGGAACCACTTACCAACAACCTAAGCCTACTCATAGGTTTTCAGATCATAGACATAGACTCTTATAGTTTAAAACGTAGTTGAATATTACCTGTGGAATAACTGACATGCTATAATCACACATGTTTACATGCCCTCTGCCAGACACATGAAAGTGGACACACAAGCATGCACATTACACAAACAAAATGGAGTATAAATAATTTTAAGTCAAGATTTATATTTAATAATATCTATGATTGATGAAACTTTTAGTGATAAATCAGGTAATAAGAAATCCTAAATAGAAGACAAATATAAATTCAGTATAATATCAAATGCTATGCTTTGTAAAATAGAAATATTAATTTAAATATGGACCATGAATTTAGGCAAATGGTTGCTTCCTTGCCTCCCAGCTACAAATCTTTCAGTGTCAACACAAGCAATAAAAACTGGAAAGCAAATCCAAATGATGAGAATAACATTGCCATAAAACCAAACTAAATAAATGATGAAAGAAAGTTCTGCTACCAACCTAAAAAAGCCCAGGACCAGATGGGTTTAGTGCAGAGATCTATCACACCTTCAAAGAGGACCTAATTCCAATACTCCTCAAACTACTCCACAAAATAGAAGCAGAAGATACTCTACTCAATTCGTTCTATGAAGCCACAGTAACGCTGATACCTAAGCCACACAAAGACCCAACAAAGAAAAAGAACTTCAGGCCAATTTTCCTTATGAATATCAATGCAAAAATATTCATTAAAATTCTCACAAACCGAATCCAAGAACACATCAAAGCAATCATCCATCATGTTCAAGTGGGCTTCATCTGAGGGATGCAAGGATGGTTCAAAATATGGAAATCCATCAACGTAATTCACTATATAAAGAAACTCAAAGACAAAACCACATGATCATCTCATTAGATGCTGAGAAAGCATTCGAAAAAGTCCAACACTACTTCATGATAAAAGTCTTGGAAAGATCAGGAATTCAAGGCCCATACCTAAACATAATAAAAGCAATATACAACAAACCAATAGCCAACATCAAACTAAATGGAGAGAAACTTGAAGGAATCCCACTAAAATCAGGGTCTAGACAAGGCTGTCCACTTTCTCCCTACCTATTCAATATAGTACTTGAAGTCTTAGCCAGAGCAATTCGAAATTAAAAGGAAATCAAGATACAAATTGGAAAGGAAGAAGTCAAAATATCATTATTTGCATATGATATGATAGTATATGTAAGTAACCCAAAAAAATCCACCAGAGAAATCCTAAACATGATAAACAACTTCAGTGAAGTAGCTGAATATAAAAATAACTCAAACAAATCAGTGGCCTTTCTATATACAAAGGATAAATAGGCTGAGAAAGACATTAGGAAAACAACACCCTTCAAAATAGTCACAAATAATATAAAATACCGTGGTGTAATTCTAACTAAGGAAGTGAAAGATCTGTATGATAGAAACTTCAAGTCTCTGGAGAGATGGAAAATTGGGTAAAGAAGGAAATCTAGATTGTTAGTTATTTATAAAACCTTGAAACAACCAGAATGAAAGTACAAGGAGGGGTGCATGATCAGGAACTCTGCCTTAGGACAAACCACTTTCAGAAACAACAATATCTCTCGATAAACTGGTCTGTCTTTTGCCATTCAGTAAATTCTGCTATGAAGTCATGGCCATTGCTTAAAACAATCAGTATTATAATGCAAAAAATAAAAGAAGTAAATTGACTTCCAATGAAAAGTGTTATCCTAGAAAATATACTATTAAGAGAATATAACAGACAAATTTGTATATGATGATAAAATATTTGTAAAATTATTTCTCTGATTAAGGTGTTTTAAATATATAGAATCTGATTAATTTTAATTTATTTACTTTTATTTTATATGCATTTGTGAATTCACTGTATATATATTTGTGAGGGTGTTTGGGATCCACTGAAACAGAAATTACAGACAGTTGTCAGCTGCTTTGTAGGTGCTAGGAAGAGAATCCACCCCCCTGGAAGAACAGTTATTGCTCTTAACCACTGAACCATCTCTGCAGCCCTTTGTAAAGATTTAAACACAATCTCCTTAAATCCCAAGATTAAAACATGAACAAAATATTTTTAAGATCAGTAAAGGTTGTATTTAACAACTCCATGTAGAATCTAGTGAAGTTGAAAGAATGCATTCCTTCACTAAGTTGCTTCTTCCAATTTAGTGCTAGAGTGACAACTGCAGCTTTTGGAAGCTACTGCATTAAGCATCCAGGTGTAACCTGTTAGGTTGGTGTCACAGAATAGAGAATAAACCTGCCTACAGACACTTAAATACATTGTCTTTCCATCTCACCACAGTGGTGTTATATAATGAAAATTTGATAAAGGTTGGAAAGTCATATGAAATAGTAACCTCTCATATGACAGGCTTGAAATTAAGATGCTTCTTAGTTCTTAGTATCAGGAGGAAGCAGTCAAATTTTGTCCTTATGTTTACCTCTGTGCAAGGTCATAGAAGGGAAAGTCTATACGCTCCTCATAGAAGGGGAGAATATAGATAGGCTTTAGGATTGCTCTTCCCAAGCAAATTAAAGGTCTACAAGACAAGAGCTTGAAATCTTTGAAAAACGAAATCAAAGAAGATCTCAGAAGATGGAAAGATCTCTCATGCTCATGGATTGCTAGGATTAACATAGTAAAAATTGCAATCTTAAAAAAGCAATCTCCAGATTCAATGTAATCCCCATCAAAATTCCAACACAATTCTTCACAGACATGGAAAGACCAATTCTCAAATTCATGCAATAAAACAAAAAAACCCAGACTAGCCAAAATAATTCCAAACAATAAAAGAGCTTCCAAGGAAATCACCATCCTCAAGCTGTACTACAAAGCAATATTGATAAAATACTGCATGGTATTGGTAAAGAGACAGAGAGTCTGATCAGTTGAGTAGAATCAGAGACTCAGAATTAAACCCACACACTTATGGACCCTTGATCTTTGACAAAGAATACAAAAACATACAGTGGAAAAGAGAAACCATCTTCAATAAATGGTGCTGATCTAACTAGAAAACTGGAAGGAGAAAAAATGAAAATAGATACATATTTATCACCTTACACAAAGCTCAAGTCCAAGTGGATCAAGGAGCTCAACATAAAACAAGATAAAATGAATCTAATAGAAAAGAAATTGGAAAGACCTCAAACTCATTGGCACAGGGGGAAATTTTCTGAACAGAAAACAAATGGCTCAGGTCCTAAGATCAAATGGGACCTTAAGAAAATGAAATGCTTCTATAAGGCAAAAGACAAAGTCAATAAGACAAATTGGCAACCTATGGAATGGGGAAAAAAACCTTCAATAACACCACATCCAACAGAGGGCTAATATTCAAAATATATAAAGAATTCAAGAAGACAACCTCAAAAAGTCCAATTAAATAATGTGGTACAAAGCTAAACAAAAATCACAACAGATGAACCATGAATGGCTGAGGAGCAATTAAATGTTCAATAATGTCCTTAGTGATCAGAGAAATGCAAATCAAAACCACCCTGAGATTCAATCTCACACCAATCAGAATGTCTAAAATAAACAACTCAAGTGACAGCACATGATGGCAAGGATGTAGAGAAAGAGTAACACTCCTCCATTCATAGTGGTATTGCAAACTGGTACAACCACTCTGGAAATCAATGTGGTGGTTCCTCAAAATATCTCTACTTCAAAACTTACCTATACCACTACTGGACATATACCCCAAAATTGCCACCTCATAATACAAGAAAACATACTATGCCATGTTCATAGCAGCCATATTTCTAATAGC
This sequence comes from Mus caroli, assembly GCF_978045245.1. Lineage (NCBI taxonomy): Eukaryota > Metazoa > Chordata > Mammalia > Rodentia > Muridae > Mus > Mus caroli. Next base: position 73,186,059 of record NW_028227273.1, on the reverse strand, counting down.
CAGAAGCTGAAAACAACCTAGATTTCCCTCAACCAAAGAATTAATAGAGATAATGTGGTTCATTTACACAGTGGAATATTATTCAACTATTAAGAATGAGAACTTCATGAATTTGCAGGCAAATGGGTGGAACTAGAAATTATCATCCCGAGTGAGGTAACTCAGAACCAAAAGGACATGCATGATATGTACTCACTGATAAGTAGATATTAGCCAAAAAGTACAGAATACCTAGGATACAACTCACAGGCTATAAGAAGTGTAAAAAAACAGAAAGGCCCAAATGAGGATGTTTCAATCCCACTTGGATGAGGGAAGGAAATGATGTCAACTTTCTGCATCATCAACATTGCTGTCTTTCTGTGTGTGTGTCTTATATCCTTGAGTTGTGACATTTTTGTGAAAGCTTTTCTTATTCAGATTGGATATGTATCAATTTTGATGGAACCCATAGTCTTTCATACCCTGTAGAAATATAGGCAAAACCTCTTCCCCAAGATAACACATTCTCTGATTTCCATTATGATGTTAACTCATCTTTAAAGTATATAGGTTATTCTAATTCAGTTTTTTTCAACAATTCAGTGTCTTTCAGCTCATCTTTTCCCCCTTTCTGTTTATAAAAGTACAATAAGATCTTTATGAATCCACACATAAACTAGACTCTTAGGCACTCACATTCCATTCATGATTCCATACTGGTGAGCCAGAATTCTCAAATCTTTAAACACAGGAAAAAAATCAAGCCATATTCATAAAATGCCAGTACACAGTGTCTACAATAACTAGTTTAGTTTTCAATAGTTGCCATGTGGATTGTTGGCAATGTGTGGTTGTCTTTCTGTTGCTGTTTGTTCCCAGAGTGCAAGCTAAACTGCTTACAGAGTTTCCCATCTGTGAGGGATTCCCTTGAATACCTCTTTCTAATATGCATTTATTAGTTCATTGCCCACCCTTACCACACCTAAAATTTCCAAAAGGCTGATGTCTTCTAGGGAAGTGTCTAGGAACATATTACCTACAATGCCTTTTCAAATGTCCTTATTTCCTATGGTCAAAATAATGGAAATTCTTATATCTAGGATAATTGGCTATCATTTGTTTAATTATATAGTCATTACAGTCAATATTAGCAGTAGTTCTAATCCTTTCATCTATGGATAATGGCCAAGCTTTAAAAGGTCTAGCAACTGTCTCCAGTTTGTCACTAGTTGTCTTATTGCAATGTTCTATACACCCATCAGTTTCTAGTCAGTGTTTCAAATGAGAAAAACTATATATCATTGGCATTAATATAAAGGGAAAAAAGCTAAGTGCTTTGAGTTTCCTAGACAGCTATCCTCATGATGTCTCTAGAAATGACTTATTTATCTTCCCCACAGTTCACACATCACTTGCTTGGAACTTTGAAGAACCTTAAGGCTAATAAAGGAAGTGGAGAATATTACTGTTCCAACTGGTGATAGCATCCTTCCACTTTCCTTATCATCTCCACCTGCCTAGAAAGGCACTCTTAAAGATATGGAGATTTAAATGCTTCATGTCTCACAATTGAAGAAATGGAGACATTCACCCATGATTCTTTTTTCTGTCAAAAAAAAAAAAAACTGTATACTTTCTCTCCCTGCTGCACTTCTAAGTCCTGAACTCTTAAGGAGTCATTCTAAAAATATAGCTGCCTAAATACAATATTATCTCAGCACATCAAATTCAGTAGTGAATAATTTTAAACAAATCTGACTGTATCTAGGAATAATGAGTTTTATGAACATATTTAAAAAGTGAAGAAGTATCAGGGCACTAGAAGCAAAAAAAAAAAAAAAAAAAATTAACAAGCCTAACAGGAAAAACTACTTTCACCAAAATGTATAAAATTAACTTGATAAAATCACCCATTCTCTTCTGCCAGTTAACTAAACTGAATCCTTCTAAGCAAGGCTAAAAGAAACCTTTGGCCACAAGATAAACAGAGGCCCATGGAGAGTTCATAGGTCAGAATAGCTCTAGGACCCTTTGCTACCCTGGCCTGTGAGTCTAAGGGTCTACAAGAAATCTGGAGGAAGGGGGATACAAGAGATACTTCTTTTCAGAGACTGTAATGTGAGCACATGATTCTTGGTGATTTTAGGGCCATTATGTCCACCAAAATAGTTTTAGTTTTTATTGCTTCTGAAACTAAGAGCAAACCTAATAGTATAAATACCATTTCACCAAAAAATATGTCACATGGCCACTAGGATTATTTTGTGTTAAAGTTCAAAAACATCTGGTGAAAAAGGAGCACTCGGACCTCTCTTTTTTTCTGTAACGACAAAATATATATATATATATATATTTTGTCATTTCTGATGAGGATTTGAGCCAGAAAAATACCTTTGTGAACATATATCATTTAAAAATCTCCTTTCTTCTTTGATCTCCACACACATTTGATTTTCTACAAATGTCATACATTATTTAACACTATATAAAGAATGGAAGCATTTGGTTAAGGGTACTTTGAGAACCCTCTATTCCTGTTGGAACCTTGTCTGTGCAGGAAAAAAAAAACTCTGTGTTTACTTTTCTCAAGTCTCAAGACCCAACCAGATATCCTAAGAAGATAAAAGTTAAAACATTTTTAATCCCCTGTAAAATAAAGTAAAATAAAATAAAGTTCTAGGACTTTTTCACAATCTGACTTTGTACTTTTAAAACCAGAGTTTCAATTAATACCTGTCTTGCATCTGTATTAGATATTGCTTTGTTTATTCTGGACATTTATCTATGTAAAAAGAAAGTAAAATCTCTCTGGGGCTTTGTACAATCTTTGTGAATGACAAAGACACTTTCCATTATCCCTCTGCCTTATCCCAGATTATTTTTTATTGGTTATTTTATTTATTTACATTTCAAATATTATCTCCCTTCCCAGTTTCCCAGGAAAAACACCATATACCCTCCCAACCCTCCTGCTTCTATGAGGGTGTTCACCCACCCACCCACTCTCACATCAACACCCTATCATTCCCTTACCAAATGACCTCCCCTTCTATTGATGCCAAACAAGGCAATCCTCTGCTACAAAATCTATAGGATGGAACACAGGGCCCCCAATGTAGGAGCTAAAGTACCCAAGAAGCTGAAGGGGTCTGCAACTCGATAGGTGGAACAACAATATGAACTAACCAGTATCCCCAGAGCTCGTGTCTCTAGCTGCATATGTAGCAGAAGATGGCTTAGTCAGCCATCATTGGGAAGAGAGGCCCCTTAGTCTAGCAAACTTTATATGCCCCAGTACAGGGCAAAGAAGTGGGAGCTGGTGGGTAGGGAAACAGGGTGTGGGGAGGGTATAGGGGACTTTTGGGATAGCATTTGTAATGTAAATGAAGAAAATATCTAATTTTTTTTAAAGCAGCTGGAGCCATAGGTCCCTCCATATATACTCTTTTGGTTGGTGGTTTAGCCCCTAGGAGCTCTGGGGGATCTAGTTGATTGATATTGTTGTTCTTTCTATGGGGTTGAAAACCACTTCAGCTCCTTTCGTCCTTTCTCTAATTCGTCCATTGGGGACCCCCATACTCAATCCAATGGTTGGCTGTGAGCATCTGCCTCTGAATTTGTCAGGCTCTGGCAGAGCCTCTCAGGAGACAGTTATATGAGGCTCCTGCCAGCAAGCACTTCTTGACATCCACATGAGTGTCTGGGTTTAGGGACTGTATATAGGATAGATCTCCAGGTGAGGCAGTCTCTGCTCCAAACTTTGTCTTCATATTTCCTCCCATAAGAATTTTGTTCCCTCTTTGATGAAGACCTGAGGTTGGCTTACTATGATTTGCTATCACAGAGGAACTTGTTTTGCTTTTTTTGTTTGCTTGTTTGTTTGTTTTGTTTGTTTGTTGTTTGTTTTTGCTATGAGCTTAATGGTTCTGCTGATCTGGAGTTTTTTGAGTCTCTCCATGTGTCCAAGAAGGATGGAGGCTAGAGCTAGAGAGGACCCAAGGCAAATTTCTCCCCTGAGACTTTCTGTCAAGTGTCTCTTTGCCTCTGTGACATTTCTCTCAGATATCCTCTGCTTTCTACCACAGTGGTGGGCTTTCTTTGTTCTCCAATAATGTTGGATGCCAGATGTAAATTAACTTTTATTCTCCAGAGATAAGTGTTACCTCAGAGCATTGCTGCTTAATATACTCAAACTTTCTAGTTTTATCTCATTAATTCAAATACAAACTATAACAGTTTCAATTTGAAAATATTTGTAAAATATGAATTTTGTAAGTTTAAACGTGGGTTGTTTGTATTCTTAAAACTTTTTACCGTCAATTTGCAGCAACCTAAGGATCACAGCCTTTATCATATTCACCTATAACCTTCCTTTTTCCAGTTTTTCTATTAGAACAAACCCTTCCTATCCACCTAATATCAGACTGTAGATCAACTTCTATCAGATCATAGCCTTCCCAAGCTTCCTATATCAGATTCTGGATACTTCCATCTTGACCACCCTAAACATATAACATACTTTAGTGGCATTTTAAGTGCTAAATTGGGAAACTAAAAGCAATAAACATACTTTTCTGGTTGCCCTGTTCCAAAGCAGAACTAGAGAAGGGATGTTCACTAGAACACACTCTACAGCAAGTATCCCAGGGGCCTCCTTTGATTGATAATTCAATAGCATCAGCAGGACATTGAGTAACACTGAGGAAGCTCCTTCACTGGCACCTAGTGATCCCTCCTTTCCTCCCACCAACATCTAAACTCTTCTCTGAACAGCATTTGCTTTCCTGCTTCCAGGCCCATCCAGGTGCAAGAACAAAACCACAGAATGGCAGCCAATTTCTGTCTCTTCAAAGAACAGTCATGGCATGGGACATCTTCAAGTCCAAGGACTTCTTTGTCCATTGTGCAACATTTTTATAATCTAAAACTTAGAAATCATTGTGATATATATTTTGGATCACATATCCTTGTCTGATTTTTCTTATACTATATTTTTCATGACAACATATGTCAATGGTGCAAGAACCAGAATTTTGATGGAGTGGAGAATGAATAGTACAGGTTAAAGAATATAAATGAATGTTTTCATTCAGCTTCAAAACAAGTTAAAAGTAAATTTTCTGGCAAGACTGTTATTCTGGATGTAAAATATTCTAATTGATTGTTTCCTGAAAATTTCTGGTCATTTTACATACAGTGCCTTTTCTTGTCAACTCATATCAGATCTTGTAAATATATATTTTCAGCATTTGCCCTATTTACAGAAAATTATCTAAGACTATTAGATTTGCTGTCCTTTAGGATCATGGACATATCTAGTAGATAAAATTTAGCATTACCTAAATATGTGTGAGAATGAATTAGTGAATTGAACTAAGAATTAAAAAACAACAACAACAACAACAACAAAACAAACCTTGATATGCCAGTAACAGAATGTGTATACATTCTAAGGTTTAACTAAATGTTAAAATATATTAAAATACAGCCACATTTCATTTTATTTTATAAGGAAAATTGTATGTTTATTTAAAAAGAGTAATGAAACACTAAATGGTATAAGTAGACATTAGTCAAAAAAGGAAAAAAAAAAGAAAAAAGAAAAAAGAAAAAATCCATACAAAATATACAAGATACAGTCCACAGAATTCAAAAGACTCAACAAACTGAAGTGCCCAAAACTATTTTGAAATGTGAAAGAAACATTTTCATAGATGTCAGCCATACGTTCTCTATCTTTTCAGACTTGCTGTGTTCACGTCTTGCTTTTTGCATTCTATAGCCATTTATCCCTATATCAGCAATCTTTACTTTGTTTCTTTTCTTAGCCATTAACACTCCCATCACTTGTAAGAAGTAAGTCATTCTTTTTACTACTCTGGTTCTAAGAAACTTGATTTTTCATCCTCACTTCAGTGATGTCCCAAACTGGTGGAAGGCCAGTGTGGGACCACAAGCAAGAGAAACAAATGGGTTTAAATAAATGTATCCAATTATACAAATTAATAAATTTTGAGTTTTTTTAAAAAAGATTCATACCCATCATCACCCTTGACTTACACATTCCCTCTGTGGTTGTGTTGTCTGCAAGAATAGACCTAGGTCCACCAACCCAATAAGATACTACAGACCTTTGAAACTATTAAGTACAAAGATTTCTTCATGCCTTCTACAACTAATGTAACTTTGGCTTAGTTATGGATAAGTAGTTGAGCACATGCCTAGCATGGTAATAATGTTTTATGTATAAACCAGAAGTTATTGCCCTCATTTTACTGCATCACTTTCTACTGGGGACATTCTAAGAAGGATTATTTTATTGTATAACTTTAATAGGTTTCAGTGTTCCTACGGAACACTGTCTGGAGAATTACAGAAGCACAGGGATATGTAAACCAAAGACTTTTTGTGTGCAGAAAGTTATGGTGGTCTGATCAAGACTGTTTCTCTCTATTTATGTGTTAGTGTAAGTAAGATACTTAGCGAACAAAGAATCAATTTTAACTTTTAGTTTTTATTTATTCCATTAAATGCGAAATGATGAATAATCTTTTGCTGAGTAGTAAAAAATGACTATTGTTCTGGTTTCAATTCAGTGGTTTAAGAAAGAGAAGGGGCTTCTGTCTTCTGTCTTTGCCTGTAGCAGATCCTATGCCATAGGGCTCCTTACCGAAATAGCATCAGGAGGGAACACAACTACCAGGAGTGAGGACAAGCCTGTGAGTGCCAGTGGGACCAGCACTGATGCTCAGAGGAACCTGCCTGGAGCCCTTGGAACACAGGAACCAAGGCACCGCCTGTGACAGGAGCCTTCCAGTCTCTGTCTGTGTCCAGATCTGACCCTGTGCCACAGAGATACTTACACAAATACTGCCAGGAAGGAGCTGGTCTCCCAGGAGTGCCTACACAACTGTGAGCACAGGTAAGGCCACCAGTTCTCTTCAAGTTCCTGACCCACAAGGACCCCTCACAAAGCCATCAGGACACAGGAACCAAAGAGCAGCTGAGGACCGGATCCTTCTGATCTCTGTCTGTACTCCAGAGCTGACCCTGTACCACAGATCTCCATACCTAAATTTCTCCCAAAGAGAATTGGCCTCTGGAGAGTACAGAAACACGGACATGCAGGAGGGATAAGCCAAAGTTAGAGACAGCAAGACCAGCTAACACCAGACATAACCAGATGGCAAAAGGCAAGCAGAAGAACATAAGCAACAGAATCCAAGACTACTTGCATCATCAGAATACAGTTTTCCCAACACAACAAACGCTGTTTACCCCCAACACACCAGAAAAGCAAGACTCAGATTAAAAAAAAAAATTCATGATGATAGAGGAATTTAAAATGGACATAAATAATTCCCTTAAAGAAATACAAGGGAACACAGGTAAACAGGTAGAAGACTTTAAAGAGGAAAAACAAAAATTCCTTAATTACAGGAAAACACAATCAAACAGGTGAAGGAACAGAACAAAACCACCCAGGATGTAAAAATGGAAATAGAAACTGCAGGAAGCAGGCACGGCCGCATAGGCAAAGATGGTGCCCTGGCCCATTGCCAGGCCCTGTGAAAGCCACATGTTTACTGCCTTGCCCGAACATGCACAGTGAAACTGCATGCATAAGCTACCTGCCAAGTTAGATTACTCCTTGTGATCCGGGTCTGTCAGTCTATCTGTGACCAACCTGAGCTCATGCCTGGAGTGTGTGTGATTCTGATTGGATGAGATGGTGTGGAGCGAGATGAGGTCAGTTGCCACTACTGTATAAATATAGCCCTTGCCCTAAGTGAAAAGAGCTGTAAGAAAAAAAAAAGCTGCGGAAGAAGGAAGCTGTGTGAACTCATCTTGGTGTCTGTGTCGTTCTTGTCTCTGCAGGTCGGAGACTGCAGCAAGTGGAGACTGCTGCAAGTGGTAGCCTGTAAAGAGGAACTCGTCGCATTGGTCAGCAATGGTAAGTAAAGAAAATACAGGCCTGTCAGTTTCCTGGGAAAAGGGGGACGAAGCGTTAAGGATCTCAGATATAGAGACGAAGGGAAAAGCACAGGCCTGTCAGGTTCCCAGGAAAAAGGGGACGGAGCACTAAGGTTCTTAGGAATAGAAATGAAGGGAATTTCAGCAACATGGGTTCAACTGTGTCTAAAATGAAAGTAAAAATGGCGTACAGGGAAGTAAAGAAAGTCAGCTAATTCTTAAGGGTATAAAGGTGGGGCTAGGAGCTTTTGGTAAACAACCTGATGTAAAACAGATTGAGGTACTTGCCTCCACTAATTGGCTTCAGTTTGTCATGAGAAATCCTATGATATACCCCAGAATTAGCCGAACTGAGCCAATCCCAGATGCTGTTAATGTATTTACAGATGGATCCAAAGGCAGCGTGGGAGTAGTTTATGTTGAAGGAAATCAACCCTAAGCTCATGTATTTCCCTATTAATCTGCACAAGCTGTTGTTGGAGCAGTTAATATTTGCTTCCTGCATTACTCATATGTCAGGAATGTGTGTAACCTCTGTTCAGTATCAGAATTTTTCCAGAGCTGCAAATCTGTCGTGGACAATTGGTGCGATGCTGCTAGGAAATTGGGGTCATGATCTGGACACAAAGATGAAGGAATTGCGAGCATCGATTGTTGCCGTGAACAACACCCATGTGGAGATTGCCACTGCAAAGCAATGGCTGGAGATCATCCAGGGAACTGTGGGATTCTTAAAAATTGGGGAGGGATGGCCTTTTGAGCGCTCCTGCTGACTGTTGTGTGTGGAGGAATGCTCTGTTGGATGGCACCTATGCGAAGGCAACACAGGGCTGATAAACGACCCTTAGTGCAGGCTATGGCAGCCTTGGAAGAGGAACATTCCCCCAGTGTTGGCTCAACATGCTGGATCAGTAATCAATGACAGGTAAGACCCTCATGTGCACATACCAACCTAAGACAGGATGGCAAAATTGTGTTCATCACTCCCATGACAGGTAAGGATGTGGCACGGATGAGGGAAAACTAAGACAGATGCTGATTCCACAGCTACCAATAAGATGAAAATGGGGAGATACGAGAAGTGGGTGTGACCGCATGGGACAAGATGGTGCCCTGGCCTATTGCCAGCCCCCTTAAAACCCAAATGTTTGCTGCCTTAACAAGTTAGATTATTCCTTGTGATCCGGATCTGTCAGCCTATCTGTGACCAACCTGAGCTCATGCCTGGAGCATGTGTGATTCTGATTGGATGAGGTGGTGTGGAGTGAGGTGAGGTCAGTTGCCGCTACTATATAAATATAGCCCTTGCCCTAAGTGAAAAGAGCTGTAAGTAAAAAAAAAAGCTGCAGAAGGAGGCTTCGTGAACCCATCTTGGTGTCTGTGTCATTCTTGTCTCTGCGGATCAGAGACTGCAGCAAGCGGAGACTGTGGCAAGAAACAATAAAGAAATAACAAAGGGAGACAACACTGGAGATAGAAAACATAGGAAGGAGACCAGGAGTCATAGATGCCAGCATCATCAACAGAATAGAAAAGATTGAAGAGAGAATATCAGGTGCAGAAGATATGATAGAAAATATTGAATACAAAACAGTCAAAGAAAATGCAAAATGCAAAAAGTCCTACAATACAAATGCTAACCCAGACTACTATACCCAACAAAACTCTCAATTACTATATGTAGAAAACTCAATATATTCCAGGACAAAACCAAATTTACACAATAACTTTCCACACATCCAGCCCTACAAAGGATAATAGATGGAAAATGCCACCACAAGGAGGGAAACTACACACTGGAAAAAACAAGAAACTAATCTTCTTTCAACAAACCCAAAAGATGCAAATCAAAACAACTCTGAGATTCCACCTCAAACCAGTCAGAATGGTTAAGATCAAAAACTCATGTGACAACAGATGTTTGCAAGGTAGTGGAGAAAGAGGAATGTTCTTCCATTACTGGTGGGATTGCAAGATGGTACAACCACTCTAGAAATCAGTTTGGGGGTTCTTCAGAAAATTAGACAAAGTACTATGTGAGGATGAAACAATACCACTCCTGGGCATGTACCCAAAAGATGCTCCAACATGTAATAAGGACACATGCTCCACTATTTTCATAGCAGCCTTATTTATAATAGTCAGAACTGGAAAGAACCCAGATGTCCCTCAACAAAGGAATGGATGCAGAAAATGTGGTAAATTTTGGAGTAGTACTCAGCTATTAAAAACAATGAATCTATGAAATTCTTAAGCAAATTGATGGAATTAGAAAATATCATCCTAAATGAAGTAACCCAATACAAAAGAACACACACGGTATGCACTAACTGATAAGTGGATATTAGCCCAGATGCTCAGAATACCCAAGATACAATTCACAGACCACATGAAGCTGAAGAAGAAGGAAGACTAAAGTGTGGGTGCTTCAGTCCTTCTTAAAAGGGGGAACAAAATAACCATGGAAGGAGCTACAGAGACAAAGTGTGGAACAAAGACTGAAAAAAGGCCATTCAGAGACTGCCCCACCTGGGGATTCATTCCATATACAGTCACCAATCCCAGGCACTATTGTGGATGCCAACAAGTGCTTGCTGACAGGAGCCTGATATAGCTGTCTCCTGAGAAGCTCAACCAGTGCCTGACAAATTCAGAGGTGGATGCTCTGAGCCAAACATTGGACTGAGCACAGGTTCCCCAATGGAGGAACTAGAGAAAGAATCTAAGGAACTGAATGAGTTTGCAACCCCATAGGAGGAACAACAATATGAACTAGCCAGTACCCTCAGAGCTCCCAGAGAATAAACTACGAACCAAAGAGTACACATGGTGGGACTCATGGCTCCAGCTGCATATGTAGCCTTGTTGATTTTCTTTTTTTTCTTTTTTTTTTTTTCTTTTTTTTTTTTTTTTTTTTTTTTTTTTGGTTTTTCGAGACAGGGTTTCTCTGTGTAGTCCTGGCTCTCCTGGCACTCACTTCGTAGACCAGGCTGGCCTTGAACTCAGAAATCCGCCTGCCTCTGCCTCCCGAGTGCTGGGATTAAAGGCATGCGCCACCACGCCCGGCTGTTGTTTTTCAATAGGAGGAGAGTCCCTTGGTCCTACGAAGGCTCTATGCTCCTGTGTAGGGGAATGCCAGGGTGAGGAAGTGTGAGTGAGTTGGTTGGTGATCAGGGGAAGGAGGATGGGACAGGGGGTTTTTTGAGGTGAAACCAGGAAAGGAGATAACATTTGAAATGTAAATAAAGAAAATATCGAGTTAAACAACAGGGAAAAAGGAAAATACAACACAAATGAAACAAGAAAGGGGCAATTTGTTATGTGAAATTAATTGGGTACATTTGACTTCCTGTTGAGAAATGTTTATAAGTATAAAATATCCTCAGATAGTGCTATCTGAACTTGAAGTTATTGCTGGGTTTATAATAGTACTTTTTCCCAGTATACTTCATTATTTCCAGTTACTTGCATTGAGTTCAACTAACACCAATGATTTCTAGTGAAGATAAAGATGTCACATTTTCCTAAAAGGGTTCCAAAAGCACTGGGATCCAAAAGTTAGTACTTCACATGGTTTTGTTTAGGAGATCCCAGAGAAGACTAACTGCATCCAAAGTGACAAACAAACTTCCTTACAGAACTCTTTCACATGAGACTTCAATATTCATGGCACACTATCTTCTAGTCAGCCATCAGGGATCATGAAATTGAAGAACTTCTCCAAACACATTGTCTCTTCGGATATATTTGCAAGAAACTCATCAGTGTCTTTAATAATAATCAACAGGAAATTTTTCAGAAATGTCTTTGGCTCCCAAAGGTAGTGCAATTATCACAACTGTAGGTGATATGAAAATTGTAGTTTTGAAGGGAGTTGAGGTCAAAGGTCTCTGAAATACTATCTAAGGGCTGTGCTGACCCCTCTTCCATAGTTTTGGCTGTCATTCCATGAGCTGCACACTGAGTTGAAAGTTCTACAGACTGAAAATTTTCAGGTGAGATTCTTGTTTTGCATCCTCAAAAAGCACTGAAATCATGTAACAAAGGTCTGGTAAATGTCCACCTCTGGAAAATAGATTCTTGGTAGAAACAGAAGCCTTGGGACTTTGTTAATGATCAGGAAGACTTTATAGACTGCAGACCAAATTACTAAGGAAAAGTGATTGTCTCTGACCTACATTAATTTGTATACTAACACATTATGCAGCAAAAGTGTAACAAAATCCTCTTTCAGGCTACCTACTGAAAACTGTAAAATCTAGTAATTTTACCTGATTTTGAAGGTGTTTCAGGTTATGTTAATTCCCTCATTCAGGTTTCTATTTATTGTACATATAGAGTAATTTTGCAGTGTGACAATCTAAAATTTTGGAAAATGACTTTGTGTTTACAAATAAACCTTAGAAATGGATTTATAAAACTCATCTAATCTTAGAAAGAAGCCAAGATTGGGACTTGACAGGGAAGTAGCATTTCTAGGCAGCACTACATCTATGACTGGGCAGGAGCTCTATCTGTCAAAACAGTCATAAGGTGACTACTGAGACTGTATTCTATCTTGAACTTGAAAATATTGTGTTAAAGTCAAGGTGACAATGTCATTGTGAATCTGATAGAATTCTGGTCTAGCATGAGTACAGTTTCTGTCATTTCCCCTACTTTAGTGATATTCTGAGTGCACGGGCATCTCACAATGGGTTTTCCACTTTTCATAACTGAAGTTTCCAGAATATAAAGCCTTATACATAGCAGGAAAGAGTTTAAACTTATGTGACACCCATAGCACATATTTATAACATTCCTTTTAAATATGTAGTTGATAAGATTTCATATTTTATAGATTACATATGCATATATATTTCACTTAGGTGTCATTTATAAGTCTTGATTTATTACTAATAGTTTGACTTGACCTGGGCTTTAGTAAATAAACCTTCAAAACAGAAGTTAATTATAACTTAAAGTCCTTCTGTTTGTTGGTATTCTTTTTCTATGTGCAGGGGAGTTTTGTGTTCAGGTATGTTTGGACTTATATGAGACTGTAGAGTCAGAATGAAATTAGAGTTGTAGTTCCTGAGACAGTTTTTAATCTTGTTCTTTATAAGACATGGCCTCTTACTCACCTGAAATTCTCAGATTATATTACAATTTCCTGTAAGTCTGCTCCAGGAATCTCACCAATTCTGCCCCATCTCTAGTGTTCGAATAATTATTGTAGGTTCACACTTCCAGAGTTTTTAAACATAAAGTCCATATATTTTAGTATAAAGTCACATGCTTATATTTATACAAGAAATGATATTAGTTACTAAATTCAGAACTACTGGTATCCCTGAGTGATTACTAACATTTGCACTTATTATATTAGAACACACTAACAAGCCTCTTTAGAATTAAAAACTAATTACATTAGCTGTTCCTGTTTTAATCTTAGAAACAAAATGGAAATTTGAAAAAAAACATCATCTTAATGTTTCACTGAAAATTTTTGACAGTCAATAAATCTCTTTTTATTACTTTATTAAATAACAAAAATAAATTCTCCCATAGAAACAATTCCAAATGCACACATTTTCTAATTAATTTCATAAAAATCAATGTATGCTAATAGAATTATTATTTTAATAATAATAATAATAATAATAATATTTTAATATATTGGCTCTTATAATATTATACTTCAAATAGAAGAGAAAGTTTTAAATATGTCCATAATCATCTAGCTATTTCCTCCCCCAGTGTATTTATTAAAATTTCTAATAGAGCCAGCTCTTCATTTCCACAACTGGCTGAATGATACAATATATCTTGAATGTCAGAGCAGTAGGACAGCAAAATGCAGGCCTGATGTCTAACCCATTCCTGTCAGTTCAATTTTAAGAAACAACAAATAGAGATAAATATAGTTTGTAAATAAGAATCTAAAAATCTTGCTGTATATTGGTGTACATAACTTTTTTAATTTATTTATTTTTAAATTTAATAAGACATGAGTAGTTTTAAAATCAAATGTGATTCTGTTTCTTGTTTTAAACTTTTATCTTCTCTCCTACATTACATATGGAACACAATTGCAAGTCCTTCCACTTCTCCATGTCCTACCCTCACTTCTCCTCTGGAAAGAAAAAAAAAAAAAGGTCTATCAGGGATATTCTCTGAACATTGTCTAATAAGACATAAAAAGACTTGGAAAAAAATCCTTATATAACAGCTGGATAGGACAACACAATATGAGGAAAAGGGTGCCAAAGATCAGGCAAGAGGGTAAGAGATATCCTTTACTTCCTTTTCTGAAAGTCCCACAAGAACACCAAGCTATTACATCTCATAAGAAGTGTATATGTGAAGACATAGCTCATATTCATACAAGTTCATACAGCCATGTACATTCATGCCTGTGGCTTCATTTCTGTGAGACCATTTGAGTCCTGTTTAGTTGATTGTGTTGTCTATATTCTCCTCAGGTCTTCCACCCTTCTGAATCCTACAATCCTTCCACTCCCTTTTCTGTTCATCCATGCAGTGTCAGAAGTGGGCTCCCTCTTGTGGTATGGGCCTCTTGTTTGACCAGTCATGGAGGATGGGGGACTACTTGCATAGTTCTGTGCTACCATTGCTTCAGCATCCCTTGTAGGCAGAACAGATTGCATATTAAAATGTTTTGTTAGGTTGATACCCTAGTACCACTGCAGGGAGCCTTGCCTAGTTACCGAAGATTTAGATTTTTTAATGAGAATGTGTGTGTTGAACTCAAGTTCTCATTCTTCTAAGGCAAAAACTGAACAGTTTAACTATCTCCATTGTACACTATGGTCTTATGGAAAAGATGAAATCTTGGGTGTTTTTTTCTCTTTTTTATATCATGTCTTCCATCTCAATTCTGATTGAGAGTTTAGGTCTTATATACTATTCTTAAGAACATGATGCATTTTACTGCTACACATAGTCTTCAAGGTGGCTCAAAAACCTTGTCATTCATGTGTTAAAACAAATATGTCCATGAATTAGACTAACTCTTTATGTCTTCACTGATCATAATTGATATACACCTCATTATAAACACATAAATCAAGAAACTGTACATAGTCTTGATCTTTCCATCTCAGGACAATTGAAACACTGATACAGGATGATTGTTGTACATTCAAGACTATCCTGCATTATTAAGCAAGACACACACATACACACATTCACCATATCACCAAAACTAAGACATTAACTAGATTTTTTTCATTTAAATGAACACATCCAAAAATAGAGTACTGTTGACTAATTAGCAATAGTGGAAGCAAATAGAGGTAGGTTCCTGTCTCTTCTAAGCTTGGAAAGAACAGAACCCTGCTTCCATGTTAATAGTTGCATAATTTGATATCAGAGCAGGATATCTTACATTTTCTAAGTGGTTTTTCATGCATTTGAGTGTTAAGTGTTGTGAATTCATTGCTCATTTCATTTACATTGCTACATAGGGTGAAACTGCATAAACATCAGTAAATTGCTATCCTGATAATGTGCAAATTTGAATCTTGCTTTCAAAACAAGTCAGTGACTTGGTTTCCAGTCATTCATTGCAAGCAAATTCTGGACATTGTATATAAAGTTTACTTCTTAAATGCTAGGTTTTCAAGATGAAAGTATATCACTCTTACACCTTTTTTCTTTAATTAATTTTACATTCTAATTGAAGACCCCCTTTGTCCTGTCCTCCCAGTCCCAAACATACAGGTGCCCCCCCTTTTGGGTACTACCCAGTCCTACAACATCCAGGACATCCTCTCTAACTGAGGCCCAACCATGCAGTCCAGTTAGGGGAAGGGGAGGCAATGGTAGGAAACAGAGTCAGAGACAGCCCCCTCCAATTGTTAGGGAACCCAAGTGAAGACCAAGCTGCACATATGCTCCAAATATAACACAGATTCTTTATCACATACATTGAAAAGAAAAAAGTAAAGATGAGTTATAATTGCAAAACAAATAAAATGAGATTTGAAAATTTATTAGTCAATTGCCTTGTTTAAATATTGGTTTGAGCAAGCAAAGACAGAAAAATCAACTGCCATGCTGTTATGACAAAGAAAACTGAAGAAATGTTCGGTAAGTTGCCTTTAAGTATTCTGAAGGTGTTTAGAAAGTACCTTTTTACACATGTACAAGCAAATATTTACTGGTAGAATTACACTATTTTTTTTTCCATTTGCTTCAAAATAGTGTGCGAAAACTGACAACAGACACCAAAAGGTGGCTCTTGATGTCTGATGGTGGGACTTGGTCCTGGACATGAAATTCATTTTACTATTCTGTGTACTTCTTTTTTGGATATTTTATTTATTTACATTTCAAATGTTATCCCCTTTCCCTATTCCCCCCTAGAAACACCCTACCCCAACCCCTCATGCTTCTATGAGTGTGTGCCCAGATCCACCCACTTCTGTCTCCCGACCCTAGCATTCCCCTACACTGGGGCATTGAGCCTTCAAGTGATATCATCTTGAGTGTGGTAACATAATCACAAAAGAGCACACATGGTAAACAGTCACTGATAAGTGGATATTAGCGGAAAATCCCAGAATACCCAACATATGATTCACAGACCACATGAAGCTCAAGAAGAAAGAAGACCAAAATGTGGGTGCCTCAGTCCTTCTTAAAAAGGATAACAAAATTCTCATGGAAGCAAATATGGAGAGAAAGTGTGGAACAGAGAATGAAGGAAAGGGCATCCAGTGACTGCCCCACTTGGAGATGCATCCAATATTCAGTCACCAAAGACAGACACTATTGCGGATGCCAAGAAGCACATGCTGACTGGAGCCTGATATAGCTCTTTCCTGAGAGGCTCTGCCAGAGCCTCACATATACAGCGGCAGATGCTCACAGCCAACCATTGAACTGATCACAGAGTTCCCAATGAAGGAGTTAGAGAAAGGACTGAAGGGGCTGAAGGGGTTTGCAACTCCATAGGAAGCACAACAATATCAACCAACCAGAGCTACCAGGGTCTAAATCACCAACCAAAGAGTACACCTGGAGGGGCCCATGGCTCCAGCCTCTTACACCTTTTAACACCCTTTAATTTGGGAAATTAATTTGGGACATTTGTGAAGCAATGTGAACTCCATATCCAAGATTCTTGTTTCATTGACATGTGTACCAAAAGTTACTCTTTCATATGATTTTTTTTTCTTCACCTTTCTCCTGCTATTCAGATGCTAGATGATGCCAGATAATGGATTAGATAGAAACACTGTACTTTCTTCCATGATATATTCTGTTTTGAGCACTACCCTTTTCTAGCTAATCTCTGTTGGAATCATTTACTTATTTTCTCTCCATTGTGTTAGGTACAATTCCTTATGCAGAGTATGCATCCTCCACCCACTCTTCTCATCCTAATTCTGTATCACCATTTCTACATGTGTGGGGGGAAGTGATATTTGAAGAGTTATCTCTTAAGGTAACACCTAATTTATCATTTCCATCTCATGGTTAGTAGTACTTAAAACATAATCATCAGAGTAGAAAACATGTTCTTTCCTTCTCTAGCACTGTCAGTTTTAATGTTAATATTGATATTAGAGTGTCATTTCCAATAGATTTCTTCCTTGAAGATGAAGAGAGAATGTTTCTGCAATGTGGGTGGGTTTGTAGAACTGAGCATTCTTTCATTTTGAGCTCACATGTCACTTTTTCTACCAGGATAACTTTGCCCTATCCTTAATGTTAATATTTTATAAATATATAATGGAATTTACTCCATAAACATGTGCATTTGAAGACTTCACCAGTTCACATTAGAATTTGTTGGTATTTCAATAACTGTAGGAGGTATGCAGACAGTATTTTGTTCTGCTGACCATCTTGGGTTTTCGATCTTCAGTTAATGTGATTCTTGTACATTTGTTAAAACATGTGCATAGTACCATTTGAGATACAAAAATGTAACCATCATTTGAAGCATGAGAAATGTTTGGTGGCATATACTGAAGTCAGTTTTTCTCAGTCATAATATGGATGCCAGGAATTGGGGAATAGGAATAATATATCTGTTACAGAGTACAGTTGGAATTCTAGGAAACATCTCTCTCCTTTCTTACTACTTGGTTATTTATTATAAGAAACACAAACAAAAGCCCACAGATTTGATTATTATGCATCTGATCATAGTGAATATCTTGATTGTGCTCTCGAAAGGAGTGTCTGTCACAATGGCAGCTTTTGGGTTGAAACTTTTCTTTGATGATTGGAGCTATCAATTTTTTATGTATGTTCTAAGGGTTTCCAGGAGTATGTCCATTGTCACCATCTGCCTCTTGAGTGTCATTCAGGCCATCACTATCATCCCAAGAAACTCCTGTTGGAAGAATATTAGAGTCAAATCTCCAAAGGATATTAGTCTCTGCATTTCTCTCTGCTGGGTCTTGTACATCTTCATAAATGTTATTTTCCCTTTGTACATGTCCATAACATTTACTGGGAAAAACAAAACAAAGGATACAAATTTCAAACTCTATACTATTGTAGGATATGACAAAAACACAGTTTCCTTATATATAAGTTTCTTTGTGTTTCCTGAAATTCTGTTCTCTGGTCTCATCACCTGGTCAGGTAGATCAGTGATTGTCATTCTGTATAGGCACAAACAGCAGGTTCAATACATCCGCAGCACTCATGCTTCCCCTAGCAGCACCCATGAATCCAGAGCCATTCAGAGCATCCTGGTCCTAGTTTCCATCTTTATGGTTTTTTATACCCTCTCTGCCATCTTACATGCTTACAATGCTCTATTTCACAGTTCAAATTGGTGGCTAATGAATTTCACAAACATTATAACTTTATGTATTCCCACTTCAATCCCTTTTGTACTTATGAGTCAATCATCCCCTCTCTCCAAACCCTGCTTTCTCTAGGAAAAGTATACAAAACACGTTAATACTTTGAATGCTTTTGAAGAGTCCAGTTTTCAAAAAGAAAAAAAAAACAGCCATACTTTGGAGAAGACATTATTGAGGCAAATGCCTTTATAAGTTAAATCATAATGGTTATTTAGGTTACTTCAGCTGGTGGGACTCTTTTCCAAGATTAGCAAAATTGTGTTGATCTGGGGATTTTGACACTTTAATTGACACATTTCCCAGCATTTTTTTTTTGGTCCAGGCTTTCTTGATGAGAACATTCTCAATATGTTTTAGCAAATCATCTCCACTTTTGCTATCAGGTGGGTAGATACATAGCATACTAAATGCTCTGTACATTTCCTATGTGTTCTAACTAAGCTTTACTCCATAGGCCCAAGACTAAGTAACCACAAATACTGGTTAAATGCTGGTAAATTTTTACCATAGAAAGCCTTGTTCAGTTCACATATACTACAGGACATGAAGGATCCAAACACTTCTTGAGCCTGTGCTCCATAAGACCTTGCCTGCAGCTGCTCTAGAGGTATACATCACTGTATGCCATGAGCTTTATAATAGCTATACTACACTATATATCAAAGTAAAAATGATACATCTTATAGAGACTCGATAAAAACATGACTGAGCAAGAGTAAGGGTATTGACCAAAGGCTGATTATTGGAGCTTTACAGTGTTGTATTTACATCTTAGGGACCTCTTCTATCTATGTAATAATCAATTCAGCACTACTCTTTTTAGATTAATCAAGAGAGCTTTTCTCCTATATGCTTCTACCCCAATGATGTAATACTCTACTAAGTAAAAGACAATGTACCTTCTGGTCTTTATTATGGGTAGAACAGGGCGATCTGGTTGCATAAAGAACAGAAAGATCCTTGTAGTTTCCATCATTCACTCAGATTTCTAATAGTGTCAAGGACAACATGAGCAATAGCTTAAAGAACAGAGAGAAGGTGACCATGAACACTAAATATTTGAGACCTTGGGAGATAAAAACATTGCAAAAAGACAACACTACTCATACATCAGCAAGATCTGACAAGACTTAGGGGACAAGAGCCTAACCTGCATGATCTCATATCCATGGCCCACTTCTTCTATTTAGTTTCTACTTTGTGATGTTTCCACTGTATCCTAAAAAAATGTCATCGCAATAGTCAAGACATTTCTATGGGAAAAAAATTCACATTCAGTCTCTCAGTCATTTAAATGGGTTCTATGGGGAAATGATGGGGATTCAAGGGAAGAAAAATGAAGAGCAAAGAAGAAATAAGAGTAGTACAATGGGTCTTTGAAATTAAAAGTTCTCATGGGAAAAATGCTGATGTAATGGTGTTACAGTTTATATAGAGTATTTCAAAATATCTGAGAAGTGAGTGCTATGTCCATTGGTGTTTGGCACAGATAAAACAAGAACCACACTAAAATAATTTCACATACTGATGTAAAGCAGGGAGAAAAGACATATGAATGTAAGATAATGGAGGTTTCACAAATGACTGAGATGAAAAGAAAAGGCCATTCTTGGAATGAATAAAGCAGATATATCAGAAGAATGAAAATATGGGTTTGTGTGCAAAATAAATGAGAGTGGCTGCAACGAGGTGAACGATGATGTGACAGAGCATCTAATGCCAAAGGGTATACAAATAAACTGAGTTCTGAGAATAAAATAAGTCTCTCAGAAACATACAAAAATCATGTTACATTCTTTTTTGTTTTAGAGCTTTATTGTAGAGAGGCAGGGGAAAGGAGAGAAAGTAGAAGGAGAGAGAGAGAGACCAGCCATGGTCACATGGAGAGAGGAGGGGAGGGAAAGAGAAGAGGACTAGAGAGTAAGAAAGGTGAGGGCTTAAAGAGCTCATGTCACATTCTTTGCCATCAAGTATTACCTTACCAGTGAGAATGGTTTTGATCCATGAAACAAATTACTACAAATTCTGGTGAGGATGACCCAAAAGTGGAACCATTCTTCACTATCTTTGCAGGATTAAACTGTTATAGGCACTAGAGAAAACAGTGTGGATATTCTTCAGTGTCTCAGAAATGTAAGCATCCTAGTATTTCATCAAGAATTAATGAATGATTGAAATGTGATGAACTTTCAAAGTGGAATGTTATTCATTTGTTAAAGTATATAAAATTTCCAAAACATGAATTGAGTGGGAAATATTCACTCTGATAGCAGAGAACCTGAAATAAGAACACAACATGTTTTATCTGTTAATTTTGAATCTCCTTATATTTATTATGCTGGGTGGGTTTATTTGGATTTGCTTTCATTTTTTTCAAGTGATCATGTGGGGAGAGGAAACTGGCACTTGTAAATAACTTTATCATATTGACATGTAGGGAAATAGAGTATTTTCATAATTAAGGATCTAAGTAAAGTGGCCTTAACATAATGTGTGTGGTGCTACCCCTGAGAAAGTTGTCCTGAGCTATGGAAAGAAAGCAGACTGAAAAAGGTATTGGGAGCAAGCTCTACACACCTCTGCTCCAATGGCTTCTGTTTTAGTTCCTGCCTTGACTTCCTACCTTATCTTCCTGTCTTAACTTCCTTTAGTGATAGAAAACTATGTTGAAGTATAAGCTGAAATAAATTGTTTATCCAAAAGTAGTTGGAGTTATGACATTTAACACTGTATAATACATCTAACTAATATAGAAATAGCTATCATGTTTGCCTATAATGGACTTACCCACATTGTGTTGAATATTGCACAAGGATTTTGGAACTTCCAGCTATAAATGTCTTTCAATGCTTGTGCTGTGGTAGAACGTAAAACAAGACTTGTGGCTTCCTTCTGATCTATACCTGCTTGGGGGGAAAATCAGTCTATCTTGCTCCCTCTCTCTCAAACTGCACATTCAGAAGGGTTGCTAGGAGATATGCTGCAACCAGCTCAACAGGTAGGATACCCACCCAAATAATTGTAGCAGATGGGGCCCTGCAGATACCCAGCAGAAGTGGGATTCCTCCCTTATGCATGAAAGCCATCTCCCTTTCTGTATATACCTCTAATTAAACAGATCAACCTGTGTTCCCTTCCCTTTCAACACCATACAGTCTACAGAGCTACTGCACCCAGGGAATCAATCTGCAGAGCTCCAAGGAGATCTGATGAAAACAGGGCAACAGTCTACATGTTTACCAGATCAGCTGCAGGTAGGGCCAGAGATCAAACAGGACATTTGCAACAACTCAGAGAGAGGAGCCAGGTTCTACATAGAGTCACCCAAGCCAGCTAACAGGAGAGAAAACCAGTTGGCAAGATGCAAGCACAAAATCATAACCAACAGAAGCCAATATACAATAAGAAAACCCAGCTCTCCCACCACAGCAGGCCATGAATAACACAATACACCTTAAATGCATGGTGCTGGCCTAAAATCCCATATCATTAAGATAATATAATCCTTTAAGAAAGTTATAAATAATGCACTTAAAGAAATACAGTAAAACATAGATAAATAGGTGGAGGCCATTAAAGAGGAAACAAATAAATCCCTTAAAGGAATACAAAAAAACACAATCAAACTGGTGGAGGAATTGAACAAAGCAGTCCAAGACCTAAAAGTGGAAGTAAAAACAATAAAGAAAACACAAATGGAGGCAATTGTGGAAAGGGACAATCTAGGAAAGAGGTCAGGAATTACAAATGTAAGCATCACCAACAGAATACAAGGGATTGTAGCTCTCTTCAATCAGGTCAGGTGTAGAAAATACCTTAGAAGACATTGACACAACTGTCAAAAAAAATTTTTAAAACATAAAAAGGACAAAAAACAAAAAACAAAAATCCTCCCAACCAAAACATACAGGAAATTCAGGACACAATGAAAAAACCAAACCTAAGACTAATAGTAATAGGAGAGCATGAAGATTAGGAGCTCAAAGGGCCAGAAATCATCTTCAACAGAATCATAGACGAAAACTTCCCCAGCCTAAAGAAAGAGATGTACAAGAAGCCTCTGGAACACCAAATAGATTGGATCAGAAAAGAAAATTTTCTTGTACCATAATAATCAAAATATTAAATATAAAGAACAAAGACAGAATATTAAAAGCTATAAGGGAAAAGGGCTAAGAAACATATAATGTCAGACATATCAGTATTACATCAGATTTCTCAACAGACTCTAAAAGCCAGAAGTTCATGGACAGATATGATGTAGATCCTAAGATAACACCAATGCCAGTCCAGGCTACTATACCCAGCAAAACTCTCAAGCATCATAGATAGAGAAGCCAAAATATTCCATGGGAAAAAAACAAATTCAAACAATATCTATCTACTAATCCAGCCCTACAGAAGATTCTAGAAGTAAAACTCCAACACAAGGCAAGTATCTAGACCAAAGGAAACAAAACAATCAAAAGAAATTAATCATCTTACAACAAACGCAAAAGGAGAGAATCACAAACACATAATTCTACCTCCAACAACAAAGATAGCAGAAACAAGTATTTGTATGTTTTTAATATCTCTCAACATCAATGGACTCAATTCTTTAATAAAAAGACATAGGCTACCAGAGTAGATAAGCAAAAAGAATCTAACATTTTGCTACATTTAACAAATATGCCTCAAGGACAAAAAGACACACACCATCTCATAGTAAAGTGCTGGGAAAAAAATCTTCCAAGCAAATGGTCCCAAGAAACAAGCTGAAGTTGCCATTCTAATATTCAATAAAATAGACTTTTAACCAAAAGCAATCAAGAGAGACGATAAAGGACACTTCATATTCATCAAAGGGAATATCCACAAGATGAAGTCTCAATTCTGAACATCTAAACCCTAAATGCAAGGGCACCCAAATTCATGAAAGGAACTTTACTAAAGCTCAAAACAAACAAAGAAACTTACACAATAGTAGTGGGAGACTTTAACACCCCACTGTCAACAATGGACAAGTCACTGAAATAGAAACTAAGCAGAGACAATGAAGTTTTGAATCCAAGCGATTTAACAGATATATACATAATATTTCACATTAAAGCAAAACACATACCATCTTCTTTTTCAGCCTGTTTATCATTTGTATAAAAGATGTCTATTGTTTGAGTTAATTTTATATACAGCCACTTTGCTCTATTTGTTTGTCAGCTATAGAAATTATCTGGTAAAATTTTTGGAGTTGCTTATGTATACTATCACATCATCTGCAAATAGTGATTTCTTCACATAATCTTTGTCAATTTGTATACCCTTCATCTCCTTTTATTGTCTTATTGCTCTAGCTAGAAATTCTAGTACTATATTGAATAGATATTGAGAAAGTGGGCATCTTGGCTTAGCCCATATATTTTTAAAATTTTTTTCTTAGGTATTTTCCTCATTTACATTTCCAATGCTATCCCAAAAGTCCCCCATACCCCCCCCACTCTCCTACCCACCCACTCCCACTTCTTGGCCCTGGCATTCCCCTGTACTGAAGCATCTAAAGTTTGCAAGACCGATGGGCCTCTCTTTTCAATGATGGCCGACTAGGCCATCTTCTAATACATATGCAGCTAGAGACACGAGCTCTTGGGGGTACTGGTTAGTTCATATTGTTGTTCCACTTATAGGGTTGCAGACCCCTTTAGCTCCTTGAGTACTTTCTTGGAATAGCTTCAAGTATCTCTCCATTTAATTTAATACTGGCTGTTTCTTTGCTTGTATTAAGTTTAAGTATGCACTTTGAACTACAGATCTCTATAATACTTTTAACATGAAGGGATGTTGTATTTTGTCAATGGCTCTTCAGCATCTAATGAGATGATCATATAATTTTCTCTTTGAGTTTATTTATATAGTGGATTACATTAATAGATTTTCATATTTTGAACCATCACTGCATCCTTGGAATGAAGCCTTCTTGATTTTGGTAAATGATGATTTTGTTGTGTTCTTGGATTTGACTTGCCAGAATTTTATTGAGTATTTTTGCATTGATATTCATAAGGAAAGTTGATCTGAAGTTCTCTTTCTGTGTTGGGTCTTTGTGTGGTTTAGGTTTTGAAGTAAGTGAGGCTTCATAGAATGAATTAGTGTTCCTTCTGCTTCTACTGTATAGCATACTTTGAGTAGTGTTGATATTAGCTGTTCTTTAAAGGTTTGGTAGAATTCTGCACTAAAGCAATCTGGCCCTGGTCCTCTTTATAGTTGGGAGGGTTTTAATGATTTCTTCTATTTCCTTAGTGGATATGACACTGTTTAGATAGTTTACCTCCTGTTGATTTAACTTTGGTATATACTATCTGTCTAAAAAAAAAAAAAAAGCATCCATTTTATCTAGATTTTCCAGGATCTCTTCTCTCTCTCTCTCTCTCTCTCTCTCTCTCTCTCTCTCTCTCTCTCTCTCTCTCTCTCTCTCTCTCTCTCTCTCTCTCTCTTTCTTTTATAAAGGCTTTTGGAGTAAGTTCTGATGACCTTTTTAAAAAAAATAAATGTTCTCAGTTTCTGTTCTTATGTCTCCTTTTTCAATTTTGATTTTTGTTAATTTGTCTACTGTGTCTGTTTCATTTAGTGGGTTTGGTTAAGGGTTTATCTATCTTGGTGATTTTTGTCAAAGAACCAGCTGTTGGTGTTGTTGATACTTTGTATCATTCTCTTTGCTTGTAATTGGCTGATTTACACCCTGAGCTTAATTATTTCCGGACATCTACTCCTCTTGTTTGTGTTTGCTTCTGTTTATTAAAAGGCTTTCAGGAATGCTGTTAAATTGCTAGTGTAGAATCTCTCCAGTTTCTTGATGAGAGCACTTAGTGCTCTATATTTTCCTCTTAGTAAGGTTTTCATTGTGTTCCATAAATTTGGATATGCTATGTCTGTGTTTATATTGAAGTCTAGAGAGTCTTTAATTTCTTTCTTTCTTTCCTCACTGACCAAGTTATCCTCCAGTAGGGTTTTTCCATCTCTGTGGATATGTGTTTTTTCTGGGTTTTTTGTTGTTGTTGTTGTTGTTATTGAAGACCAGTCTTAGTCTGTGGTAATCTGTTAGGATGCATGGGATTATTTCAATCTTCTTGTATCGGTTGAATATTGTTTTGTGACCGAGTATATGGTCAGTTTTAGAGAAGGTGCCTTAAGTGTGGAGAAGATGGTATGTTATTTTGTTTTAATGTGAAATATTCTGTATATATCTGTTAAATCCATTTGAATAAAGGTGTTGAAGATTTCTTTGAAGTGCTTCTTTGCTATTCAAGAATCCTCAGAGAGGCCAGGCGATGTTGGCACATGTCTTTAATCCCAGCACTTAGGAGGCAGAGGCAGGCAGATCTCTGAGTTACAGGCCAACATCATCTACAGAATGAGTTCCAGGACAGCCAGGGCTACAAAGGAGAAACCCTGTTTTGAAAAAAAAAAAAAAAAAAAAAAAAAAAAAAAAACCAAAAATGAATCCTCAGAAAATTCTTGGTTTAGCTCAGTACTCCATTTTCAAATTGGGTTATTTGTTTTTTTGTAATTTAACTTATTGAGTTCTTTATTATTTTAGATATTAGCCCTCTATCAGATATATCAGAGAAATACAAATGAAAACAATCCTGAAATTCCACCGTACAACAATCAAAATGTCTAAGATCAAAAACTCAAGCTACTTGTCTTCAAAATTCTTGACCCAGAACTGTCTAAAGGATCTGCAGGGACAAAAATGGGCAGAGACTAAAGGAAAGCCCATCCAGTGGCCAGCCCATATTGGAATCTATCCCATATATAGGCACCAAACCCTGACACTATTACTGATCTCATGCTGTGCTTGAAGACATGAACCCAGCATAGCTGTCTTCTGAGATGTTCTATCATCTCTGACTGAGGAAGATTCAAATACTTACAGCCAACCATTGGAATGAAGGTCAGGGTCCCCTATGGAAGAGTTAGGAGAAGGATTGAAGAACCTGAATGGGAATGGCAACATAACAGTATCAACTAACCTGAACTCTTAGAGCTCCCAGAGATTAAGCCACCAACCAAATAGCATACCTGGGCTGGTCTGTGGCACATATGTAACTGGCTTCCCTATAGCCTGACACCCACCTGAGCAACTACAACATGAGATTAGTGCAGTCCACTTCACACATCCTGCATTCCCAAACCACTGAGCCCTTTGGTGGACCAGATTCAGGACCACACCAACCCTGCACTAAACTATAATGCATCCTCAATCATGTCATCCTTCTTAGACCCTTGTTTAGCCCA
Source organism: Mus caroli (assembly GCF_978045245.1). Classification (NCBI taxonomy): domain Eukaryota; kingdom Metazoa; phylum Chordata; class Mammalia; order Rodentia; family Muridae; genus Mus; species Mus caroli. The sequence continues at coordinate 73,158,997 of NW_028227273.1, read as the reverse complement.
TTCAGACAACTCCAAGACAATTTTAGTGGTTTCACCTTACACTGTTTCTGCCCTCAGGCAAAATATCTTGTCGTGTCCCTTATGTCCTCTTAACTGGAAAATATAAGACATCATGATACTCAACATTCAGTCATTTTCAATTGCCGATGACCTAAAGTATGCCCCAGCCATGGACCCTGACTGTGATAAATGGCTCTAGAGTTTTTTACATTTCTCCTGTCCTCTTTTAATCCACTCATACTTCTTGTCCTTCTATGTTATCTTCTATTTCCTGTTCTCATCTTTTTTTCCCCTCTCCATTTTTAAATATCCAAACAAGCCTTATGTCTTTACCGATATAACCTAAAAATCAAATGTCCCTTCCATAGGCTCATGTTTTGGACCCTTATTACCAAGTTGATGGAACTAGTTGTGAAGATTTAGAAACTGTATAGGAAGGACCTAACGAGGTAACACGTTATGGGTCAGACATGTGTCCTTGAAGGTAGAATGTAGGTTTTAAGGCATGAAATTTATCTTACAACATGGGAGATTTATACACATCAGAAATAGAAGAAAAGTTCCTCCAATTAATCTAAAAACGTTGGGAACACCCTTCCTATCTAGCATTAAAACACATAACCCAAAACACACAAATTACATTTTTCCAATCATATCCCTGCATACACATGGCTATCAACTCTTATTCATGGACCAATTAGTATCCTTACATAGCAACCAACCACTTGCCTGCTTTAAGTAAGTCTTTTTTAATCAAGATTTCTTTTACACAGACAATATACAGAATGGCTGTGACAAAGTCAAAAGTAGCTGTTGCAGTCTGCAGAAGCAGTATTAGGATGGGTTATTAGAAGATTATGACTGAAAGCAAGTTTCTTATAGTTCTTCTGGCTTGGGAAATATCCCTCTGTCAAGGCCTCTTGATAGGGCATTCTGTGGCTCCAGCAGCAATCATATTTGTAATGGATGCTGGAGTGAACTTTTCATCGTTTTTGTAAAATCATTATGACATCAATGATAACACAACACCAGTACCTACACTATGCAGGGATCTGGTTTTGGCTGAATTTGGTTTGATTTGGTCTTGTTTTGTTTTTAACAGATCCTCTAGGGTGGGAGCATAAGCCAACCATCTAAAAGTAGTCAATAAAAGGGTCAAATTACCTTATAGATAGTTGAAGGAAAATTAAACACTAAAGTTGTTCACCATGAAAATATCCAAATAACACAAACCTCCTACTAGTATTGTAAGACCCCCAAAGCTGGGCCTCCACTCAAGTCTAGGGATGAGCTGGCCAGCACCCCAATGACCCGAGAGAAAACCACACCTGATGCAAATTGCAAGAGGTTTTATTATCAACTAGCTGAGGATGAAGTCCCTCTGCCTTGCAGGGCAGGGGAGTTCGACCTGAGCGGTAACAGTGGGGGCTTTTAACAGCTAGCTGAGGAATTGGGAGGAGAGTTGGAAGGAGTTAGGAAGAGTTGGGAAGAGTTGGGAGGAGTTGGGAGGAGTTGGGAGGAGAGTTGGAAGGAGTTGGGAGGAGTGTTCTTCTCTGCCCAGATGTCCTTGGTAAAATTACAATTATCACATCTCTGGCTGTAAGGCTCAGAAACAAAGAGGCTTTTTGCTGACTATAGAGAACAAAGAGCTTCTTTCTGGATGTATTTTTAGAGATCATGGAAAACAAGCTTGGGGAACGTCCAGGGGCTTTACCTTCTAGGGAGAAACCCTCTAAGTCGGGGTCTCACAGTATTTAAATGTACTTACCTATTCATCCAATAAGATTGGGCTCTGAAGTGAAAGTTTCTGGTTGGGTCATGTGATAAACACTAAAGTAGTATTTTGCTGAGGCAAGACCAATGGGAGGACATGTGATGTTTGGAGAGAGTATAAATAGGATTCAATAGACAGTTGCATAGCTAGCCTTGTAATACTCCCTTGGTCTCATGTCTTCGCTTATATTCACTTCATTGAGAGATGCACAGCAGAAAACATCTTCTGACATTCTGGCTGGTCTTCGTTGCTCCTGCTGACTCATTTTGGAAAAGGCATGGCTATTTCCATTGGATCATGCCACCTATGCTGATTTTTGTTTAGTATCCTGACGCTACTTAACTGGATTGTTGATATCCTGACAGATAATAGAATTGCCCCAAAGAACTACTTCTAAACAAGTCTACTTTGCCTTGTCTCGTTTACTATCTTTTCTCCATACCTTTGGACATAAGGCTAAAATGGAGTCAAAGCACTTGAGAAGCCTTATTAAAAGTAGGTATTCAAAAATCTAAGCCTACAGAGCTCCCTCTGATATTTTGCTATTCCATCTGAATCTATATATATATATATATATATATATATATATATATATATATATATATATATATATATACACATATATATATATATATATATAATGGATTTTATCTTATGCTTTAAATATAACTTTAATCAATTTTCCCTTTAAATGTGTGGGAATGTTATCTACTTCATATCTGTGTTTCTTTCAGTTAGTCTGATGTTACTTTGGTTCAAAAATATTATTGGTGAGTTACAGAGGATGAATTCTCTCTGACTCCAACACTATGCAAAGGACAGCTTTGAAAAGATAAACATCAGATTTTACAAGCGAAGTTATATCCAGCACTCAGTATCTCTTCCAGATCAAAAGACAGGATAGAGTCCAATTGGCTATTCATGATCCAACTCCACAAATGAATTCTTGGTTGAATATCTTATACAGTGTAGTCAGGTTTAAGATAAAAGAAGACTTCATGTGGCAACAACTTCTATCTCATAAATCACATATTCTTTGTAATTCTAATGCATACCTCATTTGTAACTTAAATCCACCCAATCCTTCTAATGTGTGCGATACTTAACATCCCATTATTTTTATGAGGTGTAACTTCATTTTATTTATGTCAAATATTTCAGTCTAGACCCTGCTTATTTTCAATTACTTCTTCAAAGGTTAGCAACCATCAACTATGTCTGCCTTCTCCTTGCTCTGTATTTATCCCCAATTCAATTACCACACCCTTTAACTGTCACATGTTGCTTATTGACTAACAAACTTGAAAATCATAATGCTGAAATCAGGAATTTTCAGCTACTAGTGAAAATATTGTCTGCCTCTGCCCCATATCTTGTCACTTCTGTCCCACATTTCATGTCTCTACACTCACTGCCTTCTTACACTCTTTTCTTCAACTCACAGGTAAAAGTTATAGATGCTCACCATCCTCTCTGTTCATTTCATCTTTCAGAGAGCACATATTGCTGCTTTTCAATTCTTTTATTTGCCATCATATCCCATATGTTTTATGACACAATTTGGAGATGAAATAACCCAAACAGATGCACAGTTTTTTTTAATTAATTTTTTATTAGGTATTTTCCTCATTTAAATTTCCAATGCTATCCAAAAAGTCCCCAATACACTCCCCCCCAATCCCCTACCCACCAACTCCCACATTTTGGCCCTGGCATTCCCCTGTACTGGGGCATATAAAGTTTGCAAGTCCAATGGGCCTCTCTTTCCAGTGATGGCCTACTAGGCCATCTTTTGATACATAAGATGCACAGTTTTTAACTCTTAGTTCCCAGTTAATGGCATTATGGAGGGAATCTGTAGACATATGGTAAAGAAGGACAGAACATAAGGCATTAAATCTTAAGAAACAGGCCAATGTAAGAATAAACTGGGCACAGTCCACAGAAGTAAGCTTACCCTGACCTACATTGTCTGGCTCTGATCTTATCCAGCCATCCTGAGGAGCCTTGGGAACTACAAAACACAAAAAACAGCCAACGTGGAACACTGCCACACCAATTCCTTGCCAATGGGGTCCATTTGAGGTACAGCTAGCAGAGGTGAGTTGGTCTGGTCCTCTGACCTCCATTTTCTGGCTCTGGTCTCATATTGCCATCTGGATGGATATTGGGGGACCCAAAGAGCAATCTGCTTTTTTGTCAGGTCTGTAGGACCCCAAAAGCACCCAGCTTGGAACAATGCACCACTAATCTCTTCCCATTTTGGTCCACCTGGGGCATAGCAAGCAGATGTGAGTTGCTTATGTGAAGTCCCCTGAAGACTATTATCTAGGTCTGGAATCCCTCTTAATAAAAAAAAGAGTCGTGTGAGGCCCCAAGAGCATCATGCTTCTCAGTGGACTCCCATGGGTATCCTAAAGACAATCATATTGGAAAACTGCCAGAACAATCCCTTGCCAGTAGGTCCACCTGAGGAGCAGCCAGGAGAGTTGAGTTGCATTTAGTCCCTTGAATTCCATTTTCTGGTTGTAGGCTCATCCTACCTTCCCAATGAGACATGGAGCAACCCAAGAGCATTATGCTTCCCATTGGAGGCCTGTGGGAACCAGTCAGGTGCACCTGAATCACAGCTAGCAGAGACAGGTAACCTGACCTCCATTTTCTGGTCTATAGTTCCCTCTGTCTACTCAAGGAGTCCTGCTGGCACCAGAATCATTTAACCAACACAAAAAGAAAGAAAGAAAGAAAGAAAGAAAGAAAGAAAGAAAGAAAGAAAGAAAGAAAGAAAGAAAGAAAAAAGAAAGAAAACAGATGTCTAAAGGGAAGTTGTAAGAACCCAATTTATAAGATCCAGGTCAGTATGGTACTACAAGAGCACAGAAATGCTCCTACAGCAAGACCTGGATATCCTATCAAAACTGAAGCACAATAAGATGATATTAAATACAGTCTTATAAAGATGATAGAGGTCTTTAAAGATAAAATGAGAAAAGTCCCTTAAAGAAATTACGGAAAATACACTCAAACAGCTGGTGGTCTTAAAAGAGGAAACAAATAACTATAAAGAAGTAAATGAAAAGACAAAACAATCAAGTAGATGAAGGATATAAGATAATGTTCACGAACTGAAAATGGAAATAGCAGCAATAAAAAAAAAACAAAAACAACAACAACAAAAAAAAAACCCACAAACTGGCAATCCTAGAAATGGAAAAAGAAAAGCAACTATATCTAGAAGTATCATCCACAGAATACAAAAGATGGAAGAGAGAATCAGGCATAGAAGATATAATAGAAGAAATCTACATACACCTCAAAGCAAATGGAAAATCTGAAATATTAATTACACAAAAGTTCCATGAAATTTGGGACGGTATGAAAAGACCAAAGCTAAGAATAATAGGAAAAGAAGCTTCCCAACTCAAAGGTCCAGAAAACATCTTCAACAAAATTTTCAAAAGAAGAAAATTTCTATAATGTAAACAAAGAGATTCCTATAAATGTACAAGCAGCTCCAGAATACCAAATAGATTGAACCAGAAAGGAAAATAATCCTACCATATAATAATCAGAATGCAAACTGTACATAACAAAAGATGAAAGATACATAGCAAAAGGTACATTAAAAAGTGCAAAGGGAAAATGTCAAGTAATGTATAAAGGCAAATTTATCAGAATTAGACCTGACTTCTGAATAGAGATTCTAAATGCCAAAAAATGTCTAGGAAAAGGACTAACACTCCATGAGACACTACAGATATCAGCCCAGACTACTATACCCAGCAAAACGTTCCATCACCATAGATGAAGAAACCAAGATATTTATGGAAAAAAATAAACACTGTCTTTCAACTAAGCCATCCATACAGAGAATATTAGAAGAAAAATTCAAACCCAATGAGGCTAACTACACTTAAGAAGACACAAGCGGTAAATAACTCCATGCCATTAAAAGCAAAATAAGAGAAACACACACACACACTACTGTCACCAACATCAAAATATCAGGAACTATCTATAACTGGTCCTTATTATCTTCCTTTCAACATCAAAGGACTCAATTAACCATTTTTTCTTAAAAATGCTAACAGAATTGATGAATAAACAAGATAACTCTTTCTGCTCTCTATAAGAAACACATATCAGCAACAAAGATAGAGATTTTACTTCAGAGTAAAGGGATTAAAAAAAAGGCTTCCCAAGAAAAGGGAGACAAGAAACAAGTAAGAGTAGCCATTCTAATGTCTAACAAAATAGACTCTCAACAAAAATTAATCAAAAAAGACAAGGAAGAACCCTTCATATGCATCAAGGTAAATATCCAACAGGTGAGTTTCTCAATTCTGAACATCTATGCCCTAAATGCAAGGGCACCCATATTTGTAAGAGAGATATTACTAAAGCTCAAATCATACATCCCAAACACTAATAGTGAGAAGTTTCAACACTCCACTCTCACCAATAAACAGGTCATGAAGACATAAAATAAACAGAAAGAAAATGAAGCTAACAAAAATTATGACTCAAATGGTCCTAAATGATATCAACAGAATATTTCACAAAATAATATACCCTCTTTTCAGTACCTCAAGGAATCTTCTCCAGAAATAACCACATAATCAGTCACAAAGCAAGCCTCAATAGATACAAAATTATAGAAATAAATCCTTGCATCTTAACAAACCACCATGGATTAAAGCCTGACTTCAACAACAAGAAAAAAAAAAAAAGAAAGCCTATATACTCAAGAATAGAACAATTCTCCACTCAATGATCATTGGGTCAGAAAAGAAATAAAGAAAGAAATTAAAGACTTTGAAGAATTCAATGAAAATGAGGGTACAACACACCCAAAATTATGTGAAACAATAAAAGCAGTTCTAAGAGGAAAGTTTTTATGACTAAGTGCCTTCGTAAAGAAATTGGAGAGTTCTGATACTAGCAACTTTAAAGCATACCTGAAAGGTCAAGAAAAAAAAAAGTAGCAAACAAACCCAAGAGGAGTAGATAACAGGAAATAATCACACTTAGGACTAAAATCAATCAATTAGATAAAAATCAAACAATACAAAGAATCAGAAAAACCTAGATCTGGTTCTTTGAGATAATCAAAAGATAGACAAGTCCTTAGTCAAACTAACTAAAAAGTACAGAGATATATCCAAACTAACAAAATCAGAAATGGAAAGGGAGACATAACAATAGACAGCATGATTATTTAGAAGAAAATTAATCACTAGAACTTACTTCAAAATTCTATACTCACATAGTCCTTCCTGTACACAACTGCAACCTAGGGAAGTTCAGGTTCTCCAGCTTGACCACTTTGCCCATACCTAAAGGCATCCTGCCTCCCAGGAAGGTCTGTCACAACCAGGCTCACAGGTAAGACCCCACCTTCCCTAATGCCTGGCCTAACTGGGACACCCATGAGGCCCAGCAGATGCAGGACCTATCTTCCTTGCCTAAAACATATCTTTCTTCTAGCCTGAAATGCTGCCCTGGGAAGATCCAGTGCTCCAGATCACTTCCCACACCTAGAGACAGATTGAATCCCAGGAAGTCTCTCACAACCATGATCATGGTCTCACAGATTGGGTGCTCCAGACCCCACCCCATTCCAAGAGGCAGACTCATTCAAGGAGGTCCATCATAACCAGGCACATAGGAGGACCAGTTTCCAGTTAGAGATAGCAAGGTCAGTTAACACCAGAGATAATTAGATGTCAAGAGACAAGCAGAGAAACATAAGCAACAGAAATCAATGCCAGTTAGCATCATCATAACCCAGATGTTCTACCACAGCAAGCCCAGGATACACTAACACACCTGAAAATCAAGAGTCTGACCTAAAATCCAATCTTGTGAAGGTGATAAAGGACCTTAAGGAGGATATAAATAACTCCCTTAAAGAAATACAGGAGAACACAGGTAAGCATGTAAAAGCCCTTAAACAAGAAAAACAAAAATCCCTTAAAGAACTACAGGAATATACAACCAAGCAAGTGAATTGAACAAAACAGTCCAAGACCTTAAAAGGAAAGTAGAAGCAACAAACACTTCAGAAATGGAGTAGACCACAGGAATGGAAAACCTAGAAAAGAGGTTAGGAGTTAGAGATTAAAGCATCACCAACAGAACACATAATATAGAAGAAGGAACAAAGGTTTAGAAGATACCATAAAAGCCGGGTGTGGTGGCACATGCCTTTAATCCCAACACTTGGGAGGCAGAGGCAGGAGAATTTCTGAGTTCAAGGCCAGTCTGGTATACAAAGTGAGTTCCAGGACAGCCAGGGCTATACAGAGAAACCCTGTCTCAAAAAATCAAACAAGAAACAAAAAAGATACCATAAAAAATATTGACACAATATTCAAAGCAAATAAAAAGTGGAGAAACGTCTTAAACCAAAGCATCCAGGAAATTCGGAACACAATGAAGAGACTAACCCTGAGAATAATAAAATTAGAAGAAAGTGAAAATTCCCAATTCAAAGGACCAGGAAACATCTTCAACAAAATTATAGAAGAAAACTTCCCTAACCTAAAGAACGAGGTGGCCATAAACATACAAGAATCTTACATAACACCAAATAGATTGGATCAGAAAAGAAAATTCACCAATCATATAAGAATCAAAACACTAAATACACAGAACAAAAAAGGAATATTAAAAACAATTTTAAAAAAGTGCCAAGTAACATATGAAGGCAAACCTATCCAAATTATACAAGACTTCTCAAAAGAGATTCTAAAACCCAGAAGATCTTGGACAGATGTCATTCAGACCCAATGAGAAAATAAATGCAAGGTCAGGCCACTATACTCTGCAAAACTCTCATAGATGGAGAAACCAAGATATTCCATGACAAAACCAAACTTAAACAATATCTTTCCACTAATCCAGCCTTACAGAAGGAAATAGAAGAACTACAACATAAGGAGGAAAACTATACCCAAGGAAAAGCAAGAAATGAATCATCTTACAACAAACCAAAAAGAAGAGAACCACACAAACATAACACCTCTAACAGCAAAAATAACAGTAACCAGAAAACATTGGTCTTTAATATCTCTCAACATCAATGGACTCAATTCCCAAATTAAAAAAAAAATACAAACAAATATATGCTAACAGGCTGTATATGTAAATAGGACCCAGCATTTTTCTGCATACAGGAAACATACTTCAGTGACAAAGACAGACACTATCTCAAAGTAAAAGGCAGGAAAAAAATTCCAAGCAGTCTCAAGAACAAGTTGGAGTAGCCATTTGAATATCCAATAAAATAGACTTTCAACCGAAAGTTATCAAAAGTGAAGGAGAAAATTACTTCATACACATCAAAGGAATAAAATCCAGCAAGTAGATGTCTCAACTCTGAACATCTACACCCAAAATGCAAGGACATTTGTTAAAGAAACAGTACTAAAGCTCAAAGCACACATTCAAACTCACACAGAAATAACAAGAGACTTCAACAGCCCACTCTCACCAATGGACAGGACATGGAACCAGAAACTAAACAGAGACCCAGTAAAACTAACAGAAGTTATGGACCAAGTGAATTTATCAGATGTGTACAGAACATTTCCCCTTAAAACAAAAGAATATCTCAGTACATCATGGTACCTTCTCCAAAATAGACCATATAATCAGTCACAAAACAAGTTTCAACTGATACAAGAAGATTCAAATAATCTCATGAATTCTGTCAGATTACCATATTCTAAGGCTGGTCTACTATAACAACAAAAACAACAGAAAGTCCGTGTATTCATGGGAACTAAACAACTGTCAACTTAATGGTAGTATGATAAGGGTAGAAATAAAGAAAGAAATGGAAGACTTTCTAGAATTTAATGATAATGAAGGCACAGCAAACTCACTCCATGAGGTTAGCATCACTTTTCCAGTTGTGCCCTCTGTAACACTCTAAGCTGGAAGAAATGTTTAATGCCCTTAGTCATCAGGGAAATGAAAATCAAAAGGACTCTAAGATCCTGTCTCATATCTATTAGAATGGTTAAGACACAAAACAAGTTACAGCAAATTCTGGCCAGATTGCAGAAAAAGGAGAAAACTTCTATGTTGCTGCTGTAAGTGTGAATTTACACAACTACTTTCCAAATTAATTTGGTGGTTTCTCAGAAATATGGGAATAGTTCTACCTGAAAACCAACTCTACCACTACCAGGCACTCAAAAGATGTTCTGTCATACCACAAAGACACTTGCTCAGCTATGTTCATAGCACTTTATTCATAATAGGCAGAAACTAGAAACAACCTAGATTTTTCTCAACTGAAGACTAGATACAGAAAAGAAAATATGTTTCACTTACACAATGGAATACTACTCAGCTATTAAAAACAAAGCTATCGTGAATTCTGTAGGCAAATAGATGGAACTATAAAGAAGTAACCCTACCCAGGCCACCTTGGGTGCGAACTTGTCAGATGGTCCCATGGTCCCCAGAGGACTCTCCACGCAGCAGGCACCTTAGCTCACCCAGGATCTTGGATCACAGGTGAGAGGAACACAATATCTTTTCCAAAACATCCAAGAGAGGCCTGTGCCAGCAGGATCAGGGACACAGAAAAACTGCTCGACCAGCAGCTGGGGTTTGTTCAGGTCAGCACCAGCCCTAGGCCACCTTGGGCAACAAACATGGTGGACCGTTGAATGGTCCCCAGGTGCCCTATCACACCTAAGATCAGCCTCTAGAGAGGGTTCTTACCCAAGCACTCAGGTAAGAGCACCATCTTGTATCCTGGGCCTCTCACTGACCAGTCTGAGCAGGAGAGCACACAGGCAACAGAAGCAACAGAGCTTCTTGTACAGGGTCCCATCAGGCCTTCATTCTCAGCCAGGACACAGAGCTGAGACCCAGAACTCTGGATACCTTCCCCACCACAGGAGAGTCAGCCTACAGGGAGGGCTCTGACCCTGGGTCTCAGGTGAGAGCACCATCTTGTATCCAAGGTCTCTCAAAGACCAGTCCACTAAGAAGAGCACATGGGCTGCAGAAGCAACAGAGCTCTTGGACAGGGTCCCTTCAGACCTTCATCTTCAGCCAGGAGGCAGATCTGAGCACCATACATCTGTCCACCTTCCCTACAAGAGGAGAGCTTGCCTGCAAAGAGTGCTCTGACCACTGGGACTCAGAGAGAGTTGGACGCCAAAGAGTGCTGACAGAGGCTAACAGAATCAGTGGAGGAACAAGGTATAGCCAGAGACAGCTAGAATATCTACCACCAAAGATTACCAGATGGAGAAAGGCAAACATAAGAATCTTATTAACAGAAACAAACACCATTTGGCATGATCAGAACCCAGTACCCCCACCACAATGAGTCCTGGATACCCCAACACACCCGAAAAGCAAGATTTGGATTTAAAATTATATCTCATGATGCAGATAGAGGATTTTTAAAAGGGCATTAATAACTTACTTAAAGAAATACAGGAGAACACTGCTAAACAGGTAGAAACTCTTAAAGAGGAAGCATAAAAATCCCTCAAAGAATTACAGGAAAACACAGCTAAACTGAAGTCCTTAAAGGGGAAACACAAAAATCCCTTAAAGAATTACATGTAAACACAACCAAACAGGTGATGGAATTCAACAAAACCATCAAAAAATCTAAAAATGGAAGTAGAAACAATAAAGAAAACCCAAATGGAGACAGCCCTGGAAATAGAAAATGTAGGAGAGAAATCAGGAAACACAGATGGGAGCATCAGCAACAGAATACAAGATATGGAAGAGAGAATCTCAGGTGCAGATGACTCCATAGAAAACATGGAGACAACAATCGAAGAAAATGCAAAATACAAAAACATACTAATTCAAAACATCCAGGAAATTCAGGACACACTGAGAAGACCAAACCTAAGGATAATGGGTATAGATGAGAATGAAGATTTCCAACTTAAAGGGCCAGTAAATATCTTAGAATGAAGATTTTCAACTTAAAGGGCCAGTAAATATCTTCAACAAAATTATAAAAGAAAACTTCCCTAACATAAAGAAAGAGATGCCAATGAACATACAAGAAGACTACAAAACTCCAAATAGACTGGACCAGAAAAGAAATTCCTCGCGATACATAATAAACATAACAACAAATGTACTAAATAAAGATAGAATAATAAAAGCAGTAAAGGAAAAAAGAAAGTAACATGTAAAGGTAGATCCATTAGAATTTTACCAGACTTCTCACCAGAGACTATGAAAGCCAGAAGATCCTGGATATATGTTATACAGACCCTAAGAGTACACAATTGCCAGCCCAGGCTACTATACCAAGCAAAATTCTCAATTACCATAGATGGAGAGACCAAAGTATATCATGACAAAACCAAATTCAGACAATATCTTTCTATGATTCCAACTTTGAAAGGATAATAAAGGGAAAATTAGAACCCAAGGAGGGAAATTACACCCTAGAAAAAGCAAGAAAGTAATCCTTCAACAAACCTTAAAGAAGACAGCCACCCTGGGGTGCGGGGTCAGCTGACACCCGCCAGCTACCCACAACACCTGCCACAGGATCTTGAGAATTCTGGTGAGTGGAACACAGCTTCTGCTCCAGCCAAATCGCGCGGGACCTGAGACTGCTTTAGTTGGGGAGGCAGAAAACCAGCCTGAGTAGAGCCACAAGCCTCTTCCGGTCTGACCAGCATCAGGGTAGCTAGGGCGCAGGGTCGGCTGACACTCGCCAGCTACCCACAACAAACGCCACAGGATCTTAAGACTTCTGGTGAGTGGAACACAGCGTCTGCTCCAATCATTAAACGGTGACAACGATAACAACTAACCCCAGAGATTACCAGATGGCAAAAGGTAAACGTAATAATCTTACTAACAGAAACCAAGACCACTCACAATCATCAGAACCCAGCACTCCCACTTTGCCCAGTCCAGGGCACCCCAACACACCAGAGAAGCTAGACCCGGATCTAAAAGCATATCTCATGATGATGATATAGGACATCAAGAAGGACTTTAATAACACACTTAAAGAAATACAGGACAACACTGCAAAACAGGTAGAAGACATTAAAGACTAAGCACAAAAATCCCTTAAAGAATTGCAGGAGAACACTGCTAAACAGGTAGAAGACATTAAAGAGGAAGCACAAAAATCCCTTAAAGAATTGCAGGAGAACACTGCTAAACAGGTAGAAGACATTAAAGAGGAAGCACAAAAATCCCTTAGAGAATTACAGGAAAACCAGACCAAACAGGTGATGGAATTGAATAAAACCATCCAAGACCTAAAAAGGGAAGTAGAGACAATGAAGAAAACCCAAATTGAGGCAACGCTGGAGATAGAAACACTAGGAAAGAAATCTGGAACCATAGATCTGGAACCATCAGCAACAGAATACAAGAGATGGAAGAGAGAATCTCAGGTGCAGAAGACTCCATAGAGAACATCGGCACAACAATCAAAAAAAATACAAAATCCAAAAAGATCCTAACTCAAAACATCCAGGAAATCCAGAACAAAATGAGAAGACCAAACTTACGGATAATAGGAGTAGATGAGAATGAAGATTTTCAACTCAAAGGACCAGCAAATATCTTCAACAAAATTATAGAAGAAAACTTCCCAAACCTAAAGAAAGAGATGCCCATGAACATACAAGAAGCTTACAGAACTCCAAATAGACTGGACCAGAAAAGAAATTCCTTCGAACACATAATAATCAGAACAACAAATGTACTAAATAAAGATAGAATACTAAAAGCAGTAAGGGAAAAAGGTCAAGTAACATATAAAGGCAAGCCTATCAGAATTACAGCGGATTTTTCACCAGAGACTATGAAAGCCAGAAGGGCCTGGCAGATGTTATACAGAAACTAAGAGAACACAATTTCCAGCCCAGGCTACTATACCCAGCCAAACTCTCTATTACCATAGATGGAGAAACCAAAGTATTCCATGACAAAACCAAATTCACACATTATCTTTCCACGAATCCAGCCCTTTAAAGGATAATAACAGAAAAAAACCAATACAAGGATGAAAACCACGTCCTAGAAAAAGCAAGAAGGCAATCCCTCAACAAACCTAAAAGAAGGCAGCCACAAGAACAGAACACCAACTCTAACAACGAAAACAAAATGAAGCAACAATTACTTCTCCGTAATATCTCTTAATATCAATGGACTCAACTCCCCAATAAAAAGACATAGACTAACAGGTTGGGTACAGAAACAGGACCCAACATTTTGCTGCTTACAGGAAACTCATCTCAGAGAAAAAGATAGACACTACCTCAGAATGAAAGGCTGGAAAACAATTTTCCAAGCAAATGGTAGGAAGAAACAAGCTGGAGTAGCCATTATAATATCTGATAAGATTGACTTCCAAACCAAAGTCATCAAAAAAGACAAGGAAGGGCACTTCATTCTCATCAAAGGTAAAATCCTCCAAGAGGAACTATCAATTCTGAATATCTATGCTCCTAATACAAGGGCAGCCTCATTCATTAAAGATACTTTAGTAAAGCTCAAAGCACACATTGCACCTCACACAATAATAGTGGGAGACTTCAACACACAACTTTCACCAATGGACAGATCATGGAAGCAGAAACTAAACAGGGACACAGAGAAACTAACAGTGGTTATGAAACAAATGGATCTGACAGATATCTACAGAACATTTTATCCTAAAATAAAAGGATATACCTTCTTCTCAGCACCTCACAGTACCTTCTCCAAAATTGACCACGTAATTGGGCACAAAACAGGACTCAACAGATACAAAAATATTGAACTTGTCCCATGCATCCTATCAGATCACCATGGACTAAGACTGATCTTCAATAACAAAATAAATAATAGAAATCCAACACACACGTGGAAATTAAACAACACTCTTCTCAATGATACCTTGGTCAAGGAAAGAATAAAAAAAGAAATTAAGGACTTTCTGGAGTTTAATGAAAATGAAGCCACAACATACCCAATCTTATGGGACACATTGAAAGCATTTCTAAGTGGAAAACTCATAGTTCTGAGTGCCTCCAAAAAGAAACTAGAGAGAGCATACATTAGCAGCTTGACAACACACCTAAAAGCCCTAGAAAGAAAGGAAGCAAATTCACCCAAGAGGAGTAGACAGCAAGAAATAATCAAACTCAGGGGTGAAATCAACCAAGTGGAAACAAGAAGAACAATTCAAAGAATCAACCAATCGAGGAGCTGGTTCTTTGAGAAAATCAACAAGATAGATAAACCCTTAGCCAGACTCACTAGAGGGCATAGGGAAAGTATTCTAATTAACAAAAACAGAAATGAAAAGGGAGACATAACAACAGACCCTGAAGAAATGCAAAACACCATCAGATCGTTCTACGAAAGGCTATACTCAACAAAACTGGAGAACCTAGATGAAATGGACACGTTTCTAGACAGATACCAGGTACCAAAGTTAAATCAAGATCAGGTTAATGATCTAAACAGCCCCATATCCCCTAAAGTAATAGAAGCAGCCATTAATAGTCTCCCAACCAAGAAAAGCCCAGGACCAGATGGGTATAGTGCAGAGTTCTATCAAACCTTCAAAGAAGTTCTAATCCCAGTTCTTCACAAACTATTCCACAAAATAGAATCAGAATGTACTCTACCCAACTCATTCTATGAAGCCACAATTACTCTGATACCAAAACCACATAAAGACCCAACAAAAATAGAGAACTTCAGACCAATTTCCCTTATGAATATTGATGCAAAAAACCTCAATAAAGTTCTCGCTAACCGAATTCAAGAACACATCAAAACAATCATCCATCCTGACCAAGTAGGTTTCATCCCAGGGATGCAAGGATGGTTCAATATATGAAAATCCATCAATGTAATCCATTATATAAACATACTCAAAGACAAAAACCACATGATCATCTCATTAGATGCTGAAAAATCATTTGACAATATCCAACAACCATTCATGATAAAAGTCTTGGAAAGATCAGGAATTCAAGGCCCATACCTAACCATGATAAAAGCAATATACAGCAAACCAGTAGCCAACATCAAAGTAAATGGTGAGAAGCTGGAAGCAATCCCACTAAAATCAGGGACTAGACAAGGCTGCCCACTCTCTCCCTACCTATTCAACATTGTACTTGAAGTCCTAGCCAGAGCAATTAGACAACAAAAGGAGATCAAGGGGATACAAATCTGAAAAGAAGAAGTCAAAATATCGCTTTTTGCAGATGATATGATAGTATATATAAGTGACCCTAAAAATTCCACCAGAGAACTCCTAAGCCTGATAAATAGCTTCGGTGAAGTAGCTGGATATAAAATTAACTCAAGCAAGTCAATGGCCTTTCTGTACACAAAGGATAAATAGGCAGAGAAGGAAATTAGGGAAGCAACACCCTTCTCAATAGTCACAAACAATATAAAATACCTTGGTGTGACTCTAACTAAGGAAGTGAAAGATCTGTATGACAAGAACTTCAAGTCCCTGAAGAAAGAAATTAGAGAAGATCTCAGAAGATGAAAAGACCTCCATACTCATGGATTGGCAGGATCAACATTGTAAAAATGGCTATCTTGCCAAAAGCAATGTACAGATTCAATGCAATCCCCATCAAAATTCCAACTCAACTCTTCAACGAATTAGAAAGGGCAATCTGCAAATTCATCTGGAACAACAAAAAACCTAGGATAGCAAAAACTCTTCTCAAGGATAAAAGAACCTCTGGTGGAATCACCATGCCTGACCTAAAGCTTTACTACAGAGCAATTGTGATAAAAACTGCATGGTACTGGTATAATGACAGACAAGTAGACCAATGGAACAGAATTGAAGACCCTGAGATCAACCCACATACCTATGGTCACTTGATCTTTGACAAGGGAGCAAAAACCATCCAGTGGAAAAAAGACAGCATTTTCAACAAATGGTGCTGGCACAACTGACGGTTATCATGTAGAAGAATGCGAATTGATCCATTCCTATCTCCTTGTATCAAGGTCAAATCTAAGTGGATTAAGGAGCTCCACATAAAACCAGAGACAGTGAAACTTATAGAGGAGAAAGTAGGGAAAAGCCTCAAAGATATGGGTACAGGGGAAAAATTCCTGAATAGAACAGCAAAGGCTTGTGCTGTAAGATCGAGAATCGATAAATGGGACCTCATAAAGTTGCAAAGCTTCTGCAAGGCAAAAGACACCGTCAATAAGACAAAAAGACCACCAACAGATTGGGAAAGGATCTTTACCTATCCTAAATCAGATAGGGGACTAATATCCAATATATATAAAGAACTCAAGAAGGTGGACTCCAGAAAATCAAATAACCCCGTTAAAAAATGGGGCTCAGAACTGAACAAAGAATTCTCACCTGAGGAATACCGAATGGCAGAGAAGCACCTGAAAAAATGTTCAACATCCTTAATCATCAGGGAAATGCAAATCAAAACAACCCTGAGATTCCACCTCACACCAGTCAGAATGGCTAAGATCAAAAATTCAGGTGACAGCAGATGCTGGTGAGGATGTGGAGAAAGAGGAACACTCCTTCATTGTTGGTGGGATTGCAAGCTGGTACAACCACTCTGGAAATCAGTTT
Source organism: Mus caroli (assembly GCF_978045245.1). Lineage (NCBI taxonomy): Eukaryota > Metazoa > Chordata > Mammalia > Rodentia > Muridae > Mus > Mus caroli. The sequence goes on along the minus strand of NW_028227273.1, from coordinate 73,141,622 downwards.
GGCGGTTCCTCAGAAAACTGGACATAATACTACCAGAGGATTCAGCACTACCACTCCTGGGCATATATCCAGAAGATGTTCCAACCGGTAAGAAGGACACATGCTCCACTATGTTCATAGCAGCCTTATTTATAATAGCCAGAAGCTGGAAAGAACCCAGATGCCCCTCAACAGAGGAATGGATACAGAAAATGTCATACTTTTACACAATGGAGTACTACTCAGCTATTAAAAGGAATGAATTTATGAAATTCCTAGGCAAATGGATGGATCTGGAGGGCATCATCCTGAGTGAGGTAACATATTCACAAAGGAACTCACACAATATGTACTCACTGATAAGTGGATATTAGCCCAAAAACTTAGGATACCCAAGATATAAGATACAATTTGTTAAACGCATGAAACTCAAGAAGAACGAAGACCAAAGTGTGGACACTGTGCCCCTTCTTGGAATTGGGAACAAAACACCCATGGAAAGAGTTACAGAGATAAAGTTTGGAGCTGTGAAGAAAGGATGGACCATCTAAAGACTGCCATATCCAGGGATCCATCCCATAATCAGCTTCCAAACGCTGACACCACTGCATACACTAGTAAGATTTTGCTGAAAGGACCCAGATATAGCTGTCTCTTGTGAGACAATGCTGGGGCCTAGCAAACACAGAAGTGGATGCTCACAGTCAGCTATTGGATGGATCACAGGGCCTCCAATGGAGAAGCTAGAGAAAGTACCCAAGGAGCTAAAGGGAACTGCAACCCCATAGGTGGAACATTATTATGAACTAACCAGTACCCCAGAGCTCTTGACTCTAGCTGCATTTGTATCAAAAGATGGCCTAGTCGGCCATAAACTGGAAAGAGAGGCCCATTGGACTTGCCAACTTTATATGCCCCAGTACAGGGGAATGCCAGGGCCAAGGGGTGGGGGTGGGTGGGTGGGGCAAAGGGGGGGGAGTGTATTGGGGACTTTCTGGATAGCATTGGAAATGTAATTGAGGAAAATAGCTAATTAAAAAAAATGGTTTAAACATGAAAAAAAAAAAGAAGACAGCCACCAAAAACAGAATCCCAACTCTAACAAAAGTAACACGAAGAAACAATTACTTTTCCTTAATAACTCTTAATATTAATGGACTCAATTCCCCAATAAAAAGACATAGACTAACAGACTGGTAACATAAATAGGACCCAAATTTTTGCTGCATACAGGAAACCCACCTCAGGGACAAAGACAGATATCACCTCAGAGTAAAAGGCTGGAAGACAATTTTCCAAGTAAATGGTACAAAGAAACAAACTGGAGTAGCCATACTAATATCAAATAAAATCGACTTTCAACCCAAAGTCATCAAAAAAAGACAAGAAGAGACACGTCATACACATCAAAGGTAAAATCTTCCAAGATGAACTCTCAATTCTGAATACCTGTACTCCAAATGCAAGGGCATCCACATTCATTAAGGAAACTCTATTAAAGTTCAAAGCACACATTGCATCTCTCACAATAATAGTGGGAGACTTCAAAACCCCACTCTGATTAGTAGACAGATCCTAGAAACAGAAAGTAAACAGAGACACATTGAAACTAACAGAAGCTATGAAAGACATGGATTTAACAGATATCTACAATATATTTTTTCCTAAAAAAAAAAAAAAAAAAAAACTTCTTCTCAGCACCCCATGATAAATTCTCTAAAATTGACCATATGATTGGTCAAAAAACAAACTACAACAGATAAAAAATATTGAAATTATCCCATGCATCCTATCAGATCACCACAGACTATGGGTGATCTTCAACAACAACATAAATAATAACAAGCCAATATTGACGTGGAAGCTGAACAACACTCTACTCAATGGTAACTTGGTCAAGGAAGAAATAAAGAAAGAAATTAGAGACTTTTTAGAGTTTAATGAAAATGAAACCACAACATACCCAAATTTATGGGACACAATGAAAGCAGTCTTAATAGGAAAACTCATAGCTCTAAGTGCCACTATAAAGAAACTAGAGAGAGCATACACAAGCAGCTTGACAGCACACCTAAAAGCTCTAGAAGAAAAGGAAGCAAATTCACACAAGAGGAGTAGCCTGCAGGAAATAATCAAACTCAGGGCTGAAATCAACCAAGTGGGACAAAAAGAAATATACAAAGAATCAACCAAACCAGGACCTGGTTCTTTGAGAAAATCAACAAGATAGATAAACCCTTAGCAAGACTAATTATAGGGCACAAGGACAGTATCCTAATTAACAAAATCAGAAATGAAAATGGACACAAAACGACAGAACCTAAGGAAATCCAAAAAATCATCAGATCCTACCTCAAAAGGCACTACACTCAACAAAACTAGAAAGCCTGGATAAAATGAACAATTTTCTAGACAGATACCAGGTGCCAAAACTAAATCAGGATCACTTTAATGATCTAAACATACTCATATACCCTAAAGAAATAGAAGTAGTCATTAATAGTCTCCCAACCAAAAAAAAAAAAAAAAAATTCCAGGACCAGTTGGCTTTAGTGCAGAGTTCTACCAGACCTTCAGAGAAGACCTAATTCCATTTCTCCTCAAACTATTCTTAAAATAGAAACAGAAGGTACTCTACCCAATTCATTCTATGAAGCCACAATTACTCTGATACCTAAACCACACAAAGATCCAACAAAGAAAGAGAACTTCAGACCAATTTTACTTATGAATATTGATATAAAAAAATTAATAAAATTCTTGGTAACCGAAAACAAGAACACATCAAAACTATCATTGATCATGATCAAGTAGGCTTCATCCCAGGGATGTAGGGATGGTTTAATATACAGAAATCCATCAACGTAACCCACTATATAAACAAACTCAAAGACAAAACCACATGATCATCTCTTTAGATGCGGAGAAAGCATTTGACAAAATCCAAAACCATTTCATGATAAAAGTCTTGGAAAGTTTAGGAATTCAAAACTCATTCCTAAACATAATAAAAGCAATATACAGAAAACCAGTAGCCAACATCAAACTAAATGGAGAGAAACTCTAAGTAATCCCACTAAAATCAGGGACTAGACTTTCTTCCTACCTATTCAATATAGTACTCAAAGTCCTAGCCAGAGCAAAAAGGAGATCAAGGGAATACACATTGGAAAGGAAGAAATCAAAACATCACTATTTGCAGATGATATGACAATATATATGTATGTGTGTGTGTGTGTGTGTGTGTGTGTGTGTGTGTGTGTATATATATATATATATATATATATATATATATATATCCCTAAAAATTCCACTGGAGAAGTCCTGAATCTGATAAACAGCTTCAGTGCAGTAGGTGGATGTAAAATTAACTCAAACAAATCAGTGGCCTTTATCTACACAAAGGATAAACAGGCTGAGAAAGAAATTAGGGGAACAACACCCTGCACAATAGACACAAATAATATAAAATACCTTAGTGTGACTCTAAACAAGGAAGTGAAATTCTGTATGATAAGAACTTCAAGTCTCTGAAGAAAGAAATCAAAGAAGATCTCAGAAGATTGGAAGATCTCCCATGCTCATGAACTGGCAGGATTAATATAGTAAAAATAAGTATCTTGCCTAAAACAGGGTATGGATTCAATGCAATCCCCATCAAATTTCCAACTCAATTCTTCACCAAGTTAGAAAGGGCAATTTGCAAATTAATCTGGAATAACAGAAAACCTAGGATAGCAAAAACTATTCTCAAGGATAAAAGATCCTCTGGAGGAAACCCCATGCCTGCCCTCAAGCTGAACTAAAGAGCAGTTGTGATTTAAAACTGCACAGTACTGGTACAGTGACAGACAAGTAGATCAATGTAATAGAATTACAGACCCAGAAATAACCCACTGAACTATGGTCACTTGATCTTTGACAAGGGAGATAAAACAATCCAGTGGAAAAAAAAGATAGCCTTTTCAACAAATGGTGCTGACTCAACTGGCAGTTATCATGTAGAAGAATGTGAATTAATCCATTCTTATCTCCTTGTACTAATGTCAAGTCTAAGTGGATCAAGGATCTCCACATAAAACCAGAGACACTGAAACTTATTGAGGAGAAAGTGGGGGAAAGCCTCGAAGATATGGACACAGGGGAAAAATTCCTGAGCAGAACAGCAATGGCCAGTGCTATAAGATCAAGAATTGACAAACGGGACCTCATAATATTGCAAAGCCTCTGTAAGGCAAAAGACACTGTCAATAAGACAAAAAGGCCACCAACAGATTGGGAAAGGATCTTTAACAATCCTAAATCTAATAGGGAACTAATATCCAATTTATAAAAAGAATACAAGGAGCTGCACTCCAGAAAATCAGCTAACCCCATTAAAAAATGGGATTCAGAGCTAAACAAAGAATTCTCAACTGAGGAATACCAAATGGCTGAGAAACACATGAAGAAATATTCAATGTTCTTATTCATCAGGGAAATACAAATCAAAACTACACTGAGATCCCACCTCACACCAGTCAGAATGGCTAAGATCAAATATTCAGGTGACAGCAGATGCTGGCAAGGATGTGATAAAGAGGAACACTTCTCCATTCCTGGTGGGATTGCAAGCTGGTACAACCACTGTGTAAATCAGTCTGGTGGTTCCTCAGATAATTGGACACAGTACTACCAGAAGATCCAGCCATACCCTCCTGGGCATATACCTCGAAGACATTCCAACTTGTAATAGGGACACATGCTCCACTATGTTCATAGTAGCCTTATTTATAACAGCCAGAAGCTGGAAAGGACCCAGATGTCCCTCAACAGAGGAATGGATACAGAAAATGTGGTACATTTACACAATAGAATACTATTCAGCAATTAAAAACAAAGAATTTATGAAATTCTGAGACAAATGAATGGATCTGGAGGATATCATCCTTAGTGAGGTAACCCAATCACAAAAGAACACACATGATTTGCACTCACTGATAAGTAGATGTTAGTCTAGAAACTTAGAATACCCAAGATACAAAAACACATGAAACTCAAGAAGATGGAAGACCAAAATGTGGATACTTCGTTCCTTCTTAGAATGGGGAACAAAATACCCATGGAAGGAGTTACAAAGTTTTGACGTGACACAGAAGCAAGGTCCATCCAAAGACTGTCCCACCCGGAGATCCATCCTATAAACTGCAACCAAACCCAGACACTATTCATATGCCAGCAAGATTTTGCTGACTGGACCCTGATATAGCTGTCTGCTGCGAGTCTCTGACAGTGCCTTGCAAATACAGAAGTAGATGCTTACAATCATCCATTGGATGGAGCACAAAGTCCCCAATGAAGAAGCCAGAGAAATACCCAGGGAACTGAAGAGGACTGAAGCCCTATAGAAGGAATATCAATATGAACTAACCAGTACCCCCAGAGCTTCTAGTAACTATACCACCAATCAAAAAAAAAAAAAAAAACCACATGGTGGAACTTGTGGCTCTAGCTATATATGTAGCAGAGGATGGCATAGTCAGTCAACGATGCGAGGAGAGTCCCTTGGTCCTGTGAAGGCTCTAGGTCCAAGTATAGGGGAATGACAGGATCAGAAATGGGAATGGGTGGTTGGGGAGCAGGAGGATTGTGGAGAGGGATAGGGGATTTTCAGAGGGGAAGCTAGGAAAGTGGATAACACTTGAAATGTAAATAAAGAAAATATCTAATAAAAAGAAAGAACAATAAAGAAGAAGCTGGACTCCTGAAAACCCAATTACCCCATTATAAAATGGGGTACAGAGCTAAACAAAGAATTCTCAACTGAAAAATCCTGAATGGCTGAGGAGCACCTAAAAAAATGTTCAATGTCCTTAATTATCAGGGAAATGCAAATCTAAACAGCCCTGAGATTCCACCTCATACCATTTAGAATGACTGCAATCAAAACTTCAGGTGACAGCAGATGCTGGCAAGGATGTGGAGAAAGAGGGACACTCCTCCATTGTTGGTGTGATTGCAAGCTGGTTCAATCACTTTGGCAATCAGTCTGGAGGTTCCTCAGAAAACTGGACTTGGCACTACCGGAAGATCCAGCCATACCCTCCTGGGCTTATATACCCAGAAGACGTTCCAACTTGTAATAGGGACACATGCTCCACTATGTTCATAGTAGCCTTATTTATAACAGCCAGAAGCTGGAAAGAACCCAGATGTCCCTCAACAGAGGAATGGATACAGAAAATGTGGTACATTTACACAATAGAGTACTACTCAGCAATTAAAAACAATGAATTTATGAAATTCTTGGGCAAATGGATGTATCTGGAGGATATCATCCTGAGTAGGTAACCCAATCACAAAAGAAGTCACTTGATATTCACTCTCTCATAAGTGGATATTAGCCTAGAAATTTGGAATACCCAAGATACAATTTGCAAAACACATGAAACTCAAGATGATGGAAGACCAAAATGTGGATACTTCGTTCTTTCTTAGAATGGGGAACAAAATACTCATGGAATGAGTTACAGAGACAAAGCTCAGAGCTAAGATGGAAGGAAGGACCATCCAGAGACCACCCCCCCCCCAGGGATCCATCCCATAATCACTCACCCAACCCAGACACTATTTTCAATGCCAGCAAGATTTTGCTGACAGGACCCTGATATAGCTGTCTCTTGTGAGGCTGTGCCAGTGCCTGGCAAATACAGAAGTGGATGCTCACAGTCATCTATTGTATGGAACACGGGGCTCCCAATGAAGGAGCTAGTTAGAGTACCCAAGGAGCTAAAGCGGTCTGCAACTCTATAGGAGGAACAACAATATGAACTAACCAGTACCTCCCAGAGCTTGTGTCTCTAGCTGCGTATGTAGCAGAGGATGGCTTAGTAGTCTGTCAATGGGAGGAGAGGCCCTTGGTCTTGGGAAAGTTATATGACACAGTAAAGGGGAATGCCAGGGCTAGGAAGCAGGTGTGTGTGAATTGAGGAGCACGGTGGAGGTAGGGGATAGGGAACCTTTGGCATAGCATTTGAAATGTAATTGAAGAAAATGACTAATAAAAAACATAAAGAAGTAACTGAGACAAACAGGAAATGCTATGTCTTCTCTTTTAAGTGTATATTAGTCATAAAATGGAGGATAACTGTGCTGCAATACACAGACCTAAGAAGCCAAACAACAAGGAGTTCCTAAGAGAACTGTTAAATCCTTCTCAAAAGTGGAAATAAAATTTATATAGTAGATGAATGGAAGGAGGGAACTGGGTGAAAGAGGAGTGGGGTTGCATAGAAAAGTAATCATGTGTAGGCAGAGCAGGAAAGAGAGAACAAAACTCTGCGGGGATAACTGGAAGGAAGCTCTATGACATGCCAGAGACTGAGGTAACGTGGAGTAATGTGGCAAGGTGCCATGGGGATGACCTTAGCTGAGAGCTACGACTCACAGCTGTGGGGAATATGGATCCTGAACTGGCCACTTACTTTTGCCAGGCAGGACTCCCAGTGGAGGAGTAAGGAGAGCAACTCACCGACCAAACAGTCAACCCAAAATGTGTCCTGCCTGCAAAATGAGCAGGGCCAAAGAGCAGAGATGGAGGGAATCGCCAACAAATGGTTGGACAAATTTGAGACCCACACAATGTGTAAGAACCTATCCCTGACACTAGAAATGTTACTGTTATGCTTGCAGGCAAGAATCAAACGTAACTATCATCTGAGAGTCTTCACCCAGCAGCTGATGAAAACAGAAGCAGAGACTCAAACACTAAATGGAGCTCACAGTCTTGTGGAAGAGGTAGTGTAAGGGTGAAAGGACTCAACGGAGACAGGAACTCCACAGAAAAACAAACAAAGTCAACTAACCAAGCCCCCTTGGATGCTCCCAGAGACTGAACCACCAAAGAGTAAGCATGAAGGAGATATAGGCCACCTGCCCACATGTAACACATAAATTTGCTTCAGTTTAGACTATGAAGCAGTCCTGTAATTATTTTTAGTGTCTGTGACAATTTGAAGTTATTTTGTAAATCTACAATCAACCATGAATGAAAGCATACAATACTTAGAAGAGAAAAGAAGATGATTACTACTTGAGAACAGAAGGTGACATGCATACCCTAATTGAGGTTATTTCTTTTTCTCAACAATTTTTCATGTGTGAAGAATACTAAACCTGTGGCAGTGGATACAAGAAGTTGATTGCATCCTTCACCTGAGAGTTTATGAGAAATATGTTTTACAAAGGTAGCTAACAAAAAATGTCACAACCTTTGTTGTAGAAGGAGATTTAAGTTTTATTTTATTGTGCAGCAAACTTATTTTATACATTGCTCTAAAAACTAACATTGTGTCTGTTTCCTAGAGTTCAATATCACAGAAATATAATAAAAAGTACAGAGAAAAATTTTGCAAAATGATTAAATATACTTAATAAACTTAATAGTAACCTATCTTCTAACAATATCCACTACTCTAGTAACTGTTTTGCTTCTTAGAAACATAATTCGTTTTTATCCTCTTTTGTTAAAACATTATGGAAAACACTTGCGGATCAATGTCTAAACTCTTCTCTTAGCCTTGAGAAAAACTACTTAAGTTTTTTGCCAAACGAACTATATGTATTGAGTAAAGGGCAACTACTTCATTCCCATTTGCTCTGCACATATAGGAGATGGTGAACACAATATATAGCCTAAACAATTATTACAGTTCCCCTAAGAAAGAAAATGGCTTTTACTATAAGGTTTTATATTGATGCTTGAAAATAAATGACTAAATTCATATAATTTACACAAATATAATAAAGTTATGTTCTTTCTGTATTTCTTATCCAGGATAAGCTGAATCTGGGCAAAGCAGTGTCAGGGGTCACAATAAAGGGTCCCAAAGTAGGAAAACACAGATGAATGATGACTGTGATGTTAATCAGCCACCAGCCAGCACCACAAAAAAGAGCAACACAAGTGTGTAAGATGGAGGAGAGAGAATAAAAGCCAATAAAGAGTGACACTAGCACCAGAATGTTCTTAGTGGCTCTTGATTCATGAGATGTTCTGGTGGGAGCATAAGTGCAATGGATATGTTGAACCCGCTGCTTGTGCCTATACAAAATGATGACCATTAAGCTCCCAGACCAGACAATAAGGATAGCAAACAAGACTTCAGGGAATACAAAAAATGTTGTAATCATTGGGCCTGAAAATTCATCATGACCTAAACTAAAGCAGTAATTTGAAGTTCTTTTATATGTTACATTATTGCTGTTCCACTTAATATATACATACATTGGTGAAATCATATTTAACCCCAAAAACAGGACCCAGCATAGGAAAATAGAAAGGCTGATGTACTTTGGAACTTTTACTTTAAGGCCATTAAGGCACGAGTCACTGGGACTGATGGTGATGGCCTGGAAGACACTCAAGAGACAGATGGTACCAATGGAAACACTTCTGCCAACTCTTTCAGTATACATAGGGAATTTGCAAACAAATACATTGAAGAACAGTTCCATCCCAAAAGTTTCCATTGTCTGTAGCACAATTCTAGAGAAAATGATGAAGAAGTTGGCTATGAACATGTTCATGAAAATCAAATCAATTTGTTTTAATGTGTGTTTATTATAATGAAGCATTAAGTAGTAAGATAGAAGACAGATATTTTTCAGAATTCCCACTGAACATTGAAGGATGAGTATTACAAACATTGCCAGATTTTTGGAATCCATCCTGTCATTAACCATAATTGCATTTTAATGACATAAAATCACTTCTCTGACCAAAATGATGTTTTAGCATTAGGCAGTGGATGATGGTTGAGGAAGAAATTTTTTGAGATGCAGCTTATGAAATCAGTGGAGACAATATTAAAAAATCCTGTTTGAAATGCAATTGCTCATCACTAATAGCTTGCAGTGAGACTGTTGCCATCATCAAGTATATGTATTTAAAGAAAGATTCCAAGTACTTTGTAAGAAATTTAATTATTAAATAGAAAGTCATGTGACTCTGGGAGAAACAATGATAATTTGGTATTAGTGATAAGAACTCTCACCTCTACATTACAAAATAAATTACTATTTATAATTTGTATTGGATAAAAAGATAAATTTGACTGTGGGCATCCACTTCTGTATTTGCCAGGCACTGGCACAGCCTCATATGAGACAGCTATAACAGGGTCCCTTCAGCAAAATCTTTCTGGCATATGCAATAGTGTCTGGGTTTGGTGGCTGATTATGGGATGGATCCCTGGGTGGGGTAGTGTCTGATTAGTCCATCCTTTCATCTTAGCTCCAAACTTTGTCTCTGTAACTCCTTTCATGGGTATTTTGTTCCCTAAACTTTATATGCCCCAGTACAGGGGAATGCCAGGGCCAAGAAGCAGGAGTAGATGAGTAGGGGAGCAGGGCGGAGGGAGGGTATAGGGAACTTTCGGGATAGCATTTGAAATGTATATAAAGAAAATATCTAATAAAAAAGATAGATTTGTCGATATTTTTAATTTAAAAATATCCCATTCATTTCCTCATCTGAACCCTAAATATTTGACATCTATACATTTTGCACAAAATTATCATCTGGTTATTAAACAAATACACATATACAAAAAGAAAAAAAAAACCAATGAATGAATCAAATGACCAAATTGAAAGTGTTCTATAGACTAGAACAAAGAGTTTACAAGAGAAAAAATAAAATTTACTAAAAATTACCTCAAACACAGTCCATTATCCTTAGCAATTATAAAAATATAAAGTAAAACAACTGAGATTTCACCTCATCCCAGTCAGAATGAATAAAGGAGCAATAAGACTATCAGCAAACACTATTCAGGATGAGGGAAAACAATCCTCATTCACCACTGATAAGAGTGCAAAATGACCAACCACTCTGGAAACCACCATGGATTATCCAAAGGGAAAGAAAAGAGTCTGTCATATAATCCAGGTATATGGCTCATTTGCATATGTCCAATGGTGTTTGTTCACATCCAAGTACTAGAGCAAGTACAGATACTTGCTCTAGTCACAAAAACAAAGATTACTGAGTTTTCTGTCAGATTGTGTCTCCTAGTAACATCTATACTCCAGGAAAGGACGGCCCTGTTTATGAACAAACTGGTCAGATCTCATGCCTTAAAATTCTGACTTACCTCTTTTCCAAAACTGATGATGTTAACATTTACTTTTTCTTTCTTGGGGCATTTACCTTGTTTCAGCAGCTATGAAGAAAGGTAGGGAAATCAAAGAATTGATTGTATGTAAGGAGGAATGAATTTGCCTCATTGAAGCATACAGAAATTCATACAATCTCACCAATATTCTTTCCAAATGTGAGTTGAAGAAGGATACCACCACCAGACTGCCAAAGTGAATTCAATGAGCCAATATGTCGTAAACCTACACAAAAAGTTCTAGATAACTAAGGAAAGTTGGGAACAAGAGAGTTACTTCCCTGAGGAAGACCACAACAATTACTTGTCCAATAGTAAAAGGTTAGCCCTAAAACACTCACACAAGTAACATCATACAGAATGAGAAAATCATGTTTAGAAAGAAATCTTTGTATACATATATATTTACAATAACAATTAGTGTAAAAAAGAAGATAAATTTGAAGGAGATTAGGAAGGAGTGTAAGTGAGTATTTGGAGGGAGGAAAAAAGGAAGGAGAAATGTTATAATTATAAAATGACCTCAAAAACAAAATGGGGAAAAAAGGAAAAAAAACACATTTAATGTGGATTAAAGAAAGCAGGAATGTCCTCTGTTTTTATTAAATCCACTATCTGGACTTGTCATGCAGCAGCACAAATGTTAAGTAGAAGTGGTGTAAAATATCAGTTCTTGCTAAAGATTGGGATATGCAAGCATCTTGCAAGAACATAAAGGTAATCAGAATGCTGTAAAGATTTTAGAATATTAGAATCTATGAGTAATTATGATGAGTATAAATCTGTACTGTTTAGACTATTTCTAAAATAACAAGTTTCATAATACATGTACTAGTAATATCTTTACCTGAATATCTCTCTCCATTTCTTAGTCTACATGTTTCACAGTAGGTGGGTTTTACTTTTAAAATTTCATGAGCTGAGCATATATGAAACCTATATGTCTCTTTGTTGTAAAATCACTTATCATATACACAGAAGGTACACTGTAGGTAACGTTTCTTGAATGTGAGTAAAGTGCTGCTTGTATTTTTACAAAACAAGAGTCAAGGTATAACAGAACCAGATAATGATCCTAACAAGAAACATTCATGAATATTAATAAAGTGCATATTGTGAGCTCATTGCAATGGTCATGCAACACTAATAATGACTCTTTCTTGTACATTATTATATAGTTTAATAATAACAAAAATCATAAAAAAGAAATTCAGGCCATATAAAGCCTAAGGGAACAGTGGAAATGACAGGATTTTGAGGTTTATATGTTGTACTTACTTTTATTTAGTCTCTGGCTTGCTTAGAAGACTGGTATACTCACAGACAGATAAAGCTTTTAAATTCCCCATGTCAGATTTGTAAGAATAGAAATATTCACTGAAAAATATATGTTTCAACTTCAAAGTTTCTTAGACCTTGAGGGTACCTCAAAATCACATGAGAAGAAAGTGGAAAGCACCCACTTTGAGTATGTGTTCATTTCAGCAAGACTTATACAAAAGTTGAAGTAATGCAAACATTACTATCAATACTGCAAATGATGGTATGTAAATCATAATGAGTTCCATTCGTTTTCTTCATTTGCAGATAGATTATAGTTCACATAAGTGACTCCTTGCATTGCTCCAGAAAACTCCTAAAATGAAAAAAAAAAAACATTTTCACTAAAGAAGCTGGGTTTAAAATTAATTTACAAAATTAAGTAGACTTAATATATACAGGTATCAAATGGACTGAGAAAAAGTTAATGAAAGAATATTTTCATAATAGTCTCAACAAAAAGAAAATGTTTGAGTTAGCATCAAGTGTAAGGCATATATGGATTAAAAACTGCAAGTCTTTAAAGACAAAAACTATAAGTCTTTAAAGACAGAAATTGAAGATTAAAAGATGGAAAGTCCTTCATGCTCATGGATTGAATGGATTAAAATTAAATATATTCATCATACTGAAGGTTGATGGAGTGCCCTGTGTGAAGGATGACTTTTATATTTAACTGTTGATTGCTGTTCATGCAGAGAGATAAGAACTGGCTAGATTTTTTTTATTCTTATGGCCCATTGCCTGTCTCTGTATTTTGTAATCATCTCTTTCCTGTGTTGACTGGCTTACTAAATATTTGATACCTAGGCAATAAAAGGAAGGTGGGACTCCAGGCTGAAAGAGCATCCTTGGGAGAAGAATCAGATGCAGGAAGATTCACCAGGTAGTCAGACATAATAAGATTAATAGAAGGGTAAAGAGGAACACTCCTCCATTGTTGGTGGGATTGCAAGCTGGTATAGCCACTGTGGAAATCAGTCTGGCAGTTTCTCAGAAAAATGAACATACTACCTGAGGACCCAGATATAGAACTCCTGGACATATACTCAAAAGATATTCTAGCCTATAACAAGGACACATTCTTCACTATGTTCATAGCAGCCTAAGTTATAATAGCCAGAAGCTGGAAACAACTAAGATGTCCCTCAACAAAGGAAAGGATATAGAAAATGTGGTATATTTACACAATGGATTAGTAATCAGCTATTAAAAACAATGACTTCATGAAATTCACAGATAAATGGATGGAACTAGCAAATATCATCTTGAGTGAGGAACCCAGTCACAAAAGAACACACATGGTATGTGCTCACTTATAAGTGGATATTACGCAGAAAGCTCAGAATACCCATAATACAACTCATAGACCATATGAAGCACAAGAAGAAGGAAGACCAAAGTGTAGATGCTTCAGTCATTCTTAGAAGGGGCAACAAAATACTCACAGAAGGTAGAGAGTGGGTGGGACTTGGACAGAAGAGAGGAGAGGAAGAGGAAAAAGGGAGGCAGGAACAGGTATGGGTGGAGACAGGGATGATATGCAGAGGGTCAGGAAATTCATCAGAAGTGTATAGCAATGGGGCATGGGGAATTGGGGGTAACCACCAGAAAGTCCCAGATGCCAGTAAAGGCTACCAGGACCCAACGGGATAAGATTAGCTAAAATGCCCAACAAAGAAGAGGGACCATATCCATCTGGGTTGTTTCAAGCTTCTGGCTATTATAAATTAGGCTGCTATGAACATAGTGGAGAATATGGCCTTGTTATAGGCTAGAGTATCCTTTTTCAGTTCGACAAAGTGAAACATCATGGTATCTTTCAGGTAACCTATTACTTTATGCTTATTTTTTAAGACTGCATATTAATTAAATTTCTTTATTCTGTTTCCTTCCTCCAAATCATGTCATAACTTCCTTCCAAATCCCCTTAGAATAAATGGCATCTCTTTTTGAAAAACCATATGTATTATGTATTTGGAAACACACACACACACACATATCACACATATATATGTGTATGTGTGTATATATATACATGCGTACATATATATGTATTTATGTATATATATGAATGTATAAAGAATTTGTTGGTTTTATAGAATATTAGTTGTATATGTTTCCACTGATGACCATTTGTCATTTGACAATGGACAACCAGTAGGTATGTTTTTCTCTGGGCAAGATCACTTCCTTTAATCCCTGCTATTTTCAGTTGCCTGTGATTCTTGGTGTAGAATTTGGACATTTCTCTGTTTATTATCACATGTCCATTGAGGTTCTCCTATGAGCATTTCATGATTCATAAATCAGTGGAGATGCAAAAATTGACATGTGATAAAGTACTGTGGTATTGAAATTATATTATCACTGGGATGAGCAATGAGGCCTGCTTATTAACTGCTTGCATTGCATTTATGAGGAACAGACTTCAAACTCTAGACATCACATAAAAATAAATGGGTACATCCTCACACCTTTGATATACAAGCACTGTGAATGAAGAGACAGATTTCCTAGTACCTGCTAAGCAGTCATCCTACCCTAAGAAAGTTTCAGAGAAGTGGAGACCATGTATCAAAAGAAATAGATCATAAAACTGAGGTTGTCTTCTGACTACACACACAAGTTGTTAACAATTTTAAATCAAAAGTTTAGCCTAACAAAGATCTCATTATGTTATAATTATCTTCATAACAGTTTAGGACATATTAAGCACTCTCGTCTATTTATTAGCTCATCTTCATGCTAAAAAGGTTTTCTCACCTTTGCTAAATTTGTATTGTATCTGTTCTCATTTCACAATCCCCCTTTTAGATATGTGCATTTTCCAGACACCATTTCTTTGATTCTCTGTCTCTCAGACTGAAAAGAATATGTTCACTTGACTCATTCCTCAGTAGGCTGAAAATTTACATACAGAGACAGGGCAGAGGTATCAGTTAGAAGCACATATAACAGCCTGTTAATCTAGGGCTCTTTCTTCTTTCAGAAGAGCAATTTCCAGTACACATACAGTGGAAAATCAATACTGTTATTGGAAGTTGGGAACATTTCTGAAACTTTTCCTGTTGCATACTATTTAAATCAATTATGAAGGTTTATTTTTTAACTTTGAATGAAACAGCATGTTTAGGAGAGTCTAATTTTTCTCAGTCCTAAGTGGTAACTGGAATCAAAATTGGAGGGAATAACATGTTAGAGGCATTCTAAGAGATCTCTGTGTGTGTCTTGTTAGATTCCACCCTTCCCATAGATATTATAAACAATATCAAGTTAATTATTGGTTTTCAAATTCCAATGATGCATCATATAGTGCACTCAGCTAAGCAAAGTCATGAGAAATTCAGTATGAGTAGAAGGAGGTACATGATATCATAATCTGTGCATTTAAGCATTGCTCTCTGGGACAATTAAATACAAAAAGCTATAAATGGTAATTGTCTTAGTCAGGGTTTCTATTCCTGCACAAACGTCATGACCAAGAAGCAGTTTGGGGAGGAAAGGGTTTATTCAGCTTACACTTCCATACTACTGTTTATCACCAAGGAAATCAGGACTGGAACTCAAACAGATCAGGAAGCAGGAGCTGATGCAGAGGGCATGGAGGAATGTTCTTTCCTGGCTTGCTTCCCCTGGCTTGCTCAGCCTGCTCTCTTATAGAACCAAGACTACCAGCCCAGAGATGGTCCCACCCACAAGGGGCCTTTCCCCCTTGATCACTAATTGAGAAAATGCCTTACAGTTGGAATTCATGGAGGCATTTCCTCACCTGAAGCTCTTTTCTCTGTGATAACTCCAGCTGTGTCAAGTTGACACAAAACTAGCCAGTACAGTAATGAAATATGATAAAGTTAAAAATATAACCACAGAAATAACTAGAATTTTAATCAGAATCCTATTCATAGAAGAATTTATATATGTTAGTAAACCTAAGTTATTGACCTGTACCTATAAAAAAATCAAATAACCTACTGCTGTTCGTTCAATGTAAAACACTGTTTTTACCTATGAGAAGCACAATTATATTTGGTGAGGAAAATAAAGACCATCCATCTTCTGTAATTAGTGGACAAACATAAATTCTAAACATTTATGATATATCCTCTTCTCCCTAAGCATCTAATTTGGGGGAGTGTTAAGGTAACAGAGAATAACAAAATATAGTCCAAGACCTGGATCACTTATGACTCACCTCTATACCCTTAGATCATGGATCTCTCTAAGATTCAATCATGTATTAGAAAAATTTAGAAACACATAAAAACTGTTGTACTCATGGTCACAGGTTATTACAAGGGAAAGAGCATGTTGAAAATCAACCAAAGTAAAAGTTATAGAAAACTATTCATATCATGAGCTAAAGGTCCTGACCATGAGGAACATGTGTTCTTCTATTGAGTTCCTCCTACACTAAAACTATTGAATGAGAAAACAGATAGCACTGACTAGTTGAGAGAATAAATGAAGAAATCATCAACACCAGCAGTTCTAAGGACAGCTGCATGCCTTTTGGGACCCACAGAGTTGCTCCTGGGGGCAACATAGTCACTGAGAAATGCTCGTGTAAAGCAAGAATTGTGAGAGCTGTACAGTCCTCGAGAACTTGAAATCATACAAACTGGGTGATATAATAGAGGCAGACACTTTGGCAAAGTCTCTGATGTCTAGAACTGGCCCCCATCCTAGATGGGAACTTAGAGAAGTCAGAGAAAAAATGAAGTGCCAGAAGAAATAGATTTAAATAATGAAATCATACAAAGAAGGGTATTGATCACAATACACCGAAGCACATGGGAAGGTAGCATATATGGGAAGTTCTTAAGTTCTACCAACCTATAGCTCTTAGCTTGCTGAGATCTTGAATGCCCTCTCTGGAAGTTCTAAAGATGAATCTACTATGGAAGATCTATGAGGACAGAAATAGTCACCTTGTATCTTAAGAATTGCCAAACACTGGAGGCACACAGGAGCACAGGTTCCCCAATGAATGAGCTACAGAAAGTACCCAAGGAGTTGAAATGGTTTGCAGCCCAGTAGGAGCATCAACAATAAGAACTAACCAGTACTCCCAGAGCTCCCTGGGACTAAACCACCAATCAAAACACATGGTGGGACTCGTGGCTCTACCTGCATGTGTAGCAGAGGATGGCCTAGTCAGTCATCAATGGGAAGAGAGGCCCTTGGTCCTGTGAAGCTTCTATGCCCCAGTATAGGGGAATTCCTGGGCCAGGAAGTGGGATTGGGAGGGTTGGGGAGCATGGAGGGGAGGGGATAGAGGATTTTCGGAGGGGAAACCTGGAAAGGGAATAACATTTGAAATGTATATAAAGAAAATATCTAATAGTAATTAAAAAAAGAAAACAATGATTAGAAAGTGGAATGCTTTGGGACTGAAAATTTGTCAGGTGTAAGGTCCTCAACCCTCAATCAGTGAACATAGTAAGGTGACGATATAAAGAAGAGGAAAAAACATCCAGAATTTTATTACCTTAAAATATGTGGGTGATTTCAAACCTCAATTCTCATTTCTCCAATTTTCGATGGCTAAGATTTGTCTTCAGAGCAACACAACTCTTTACATGAGCACACATTGTGACTATATTAATCGCATCAAGTGATTTTTGATGTGTTGTCATTAATAATGCTTTATTTAAGATGCTACTGTATAAGTAAATTTAGCACAGGTAAAATGAAATCTCAAACAGAAATGACAATCTATGAGTCACCATTTTGTATAATCATTCTAATCTGGCACCTTCCATGATTTGCATAAATATTTGATGTGGAAAATTCCATTGCCTTCATTGGCAAGATGAGACCTGACAGAAACCTTGGTAACATACTATTAAAATTCCTAATGGGGTTGTTGGCAATGAAGAGATTTAAGAAATATGAGTATCTCCAGGCTGATTGCCTACTATCCTATGTCTGAATTCCATAATATTATGAGAGCCACATTTTTAAACTTAGTTTTTCTAACTTGCAATTTTATGCTACTTTTCTGGCATTAGTTGTAATGATATCCTCAAATTATTCTCTAGTCCTAAAAACACTGTCCATGCCAAGTTAAATTTGATTAGTAAGTGATAGATTGAATATCCAATTTTTGGTGATTTGGTTTGTGTGTGTGTGTGTGTGTGTGTGTGTGTGTGTGTGTGTGTGTGTGTGTGTGTGGAACAAGGTCTCTATATAGCCCTGTCTGTCCTAGAATTAACTGTATAGACAAGGCTGTCTTCAACTCACAGAGGTCTGTCTTCTTTTCCCTCCTGAATGCTGATACTAAAAGCATGTAATGTAATGACAAGCTTCAATATTCATTTTTGCATCAAATATTTTTGTTTGTTTTTTTTTTTTTTTTGAGACAGGGTTTCTCTGTATAACTCTGGCTGTCCTGGAACTCTCTTTGAAGACCAGGCTGGCCTCGAACTCAGAAATCCGTCTGCCTCTGCTTCCCAAGTTCTGGGATTAAAGGGGTGTGCCACCACGCCCAGCGCATCAAATATTTAAATCTTTCCTGGAGTAGAAGCATAGCACTATTTACCAAATGTGTTATTAAACAGTATCACTTTGACACTCAGCTACATCATATGAAAACATTTGACTAGCTGATGTAGCATATAAATTAAGTTTTAAATTGAGGAGACAGATGAGTTGTCAAAGTCATTTCCATGTAAATAAATCTGAACAAACCATTTTTTAAATGTTCTTTGTTGGGACATGCAATCATCCAAAATTTGGAGTATTTGTGGAATTTCAAGACCAGCAGGCTAGAATATGAAAAGCATTCTAAGCCAGTTAGAAACTCTTTCTCAAATAATGAACATTAAGATGAGGCTTTAAAAAAACATGTCTAAATAAGGATGTCATCCTGTACTCTCTGTACAAATACACCCAAACAAACATAGACAGACACAAGAGAAACAGACACACACAGAGACACAAAACAGGTCTACGCATACACACAGAGAGAATGAGAGTACACTCAAACATACAGGTGGATTTGCCCACAAGAATTCATATGTAAATATATACACAGATAATATTAAATTATTACTAATTTAATATTAAGACTTATAGTCTTAAGGCTTATAGTTACTAACCTGAAAACTATAATTAATTTTGGAAATTTTTGGACAAAAATAAGCAACAGGAAAGAGATATTGCACAGATCGGACCTGAACCAAATATATAATATCTAAAGACTGAACCCTCATACATTATACAAATTTAAATGAAAAAATTTAGGTATGGATATTGCTTCTTGTTAACATCAGTGCTTTCCTTTTGCAAAGCTCTTGGCTCCAGCAAATCAATAATGAATACACTAGAGAACTAATCTAGTGGTTGAAGTAACAACAGAGTGTCACTAAACCAGGTCAGAAGAAAACATCAGAAGATACACTTATCTTAGAAGAATCCCAGTGTCACCCTTATGATACCTTCCTATGATCATTCTGTTCCCAAACTCATGGAAAAAAGTATCATCATAATTCATCTCACAATTGGCTTTTAAGACACCCAATACCTACACCCTACTTACTACTGAGGTGTAGTGTTCAGTAGAAACATGTTTAACTCTATAAGCAAGTAGAGATACTGTATTCTTTCAGTGATGCCTTGATTGTTATAATACCAATGTAAACTGTATTATTAACATGAAGGAAGCCATTACACTAGAATCTGTGATTTTTATACTGAAAGCTTGGTCAAGATTCATGTAAATGATATGGTAGTAGAAATGTAAGTGATAGAATTGTAATCTTTCAGACCTTCGAAGTCTTATTTCATGATGATTTGCAAAATATACTAGATTCAGAAACGATTTCTTCACATTACATTAGCTATCTCATTGATTAAAGAAATACATGGGATACATTTCTATTAGTACCTCAATTTACAGTGCCTGACTTAATTTGGACTACATCAATTTCTACCTCATAATCATATCTCTAGATTAAGCACTTACCTAGAATGCAATTCCTTAATTTTCCTGCTTCCCAGACAATATTTTTTAAATTAAAGTGTTTTTCGGACTCCTTATTTATGCAGAATCATTGTCTCTGTGTTCTGCTGACCAGAAGCTCAACAAAAAAGGTTGGAAGATAAACTACAATAGTCTATATAAGTCTGCGGCTCTGTGGCCTCATCTCCCTTCTGAACTGCAATTTTATTTCACCTGCAGTGGCAATGACAGCACTGTTTTTGGGATCCAACAACTTTTCTAGATTCTAACTGTCAAAGATAATTATGAGTTTTACATGAGTGTCTCCAAAGAGACCAATAGTTTGAAAAAGCTCTGTCAACAACTTCTCTAGATTCTAACTGCCAACGATTACTATGAGTTTTTCCTGAATGTCTCTAAAGAAACCAATATTTTGGGAAAGTTCTTACAGATTTTTTGACCTTGGATGCTAGGATATGAATAATAGTGGAGGGAATATCAAGGTCTCTAATATGAGAGTCATAGAAATAGATTCATTTTTCTCAATGGACTTAATAGTTTCTCTGGACTCCCCAACAAAAAGTGAAATTAATCATTACATTTATTATTATAAAATGTAAGTGATTTTCTGCTTTTAAACATTGAGCAGATCAGATTGAGTCAGGAATTCAGGAACTGTAATGAAGTAAGTGTAAAAGAAGAACTATAATGTCATCCACTCAAGATATCATTGCTTACTTTGTAAATCTCATTGAAAATGAAAAAGAAATTATGGGGCAGAAATATTGACTTGAAAAAGTTGTAAGCATTACATCAGCAATGACAAGTCAAAGCAGAGGTCAACTCCAGAAGAATTTACATCCATCCCTTACAACTAAAGTCATCTGTATCCATGAAATGGTAAATAAGCCAGTGCTACCTTCTCAAACTATTTGAGTATGAGTTGAAAACTCCTCAGTATTGTGTTCTATACAGGAAGCCTACTCTGTCTGTCACAGCAATGAAAAACAGCACAAGTAGAAAGACACCATTGGTGGTAAACCTTAATTGAGAGCAATTCTGTAGCACAAAATGAGTAATGAGAGTAGACCTAGAAGAATAGCCTTTCATATTGATTAAAGAGAAGAGTGAAGAGAATGTTTATATCACCAGAAGTATTACATGCAATATACAGATTTTAATTTCACCCTTTACAGCTAAGTGTATAGTTTCCAAACTGATTCATGATCATTATATCAGAACCAGCAAGTTTCAATGAATACAGCCTCATTTGTTTCATCAAAGGTTCTGGCTGGAACAACAAGAGAGGTACTACTCTATGTCTCACAACATGTACAAATTAGCTTTGATAATGCCAATGCAAGCAATGGACAGTTTGTTGGTGATTTGCACCAGGGCAACTGAGACCAATTTTCTATAGGTTAGAGCAGCTGTTATTATAGCAAGGCTCACTGAAGTGAAAGAGTGTGGCTTCAGGAACACCATAGATAGCTTTGAAAATAAAAGTTCACATTCATAAAGTGCCTCTGAAATTACCTCATGACAGTCTCTTCTAAATATTAGCAGACTACTGCTATTAGCAGACTATTGCTAGATTATGGGTCCTCAGGCCATGTGGTACAAGGCTGTGATCAGACAGATATTATCATAGGTTTACAGTGAGTAACCTTAAAAGAAATCTAAAGTCTAAACACCACTTACCTTGAGGATCATTCAAATCATAAAGTTTTATAATATCGAACATTGAGCATAAAGTCATCAAATTTCTAAAGAGATAGTCTGCTCCTCCACCTGGGCCATATAGACAGGCCTGATACCCTCCCACACACCAGAGTATGCCTCTCTCCCAGGATGTCTGCCATAACCCGAGACACAGTCCTTCTGTTCTGCACCTTTACCTGCAACTTGGGCAGATCCTGTCCCTGGAACCCAAAGGCTGTCTGTCTTCCAGAGGTTTCTCCCTAACCAGGAACACAGGAGGTCTGACGTAAATTCTCAGAAACTGAATCCAAGAACAGATCAAATCCATCATTCACCATGATAAAGTAGGCTTCATCTCAGGGATGCAGGGATGATTCAATATATTAAAATCCATCAATGTAATACACTATATAAACAAATTCAAGGAAAAAGATCACATTATAATTTCATTAGATGCTGAAAAATGCCTCCAACAAAATACAACACCACTTCATGTTAAAAGACTTGGAGAGATCAGGAAGTCATGGCACATACCTAAATATAATAAAAGCAATATATAACAAACCAACAGCCAACATCAAGTTAAATGGAGAGAAACTAGAAGCAGTACCACTAAAATCAGGAACAAGACAAGGTTGCACATTCTCTATCTAGTCCATATATACTACTTGAAGTTCTAGGTAGAGCAATCAGACAACAAAAGGAAATCAAGAAGATATTAATTGGAAAGAAAAAAGTCAAAGTATCCCTATTTGCAGATGATACGATAGTATAAGCGACTCCCAAAATTCTGCCAGAGAACTCTTGCTAGACCTAAAAAGGGAAGTAGACACAATAAAGAAAACCCAAAGAACCCAGATGTCCCTCAACAGAGGAATGGATACAGAAATTATGGTACATTTACACAATGGAGTACTACTCAGCTATTAAAAAGAATGAATTTATGAAATTCCTAGCCAAATGGATGGACCTGGAGGGCATCATCTTGAGTGAAGTAACACAATCACAAAAGAACTCACACAATATGTATTCATTGATAAGTGGATATTAGCCCAAAACTTAGGATACCCAAGATATAAGATACAATTTGATAAACGCATGAAACTCAAGAAGAATGAAGACCAAAGTGTGGACACTGTGCACCTTCTTAGAATTGGGAACAAAACACCCAGGGAAGGAGTTACGGAGACAAAGTCCGTAGCTGTGATGAAAGGATGGACCATTTAGAGACTGCCGTATCCAGGGATCCATCCCATAATCAGCTTCTAAACGCTGACACCATTGCATACACTAGCAAGATTTTGCTGAAAGGACCCAAATATAGCTGTCTCTTGTGAGACAATGCCGGGGCCTAGCAAACACAGGAGTGGATGTTCACAGTCAGCTATTGGATGTATCACAGGGCTCCCAATGGAGAAGCTAGAGAAAGTACCCAAGGAGCTAAAGGGATCTGCAACCCTATTGTTGGAACAACATGATGTACTAACCAGAACCCCGGAGCTCTTGTCTCTAGCTGCATATGTATCGAAAGATGGCCTAGTCGGCCATCAATGGAAAGAGAGGCCCATTGGACTTGCAAACTTTATATGCCCCAATATAGGGGAATGCCAGGGCCAAAAGAATGGGAATGGGTGGGTAGGGAAGTGGGGGGCGCTATGGGGGACTTTTGGGATAGCATTGGAAATGTAATTGAGGAAAATATGTAATAAAAATATTAAAAATCAAAAAAAAAAGTAGGGTACGGAGCTAAACAGAATTCTTAGCAGAAATATCTCAAATGACCTAGAAGCACTTAAAGAAATATTCAACAGCCTTGATCATCAGGGAAATGCAAATTGAAACGACCCTGAAATTCTACCTTATACAACTCAGAATGGCTAAGATCAAAACCTCAAGTCACAACACAAGCTGGCAAGGATGTGGAACAAGAGGAACACTCCTTCAAATTGCTGATGGAATTGCAAACTGATACAACCACTCTGGAAATCAATCTGGCTGTTCCTCGGGAAACAGGAAATAGCTCTACTTAAAGGGTCTAGCTATACCACTCCTGGGAATATACCCAAAAGATGCTCCACCATACCACAAGCACACATGCTCCACTATGTTCCTTACAGCCTTACTTGAAATAGACAGAAACTGGAAACAACTCAGCTGAAGAATTGATACAGAAAATATGGTTCATTTACACAATGGAATAGTTATTTAGCTATTAAAAATGAGGACATCATGAATTTCGCAGGAAAATGGATGGAACTAGAAAATATCATCCTGAATAAGGTAACTCAGACTCCAAAAGGACATGTATGGTAAGTGAATATTAACCAAAAAGTACACAATTCTCAGGATACCCAGGATACAACCCACAGACCGTAAGATGTTTAACAAGCATGAAGGCCCAAGTGAGGATTCTTCAATCCCACTTAGATGGGGAAACAAAATAACCATGGTAAGCAGAGGGAGGGGGGACCTGGGTGGGAGAGGAGAGGAGGAAGGACTAGGTATTATTTGAGGGGGAAGAACAGGAGAGAAATCTAGAAGACCAGGAGAATGAGTGGATATATAAAGCTTCTCAGGGTGGGAAGCAGGAGACCCTCTAGAAATTCCCAGAAACCTTGGAGGTGAGACTCTCAGGAGTCAAAGGGGGTGACCTAAGCCAAAATGTCCAACAGTAGGAAAAGGGAACTTGAAGAGTCCACCTCAAGTAGATAGACAGGGTCCCAAGTAGAGTGACAGGGGTTACCAAACCACAGTCAAAATTTCTGACCCTGCATTTTTCCTGTTTAAAACAACTCCAGAGACAAAAGTGGAGAAGAGACCGAAGGAAAGGGTGTCCATTGACCAGCCCAACTTGGGATCTTCATGAGGGTGGTCACCAAATCTAACATTATTACTGATGCCATAATGTGTTTACAGACAGGCTGTCCTTTAAGAGCCCTTCCAGTACCTGAATGAGACCAATGCAAATAATTATACCCAATCATTGGACTGAAGTCTGGTACCCCTATCTCCATAGGGGATATGAAGAAGATTAGGGGAAGGAATAAAGGAGCTGAAGGAAACGGTGACCCATAGGAAGACCAGCAGTCTAAACTAACCAGGACCCTTAAGAGATCTCAGAGATGGAGTCACCAATCAGGCAGCATACACAGGCTGGTCCTTGGCAGCACATATATAACACAGGACTGGCTGGACTGTCCTCAGTGGGAGAAAATGTGACTAATCCTGGAGGCACTTTAGACCCCAGGGAAGGGGAATATTGGGGGGTAGCACCATTTTGGAGAAAAGGGGGAGGGGGAATGGGATGAAGAAATGTGGTGAGACAAGAAGGGGGCAATGGCTGGAGTGTAAGATAGATAGATAGATAGATAGATAGATAGATAGATAGATAGATAGATAGATAGATAGATAGATAGATTGATTGATAAACACTTCTAGAGAGGATGATTTTCTGAAATAAGTTTCTACTTTTTTTCTATATTTATTCTGCTCATGGTACATGTGGGGACTTTATCTCATTTTTGACAGTGCTTTCTGCATTTACCATATTTATAGACAACAATCATCTCTTCCTTACATTCTTTTTGTTTCTGTGTGTTTGTTTTGTTTTCCTTTTAATTCTTTTATTTATTTGCATTCCAAATGTTGCCCCCTTCCTGGTACCCCCTCCAAGAGATCTTTCCCCACATTTCCCATCCCCTTCGATTCTAAAAGGGTGCACCCCACCCATCCACAACTCTCACACTCCCACCTCACCCCGCCTCTTGGGGATCATGTTTCTACAGGATTAGGAGCATTCTTGCCCTCTAAAACAAGGCAGTACTCTGCTACAAATGTGTAAATTGGAGGGGGGGTAGGACAAGGACCAGCTCATGTATGCTCTTCGGTTAGTAGCTTAGTTTCTAGGAATTCACCACATGGTTCCTGACTAGTTGATACTGTTATTCTTCCTATGGGATTGCCATCCTCTTCAGCTCCTTTTATCCTTCCCCTAACTCTTCTGTAGGGACCCTGACTCAGTCTAGTGGTGGACTGTAAGTATCTGCATTTTGCATTTGTCCCAGTCAGCTGCTGTTCTTGAACATATTGTTCCCTAGCCTGTTTTAGCCTCAAGAAAATTACCTAAGATTAATGCCAATGAGAGATTGTTTGAATATGCAGATTAGAACTTCATATAACTTTTACTTCTGCTTTGCTCCTATGGGCACCAGATAAAGTCACTTCCACTGGTACTTTTTATATTTTTTATTAATTAATTAAAATTTTTATATGCTGTATCTTGATCAGAGTAAAACATTCTCCAAAATTCTCTCAGATCTGCCCTGTCATTCAAGTACTTTTAAATTCCATAAAGTTTACTTTATGTTGCCCAAGTACTATTGTGTGTACTGCCTGGCAATGAGTGTGCTCAGTTTAACACATAGTCACAACGTTACAGTAAAATGAATCTCTCTCTACCTGCAGCTATGCAATGCTACTAGGATTTCAGGTAGTATTGAAAATTCATGCCTATATTCCTCTTCCCTCAGTGCTGGGATAGTATCTTATGTCAGTTTTCACAGGTCTTGTGGAATACAATAATCGTGTGTGTATATATATATATATATATATATATATATATATATATATATATATACTGTGTGTGTGTGTGTGTGTGTGTATATATATATATATATACACAAAATATTAGACTCATAAAGCATGAAAAACAAAGCAGTTACAGTTATCTGAATTTGTTAGCTTTCATACTGCTAACAATTTCATACTTTTGTTATACCCTCCACTGGAGGAAAAAAACCCAGCCATAACCCTGATGAACAACAGCAAAAAAAAGTGAGTCCAAATGTACCAGAGACCTGGAGGTGGGAGACTCTCAGGACTCAAAGGGAGGGACCTTAAATGAAATGTCCTGCAGTGAGGAGAGGGAACTTGTAGACCCAACTCAAGGAGAAAGACAGGGCATCAAGTGAGGGATGGGGTTGCCATTCCACAGTCAAAACTCTGATTCATAATTGTTCTTATCTGAAAGAATTGCAGGGATGTAAATGAAGATGAACCTGAGGAAAGAAGGTCCAGGGACAGACCCAAGTGGGATCTGGCTCAATGGGAAGACCCAAGGCCTGACACTTTTACTGAGGCTATGAAACACTCACAAAAAGGGACCTATCATGACTGCCCTCCGCAAGACCCAACAAGCAGCTGAAAGACTCAAATACAGATATTTGCACCCAACCAATTGACAGAAGCTGCTGACCCCTCTGACTGAATTAGGGAAAAGCCAGAACAAGCTGAGGAGGAGAGCAACACTGTAGGAGGACCATCAGACTCAATTAAACTGGAACCCCAAGATCTCTCAAACACTGGACCACCAAACAGGCAGCATACACCAGTTGGTATAGGGCCCCCAACATATATACAGCAGAGTACTGTCGGGTCTGAGTTCAGTCAAAGAAGATGCACCTAACCCTCAAGAGACTGGAGACCCCAGGGAATTTAGAGGTCTTGTGGGGTAGGAAGGCTAGGGGGTGAGATATCCTTGTGGAGACAGGGGGTGGGGAAGATGTATGGGATATGGAACATTTGGAGGGTAGACTGGGAGGAGAATAAAATCCGGAGTATAAGATTAAATAAATAAATAAAATAATGTGAGCCAAATAAAGTAATATAGTGGGGAAAAATACAACAAAAATAACCAACCATATTATCATAGTATTGTAGACCCATTCAGGTAATGACATGTAAGGGAGAATATAGTACTATTCTGCTGTGAAATGATAAATGGATGAGATCTCACCATATATTATTTTATTATTATGCAGATATTTTGACACCAGTGACCCAAGTGATCTTCATCTTTAAAATAATAATAAACAACTTCAATTTATTGTTTTATTACAATATCACATTTTCTCTATATTTTTTATCCAAGTAAAGCAGAATCTGGAAACAGTGAAATCACGACTCATCACAAATGGCCCTAAAGTAGGAAAACCCATAGAAATGATGGCTGTGGTATTCATTACCCACCAAATGGGATCATGTGAAAGAGCAAGATAGCCTTGCAAAATTGAAGAGAGTGTATAAAATGCTAGAAAGGTGCAAACAAGAATCAAGATGGTCTGTGTGGCTCTGTTTTCAGGGGATCTTCTTGGGTAAGTATGAGTACAGAGGATGTGTTGAACCCTCTTTTTGTGTACATGAAGTATTGCAATCATGAAGGTGCTAGAACATACAATGAGCAGAGAAAATACAACTTCAGGAAACACACAAAATGCTGTATACAGTATATCAACTATTTTGTCACGGCCTAGAGAATGGCAGAATTCAGAATCTCTCTTTTGTGTCTTGTTTTTGCTATTCTTCTTGGTAGATGTATACACAGGGAAAAGCATATTTACTAACATAAACAAGATCCAGAAGAGAGAAATGGGCAAGCCCATAAACTTTGTTGATTTGATTTTAAATTTCTTCCAATGGGAATTTCTGGGGCTGATGGTGATTGCCTGGAAGACACTCAAGAGACAAGTGGTGATAATGGACATGTTCCTGCTAAGTCTTTGAACATATAAAATAAGTTTGCACCCAACATCATTGAATAACTGGTTCCACCCAAAAGCTCCCATTATCTGGGGGAAACCTTTGGAAATAATGATCAAGGAGTTAGATGTGAGCACATGTATGAGAATCATGTCTCTGATCTTTAATGTGTGTTCTTTGTGGTATAGGGTTAGATAGTAGAAAAGGAGAGCAAAATTTCCCAGAATACCAAGTATACTCTGAAGTGAGAGTCCTATTCCTATTGCCATGTTCCTGGACTCCATTAGGTTATTCAACATTTTTTCCTTTAAATTATGGTAATAATCACATTTGTGAACTATGTATTAAAGTAAGTTTTCTAAGTTGGGACATGTATGTGTAAGAATCACAGTACTACCTATTTCCAAGTCACACAGTGCAACATATCAGAACTCTGTTTCAAGACAAATATTTTATCATCATCATAAATCATTAAATATCAATGAAATTGTTAAAACCTATAAATGTAGATATTTATGGACAGAAATTCTACTACATTTTATCGAAATGTTAGCATTAAGAATAATGGGGTTCTATCCTGTGAAACACGATGGTTAGTGAGTCCAAGTGGAAGGAGTGCTCACTTCTACAATCCAGAATGAATTGTGGTTTATGAATCATACTGGGAAAGAGCAATAGCAACTGTATGCTGTGTGGTGAACATTTATCAAATGACAATAGAATGAAAATAGGTGATTCAAAACAACAGGGCAAAGACAAAAATAACAATGTGCAAACTAGCTCTAGTTTCTAACCAGAGACGTCCTCACATGGCCATTAGAGATGAATTGTATCAGCTGATACACACCAAGGTCATCTGTAACAAAGCAAATGAAACATCAAGCCATTCACAAAAACAAAATGCCTCAAAAAACTACCCAGGAAAATATGAGTATTTACATTATGATTACATTTATATAGAACACTGCATCGGTCTACATTGAGATATGCAACTAAATCCTCATAATCACACACCAACTCATAACTCCACAGAGCAAAGTATTGCTTTAATGACAGAGAATTGTACCAAATAGAGTTGTTAATTTTTTCTATGTTTTGATGTGGAGAAGTTTAGGTAGTATCTCACTCTAAAATATTATCTTTATCTGGCATAGAACATTCTAAAATCCCACTACCACAGCCTATGTATTACAGTCCAAATATAATCACTTATTTCTTGATGTAGGTCTTCTTCACTAAGATGAGTTTTCCTTGAGAATTCCAGTGGAATTTTTTTATCTCCTATCACAATAAAACAGAATGATAATTTTTGAATGGTTGCTTAAAGATGATTGGTAAGAAAGAGGGGGACTTTGTAGAATAAACAACAAAAAGAAATGGCTAGATATTCAAAAAAAACCCCAAGACATGAATATTCATGCCATGCATATAATGAACTAATTATGACACTCTTTTAAACTGTGTCCTCAGTCTTTGTGATAATTTATGGTTTTTGCATATTCATTCATATTATTAAAATATGAAAGGAATATACAGCATTTTACAGAAAGAAGTTAAAAACACAGCATGTATTAGACCTTCTTAAATTCCATCTACTTGGAGTAGACTCAAAAGGAAATGCATGATGTATACTCACATATAAGTAGATATTAGCCATAAAGTACAGGATTACCATGCTACAAACCACAGATCCAAAGAAGTCCAATAACAAGTAAGGTCCAAGGAAGGATGTTTTACTCTCCCTCAGAAGGAGAAATAAAACAGATATCAGAAGTAGAAGAGGGGTGGAACCAGGTGGGTAAAGTGAACAGGACAGGGAGATCACATGTAGGGATGGAGGGGAGAGAACAGAAATCAGTGGCAGGCAGGGGAATCTCTAGGATGTGCTAGATATCTAGGATGGTACCATCTCCAAGAAGTCTATGGAGGGAACTCTAGCTGAAACTCCTAGTGGTGAGAAATATGGACTTTGAAGAAGCCACTTTTACTTTTGCCAGACAAGACTCTTGGTGGAAGAGTAAGGACACCAACACAACCAAAAAGCTACAACCCAAAATGTATCCTGCCTCTAAGATGTTTGGGAACAAAAATGGAGGAGAGACTGAATGACTGGCCCAACTTGAGTCCCATCCTGTGGACAAGAAACACTCTCTGCCAGTTAATTATATTCATTATACTTGAAGACAAGAGCCTAGCATAACTCCTCGGAGACTCTCTGCAACCAATGAAAAAAGGTGCAAACACCGAGAGACAAACATTAGAAAGAAGAGTTGGTGGAAAAATTGAAGACTCCCCAAGAAGACCAACAGAGTCAAAAAACCTGGACACTTGGGGGCTTTTAGAGATTGAACTACGAACCAAAAAGAAAACATGGGTTGGGCATAGGCTTCTTGAAGATAAGTAGCAGATGGGCAGCTTGGGCTTCATGTGTGTCTCTCAACAACTGGAGAGAGAGCTGTCCCTGAATCTGTTGCCTGCCTGTGGATTCCAATCCCTTTGTCGGGCCTCTTTGGGAGAGATGAACCTAGATCTACAGTTGCTTGATTATGCCAGAGTGGGTTGATAAGGAGGGGGCCTCACAGGTCTCAGAGGAAAAAGGAAGGGAGTTGAGCTAGGGGCTGTGAAGACTGGGGAGAGGCTGCTATTGGTGTGTAAAGAGAATAAATAAATTAATAATGAAAAAATGAGTCAGGACCTTAACTATTATTCAGTGAAGAGCAGTGTGAAATGATATGAGTAGAAAATACCTATGATTTCATTTTTACTCGGAATCATTTACTTTCCATCTTCAAATCTGTAAGTCATTCTTTCATTTTCCAATACCTGCCATTTTTTTCAGAACCACAGGATGTTTTTGCAGGAACACACAATGGGGTAATATTTATATCAACTTAAATCAAGAAGTCTCAATGAAAAGTACTTACTTAAGTTATTATTTTGTTAAAAAGGCTTCCTAAATTTAACTGAAAACTACAAAGAGCTGTAAACAATAATCAGTATGTAGCTAATGTCATTTCACACTATCCATAAAGTCCAAGAGAAATCTTTGTAGATGATTGCCAAATTTCAAAAGATAATTTGAAGCAATTTAGTGACTTGAAAACTGAGAACGCAGGGCGGTGGTGGCGCACACCTTTAATCCCAGCACTTGGGAGGCAGAGACAGGCGGATTTCTGAGTTCAAGGCCAGCCTGGTCTACAAAGTGAGTTCCAGGACAGCCAGGGCTACACAGAGAAACCCTGTCTCGAAAAACCGAAAAAAAAAGAAAACTGAGAACATGGACTGGCTGCTTGCACAGACAGTCACATAATTTTGTGCTCAATGATGTTATGTCAGCTACATTTTGAAATGTTTAAATGATAATCAATTTATTTCCACTGTACCCAAAATTCACATCATATAAAAATACAGTTTTTATACAGTGTAAATCAAGAGAAACTGCCTGTGTCTATGTTGAATTAGATAAACTGAGATATACCCAAAATTTTTATATCCAAATATCTTTATGATTTCATGATGAAAATGCAGTGGCATATCTCAAATAAAGAATAACACAGTATTGTTTTCATGAGTTCAAAACTCATGAATAGCTATGAAACATAAGTGTCATATATTATTACTGAAGTTAACTGGAATATTAGTCAGTAAATATATTTCATATTCAAACTCCAGAACTCACCTAAAATACATAACTAATGTGTTGTTATTTGATCTTTTAAATTTTACTTTTTATTCTTTTTATTATAATGTAATTACATCATTTTCTCCTTCCAATTTTTCCTCAATAATAACCTTCCTTGCTCACTTTTATACTGATTGGCCTTTTTTTGAATAATTCTTGCTACATATATTTATATGCATATATTCACATATATTTAGACATGTGTATATTTATTCTAATACATAAATGTAATCTGTATATTGCTGCCTGTACTGTGTTATCAGAACTGACCATTTGGTACAGAAAATCACATCAAAATGAAATGCAGATTTTTGGAGTCCAGTTCCTACTAAGATGTTTACAATTTAATGCTTGCACATAAGGTTCTCTGACCATTTAGAAAACAAATAAGTACAAATGTAAGAACCAGAGAAAAACCGAGCATGGTGGTGCACTCCTTTAATCTCAGCATTCGGGAGGCAGAAGCAGGCAGATTTCTGAGTTCGAGGCCAGCCTGGTCTACAGAGTGAGTTCCAGGACAGCCAGAGCTACACAGAGAAACCCTGTCTAAAAAAAACCAAAAAAACAAAAACAAAAACAAAACAAAACAAAACAAAAAAGAACCAGAGAAAAGGCTAATTGGCTTTAAGGTTGTGTCTTCTAGGAATGTCAGATGGTATACACATAAAGCCTTGACAATATGACTGCCTAAATGTGAACAGAATAGGAATGACAATAGACATGCTACTATCATCAAGTTTTGTCAGAGCACTGGAGAGTCAGACACAAGAAGTTATTTGGAATCACAGACCAGCACACCTAGCATAATTCAAGTTGCAAGCAACTGAGAGACCATGTCCCAATTGAGATTGACCTGTGTATAAATCAACACAGTCGATGAAAAATACATCTAAACTTATCGTGCACCTACACAAAAAATATAAGTATACAAACTAAAACAATTAAGACATTTAAAATTATAGGTATTTATTTATGAATCCCCCAATTTACTAAAAGTTTTAGAAATAGAGCTTGTGAAGGTCATTTAACTTCAAGAATTACATACAGTCTGAGAATATGAGAAGTTAGCATTGCATAAATTTAAACAAAAAAGAAAATAAGCGATATGGAATAGTCCTATGGTTAAATCTTTGCCTGCCATGCCCATATTTACATGTATGAACAATACCAAACATGAAAGCCAGGAAACATAATATTAAGATTTTAGAGACTGCTAAATATCACTAAATAAAGGGAGATCACATAATGTTCATCTTATGTGAGCAGTACAAAACTTTCCATGACAATGTCATCTGTCCTTCAGCCCATATTCCCAATTTCAAGGTAGAAAGCAGCCTCTGCAGTCAGAACATCACTGATTCTTAGGTCCTGCTCCAGACATACATGTAAGTCTCTATACAAACATATTTTTACTATAGAAGCTGGTTTAGATTCTAGACTTTTTTTTCCAAATTAAGATGACTATAATTTCACTTTAATATTTATCAAGCAGGAAAAGCTTTTATCCCAACATTTATTATTGTTGTATTTAAATTTTCAGTATGATTCATGTGGAAAATATGGAAAACAGAAACAGAAATTACATAATTGCTATGATTCGTAAGCAGCTTTGAAGTCAGATTCAATATATTTGAAAATTAACCAATAGTCAGCATCAGACAAGATTTTATCTCACAATGTTTGGAACATATTTAGCACCACGTCAGGGACACTCTTCTCTTTAGCAAATTTGCTTATAGCCCAAAAAGTATTCTTCATCCTTATTTGAAGTTTGTTTGCTTGTGTTTCTGTTCCAGACTCCCTTCTCCAGACATGAGCACTTACCAGATCTCACTTATTTTCTCTACTTAAGAGACTCAGTCCTTGGTTCTACAGAGGCTTGATGTCCCAGCATAGGAAGATGCTAGAGTGGCAGGAGTGGGTGAGTGAGTAAAGGAGCACCCTCATAGAGGCAAAGGGGAAGGGGATGGGATGGAGGGTTTGTGGAGAGGAAATGGAGAATGGAGATATCATTTAAAATGTAAATGCATAAAATGATTAATAAAAAAGAGAGAGAGAGTCAGTACAAATCACATACTTCACTCTTTTCCTCAGCAGAACCTTCAGCTCAGTGTACAGCTCCTGACATGACTATCAGCACTGTAAGAGAGACAGAG
Source organism: Mus caroli (assembly GCF_978045245.1). NCBI lineage: Eukaryota > Metazoa > Chordata > Mammalia > Rodentia > Muridae > Mus > Mus caroli. The sequence goes on along the minus strand of NW_028227273.1, from coordinate 73,107,146 downwards.
AGAAAAACCCTAATAAAGGTTCATAGCTTTATGACTTTATCTCCCTCAGAATTGGAAGCTATCTCACCTGCACTGTCTCAAAAGAGACAAAGTCTTTGGAGAGCCTCTTGGGATCCCATGGTCACTGAAGGCTTACAGAAAGAAACAGTGCTGGGAACAGCATACATTGATGTGTGAGAGTCTTACAAAAAACGTGTGTGTCTCTTTGGACTCTAATGTTTTCTGGGTTCATCTATACACTGTAAACAATTAGTTTTCAAAAATCATGAGTGTTTCCCTTTAAAGAACTAAGATAGAACAAAGAAGATTCAGGCAGAAGTTAAGGGATAGCTAATGAAATATCAGTAAGAGGAAAACATGACATCAAATCCATACTAAAAACTATTGTCCTCTTTGTACAACATGTTGCAAATTAACTAGACTCAGAGGTACTTAACATGCTAGGAAATAGTACAAATGTCATCCCAGCTGTCAAGAAGCCTGAACACAATCCTATTGCTATAAAATTTTACATATATAACTAAACCCCAAAAATTAGTCACCAGTATTCCATAAATGTCACATAACCCACTACTTCTTTCCTAATTTAAAATCATGGAATAAATACCAGAGAACACTACAGGGTTTTTTTATTAGAAAAATAGTGAGCATTCATTGTTCAGAAATTAGTGAATAGACTTAAAAACTAAAAGATTAGGATGTACCCTCTATTCACTAAGCATTACGGTGTTGAAAGGTTAAAGCTAATAGAGAATTGGTGAACTAGATTTTGGAGAAGGATCACTTGTCATCCTTTCTGCCCTCAGCTCCCATATTTCCCAGAGATTCAATAATTCACTAGAATAATTTGGAAACAGAAAACTGTACTTATCATTCCAGCTTATCACAGGAACGGTATCTTGGTTAAAATAAGCCAAAGAATGATGAAGCAGGATGTTACAAAATTACTTATATTTTGTGAGTTAAAATTTCATGGTCTACCAAGAGCTAACACATAGAAAACAACTTGCATGGAAATACACAGCACAGTAATCTGATGGTAGAATAAAGAAAGAAATCTTCAGCATGAATAATTCCAAGAACAGCACAATACAAGTAGTAGGACCTGTTCTGGTGACCACCTATCAGGGGTCACTACAGTAAACAAACTGACACTCCCTCTACAACAGCTATCAAATGCTAATAGCACCTCTGCTAGATTTCTGTTTTTTCCCACATTTTCATCTCTTTTGGGATTATTTCAATCCTGGACTTGCATATGTCTTCATTAAGCTGTCATAGTTGCACATAAATATGACCAGTTATTTCTAGAAAACATTGTTTTCTTGATGTCATCAACTACCTCTGCCTCTTATTACCTTTCCAGTTACACTTCAGAAAAGTTCAATAAATCTCAAATAGTGTATTTAATGTATATGTCTCATTTGTGTCTCAGAACTCTGTGGTACTTTCATCATTCATCAATTGGTGAGAATCACTGTGTTAGTTACCATCTACTTAAAGAAACTCATCTAAGAAGAATTAAAATATATTGTGAACTATGATTTTAGTAAAAAGTCAATCGGAGTCATTGTAGTAATACTATTTTCATTTATCAAATTATTAACATTAGGTTACCTTTATGGTGTGATATCTAGTCACAGAATGGAGTAGGCTCTAGTGATGCCTATGCCTTCAAATCATTTTGTCCTGTGAGTAACCCCTCATCAATATTTCTTTAAAAAATCCCAGTAAAATTATTTGGTTTATCGAGTTTTCATGACTGACTGCCATGTTGAACAATGGTCTGTGACATAAAAAGTACTGAATGGAGAATGGCCTTATGCAATATGAAAGGTCCTTCTTGGAAAAAAGGTAACCACAAAACATGCATGAGTGTCTTTGGAAGCTGCTACTGAGTCTTAATGTCAGGAGATGTGGGGCCACATGTCAGTAACTCTGTGTCAGGCGGGATGAGCTGTGGTCACAAAGTGTCAACAGCCAGGTGGCCACTGAGTCACTTTTATCCTCTGAAGTCAAAGAGATAGGATAGCACACTATATGTGGAACATTATCTTTCAGAGGTTCAGAATTACAATGAGTCATCTATGTGTTTGAGATGAGCTTTTTAAAAGATAGGAATAAAAATAGACCTTGAGGGAAACTATGGGTCTGTAAGTGTCCTGTGTATATAGGCTTGTTCAACTATGAATATCATGGTCTCCACCTGCTCAGGCACAATTGAATTAGGGCTGCATTTATGTGGCTATCATTCAGCTTGACAGTCCTACTCTAATGAATGTAAAAGCATAACTTACCAAGTGATGGTGAAGAATTTGTGAACATTTCATACCTTCAGCCTGACTTATTTAACAGTAATACTGTTGTATGGCATTGTATCCATTGGGCATTTTCATCAGCAAGCTGAGTTGTTCATAGCATAACCTAAACAACTAGGCATCTGATAAAAATCCTTGCAATATCAATATTTAGCACACTATGTTTGGAGAGAGAGTGGTTAAGCTAGAGGCTCTGGAGCTTCTCCTTGGTCTAACATCACTAGTCCTTGATGATGACTCTGTTCAGTACACATAGGCACCAGATTTGGCAAATGATTTATGATCTTAATTCAGGTGTTGTGACCAAAGAAACCTGGCCAGTCCTCCATTTTCCAATACCTGTCACCTTTAGAAATTCAGACATATTCATCATCCTTGACGTGAACCTTTTCCTAGTCTATGATACATACTCTAACCTGTCATCTTCCCGTGGTGCATCTTTTTTTCAGCCACTCCACACAGCCAAATCCATTACGATAGTTGCTTTCTGCTTGTCTTCACTTAAAATACCAAACCCCTTTCCAAATGTGTGCCTGACATAATGGCATATAATTTTATAGTATACAATGATTAGATATATCAATTTTTTCATGACACTAATGCCTATCTCTGAACTCTGACTACTAATATCTGATACATGGTTGAATAGCCTTTGAAATATATCCTGGCCTCTTCAAACTCATTCATTCTCTCTGTCTTTCACATCTCCCTTTATTTTCCTGTTCTCCTTTTTCATCTTTCTAAAATAGTTCTGTCTTTAAACAATTCTTATTTATTTATGAATAGAGTTTAGGGCTTCAATGTCTCCTCCTCAGAATCTTGGTTTGAACTAATTGTAGAAAGTTTAAATCATTTTTGGAGTTTATGGTAATGTCAGAAATGATGCACAATGGCATTGCTGGTTATGAGTCAGGGCAGGATTTCACTAGGTAGAAACTAGGTATTAATCTCTGACAACTCTTTTTTTTAATTTAATTATTATTAGGTATTTTCCTCGTTTACATTTTCAATGCTATCCCAAAAGTCCCCCATACCCACCCCCCCAATCCCCTACCCACCCAATCCCCCCTTTTGGCCCTGGCGTTCCCCTGTACTGGGGCATATAAAGTTTGCAAGTCCAATGGGCCTCTCTTTGCAGTGATGGCCAAGTAGGGCATCTTTTGATACATATGCAGCTAGAGACAAGAGGTCCGGGGTACTGGTTAGTTCATATTGTTCTTCCACCTATAGGGTTGCAGTTCCCTTTAGCTCATTGGGTAATTTCTCTAGCTCCTCCATTGGGGGCCATGTGATCCATCCAATAGCTGACTGTGATCATCCACTTCTGTGTTTGCTAGGCCCCTTCATAGTTTCACAAGAGACAGCTATATCTGGGTCCTTTCAGCAAAATCTTGCTAGTCTATGCAATGGTGTTGGCGTTTGGAAGCTGATTATGGGAAGGATCCCTGCAGATGGCAATCACTAGATGGTCCATCCTTTCATCACAGCTCCAAATTTTGTCTCTGTAACTCCTTCCATGGGTGTTTTGTTCGCATTTCTAAGAAGGGGCAAAGTATCTACACTTTGGTCTTCGTTCTTCTTGAATTTCATGCGTTTAGCAAATTGTATCTTATATCTTGGATATCCTAAGTTTCTGGACTAATATCCACTTATCAGTGAGTACATATTGTGCGAGTTCCTTTATGATTGGGTTACCTCACTCAGGATGATGCCCTCCAGGTCCATCCATTTGCCTAGGAATTTCATAAATTCATTTTTTAATAGCTGAATAGTACTCCATTGTGTAAATGTACCACATTTTCTGTATCCATTCCTCTGTTGAGGGGCATCTGGGTTCTTTCCAGCTTCTGGCTATTATAAATAAGGCTGCTATGAATATTGTGGAGCATGTGTCCTTCTTACCGGTTGGGACATCTTCTGGATATATGTCAAGGAGAGGTATTGAGGGATCCTCCGGTAGTACTATGTCCAATTTTCTGAGGAACCGCCAGACTGATTTCCATAGTGGTTGTACAAGCTTGCAATCCCACCAACAATGGAGGAGTGCTCCTCTTTCTCCACACCTCACCAGCATCTGCTGTCACCTGAATTTTTGATCTTAGCCATTCTGACTGGAGTGAAGTGGAATCTCAGGGTTGTTTTGATTTGCATTTCCCTGATGATTAAGGATGTTGAACATTTTTTCAGGTGCTTCTCAGCCATTCGGTATTCCTCAGGTGAGAATTCTTTATTCAGCTCTGAGCCCCATTTTTAATGGGGTTATTTGATTTTCTGGAGTCCACCTTCTTGAGTTCTTTATATATATTGGATATTAGTCCCCTATCCGATTTGGGATAGGTAAAGATCCTTTCCCAATCTGTTGGAGGCCTTTTTGTCTTATTGACGGTGTCTTTTACTTTGCAGAAGCTTTGCAATTTTATGAGATCCCATTTATCGATTCTCGATCTTACAGCACAAGCCATTGCTGTTCTATTCAGGAATTTTTCCCCTGTAACCATATCTTCGAGGCTTTTCCCTACTTTCTCCTCTATAAGTTTCAGTGTCTCTGGTTTTATGTGGAGTTCCTTAATCCACTTAGATTTGACCTTAGTACAAGGAGATAGAAATGGATCGATTCGCATTTTTCTATATGATAACCACCAGTTGTGCCAGCACCATTAATTGAAAATGCTGTCTTTTTTCCACTATATGGTTTTAGTTCTCTTGTCAAAGATCAAGTGACCATAGGTGTGTGGGTTCATCTCTGGGTCTTCAATTTTGTTCCATTGGTCTACATGTCTGTCACTATATCAATACCATGCAGTTTTTATCACAATTGCTCTGTAGTACAGCTTTAGGTCCGGCATGGTGATTCCACCAGAGGTTCTTTTATCCTTGAGAAGAGTTTTTGCTATCCTAAGGTTTTTTGTTATTCCAGATGAATCTGCTGATTGCCCTTTCTAATTCGTTGAAGAATTGAGTTGGAATTTTGATGGGGATTGCATTGAATCTGTAGATTGCTTTTGGCAAGATAGCCATTTTTACAATGTTGATCCTGTCAATCCATGAGCATGGGAGATCTTTCCATCTTCTGAGATCTTCTTTAATTTCTTTCTTCAGAGACTTGAAGTTCTTATCATACAGATCTTTCACTTCCTTAGATAGAGTCATGCCAAGGTATTTTATATTATTTGTGACTATTGAGAAGGGTGTTGTTTCCCTAATTTCTTTCTCAGCCTGTTTATCCTTTGTGTAGAGAAAGGCCATTGACTTGTTTGAGTTAATTTTATATCCAGCTACTTCATTGAAGCTGTTTATCAGGCTTAGGAGTTCTCTGGTGGAATTTTTAGGATCACTTATATATACTATCGTATCATCTACAAAACGTGATATTTTGACTTCTTCCTTTCCAATTTGTATCCCCTTGATCTCCTTTTGTTGTCTAATTGCTCTGGCGAGGACTTCAAGTACAATGTTGAATAGGTAGGGCGAGAGTGGATAGCCTTGTCTAGTCCCTGATTTTAGTGGGATTGCTTCCAGCTTCTCACCATTTACTTTGATGCTGGCTACTGGTTTGCTGTAGATTGCTTTTATCATGTTTAGGTATGGGCCTTGAATTCCTGATCTTTCCAAGACTTTTATCATGAATGGGTGTGGGATTTTGTCAAATGCTTTCTCAGCGTCTAACGAGATGATCATGTGGTTTTTGTCTTTGTGTTTGTTTATATACTGGATTACGTTGATGGATTTCCGTATATTGAACCATCCTTGCATCCCTGGGATGAAACCTACTTGGTCAGGATGGATGATTGTTTTGATGTGTTCTTGGATTCGGTTAGCAAGAACTTTATTGAGGATTTTTGCATCGATATTCATAAGGGAAATTGGTCTGAAGTTCTCTATCATTGTTGGGTCTTTTTGTGGTTTAGGTATCAGAGTAATTGTGGCTTCATAGAATGAGTTGGGTAGAGTACCTTCCGTTTCTATTTTGTGGAATAGTTTGTGAAGAAATGGAAATAGGTCTTCTTTGAAGGTCTGATAGAACTCTGCACTAAACCCATCTGGTCCTGGGCTTTGTTTGCTTGGGAGACTATTAATGACTGCTTCTATTTCTTTAGGGGATATAGGACTGTTTAGATTATTAACCTGATCTTGATTCAACTTTGGTACCTGGTATCTGTCTAGAAACTTGTCCAATTCATCCAGGTTTTCCAGTTTTGTTGAGTATAGCCTTTTGTAGAAGGATCTGATGGTGTTTTGGATTTCTTCAGCATCTGTTGTTATGTTTCCCTTTTCATTTCTGATTTTGTTAATTAGGATGCTTTCCCTGTGCCCTCTAGTGAGTCTGGCTAAGGGTTTATCTATCTTGTTGAGTTTCTCAAAGAACCAGCTCCTTGATTGGTTGATTCTTTGAATAGTTCTTCTTGTTTCCACTTGGTTGATTTCGCCCCTGAGTTTGATTATTTCCTGCCTTCTACTCCTCTTGGGTGAATTTGGTTCCTTTTGTTCTAGAGCTTTTAGGTGTGTTGTCAATCTGCTAATGTGTGCTCTCTCTAATTTCTTTTGGAGGCACTCAGAGCTATGACTTTTCCTCTTAGGAATGCTTTCATTGTGTCCCATAAATTTGGGTATGTTGTGGCTTCATTTTCATTAAACTCCAAAAAGTCCTTAATTTCTTTCTTTATTCCTTCCTTGACCAAGTTATCATTGAGAAGTGTGTTGTTCAGTTTCCACATGAATGTTGGCTTTCTATTAGTTATTTTGTTATTGAAGATCAGCCTTAGTCCATGGTGATCTGATAGGATGCATGGGACAATTTCAATATTTTTGTATATGTTGAGGCTTGTTTTGTGACCAATTATGTGGTCAATTTTGGAGAAGGTACCATGGGGTGCTTAGAAGAAGATATATCCTTTTGTTTTAGGATAAAATGTTCTCTAGATATCTGTTAAGTCCATTTGTTTCATCACCTCTGTTAGTTTCACTGTGTCCCTGTTTAGTTTCTGTTTCCATGATCTGTCCATTGGTGAAAGTGGTGTGTTGAAGTCTCCCACTATTATTGTGTGAGATGCAATGTGTGCTTTGAGATTTACTAAAGTTTCTTTAATGAATGTGGCTGCCCTTGTATTTGGAGCATATATATACAGAATTGAGAGTTCATCTTGGAGGATTTTACATTTGATGAGTATGAAGTGCCCCTCCTTGTCTTTTTTGATTATTTTGGGTTGGAAGTCGATTTTGTTAGATATGAAAATGGCTACTCCAGCTTGTTTCTTCATACCATTTGCTTGGAAATTTTTTTTCCAGCCTTTCCATTCTGATGTAGTGTCTATATTTTTCTTTGAGATGAGTTTCCTGTAAGCAGCCAAATGTTGGGTCTTGTTTGTGTAACCAGTTTGTTAGTCTATGTCTTTGTATTGGAGAGTTGAGTCCATTGATATTAAGAGATAGTAAGGAAAAGTAATTGTTGCTTCCTGTTATTTTTGTTGTTAAAGTTGGCATTCTGTTCTTGTGGCTGTCTTCTTTTAGGTTTGTTGAGGGATTACCTTCTTGTTTTTTCTAGGGTGTGGTTCCCGTCCTTGTATTGGTTTTTTTCTGTTATTAACCTTTGAAGGGCTGGATTCGTGGAGAGATAATGGGTGAATTTGGTTTTGTCGTGGAATACTTTGATTTCTCCATCTATGTAAATTGAGAGTTTGGCTGGGTATAGTAGCCTGGGCTGGAATTTGTGTTCTCTTAGTGTCTGTATAACATCTGTCCAGGCTCTTCTGGCTTTCATAGTCTCTGGTGAAAAATCTGGTGTAATTCTGATAGGCTTGCCTTTATATGTTACTTGGCCTTTTTCTCTTACTGCTTTTAGTATTCTATCTTTATTTAGTGCATTTGTTGTTCTGATTATTATGTCTCGGGAGGAATTTCTTTTCTGGTCCAGTCTATTTGGAGTTCTGTAGGCTTCTTGTATGTTCATGGGCATCTCTTTCTTTAGATTTGGGAAGTTTTCTTCAATAATTTTGTTGAAGATCTTTGCTGGTCCTTTGAGTTGAAAAATCTTCATTGTCATCCACTCCTTTTATCCGTAGGTTTGGTCTTCTCATTGTGTCCTGATTTCCTGGATGTTTTGAGTTAGGATCTTTTTGCATTTTCCATTTTCTTTGATTGTTGTGCAGATGTTCTCTATGGAATCTTCTGCACCTGAGATTCTCTCTTCCATCTTTTGTATTCTGTTGCTGATGCTCGTGTCTATGGTTCCAGATTTCTTTCCTAGGGTTTCTATCTCCAGCGTTGCCTCACTTTGGGTTTTCTTTATTGTGTCTACTTCCCTTTTTAGGTCTTGGATGATTTTATTCAATTCTATCACCTATTTGGTTGTGTTTTCCTGCAATTCTTTAAGGGATTTTTTTGTTTCCTCTTTATTGTCTTCTACCTGTTTGGTTATGTTTTCCTGCAATTCTTTTAGGGATTTTTGTGTTTCCTCTTTAATGTCTTCTACTTGTTTAGCAGTGTTCTCCTGTATTTCTTTAAGTGAGTTATTTAAGTCCTTCTTGATGTCCTCTACTATCATCATGAGATATGCTTTTAAATCCAGGTCTAGTTTTTCAGGTGTGTTGGGGTGCCCTGGACTGGTCGAAGTGGGAGTGCTAGGTTCTGATGATGATGAGTGGTCCTGGTTACTGTTAGTAAGATTCTTACATTTACCTTTCGCCATCTGGTAATCTCTGGAGTTAGTTGTTATAGTTGTCTCTGTTTAGAGATTGTTCCTCTGGTGATTTTGTTACCCTCTATGAGCAGACCTGGGAGACTAGCTCTCTCCTCTGAGTTTCAGTGGTCAGAGCAGTCTCTGCAGGCAAGGTCTCCTCTGTCAGGGAAGGTGCACAGTTATCTGGTGTTTGGACCTTCTCCTGGCCGAAGATGAAGCCCCAAAACAGGATCTTTCCCAGAAGCTGTGTTGCGTTGGCCTGTCACAGAAGCCGTTGTTTCAGTAGTACACACTCTCACCTGTGTAGACTACTTTCCGTGGAGTCCCAAAACCAAGGTGGCTCCCGTGGAACCTAATGCAGAAGCCTCTTGGGTGGGTTGGACACCTGTGCTCTGACCAGGAATGTGGCCGGTTGTCTGGAGCCGAAAATCTCTCTGACAACTCTTTTAGGTGGTTTAGTGTTCTATCACTGAAACCTTGGCTTTTCACATTTTCTTCTCCTTTACCACCTTAGCTATGTAGATGCACACAATAGCTCTTCCATTCTTCCTGCTGCTAATTTAAATGGATGATCCAGATTTTTGTTTCCTGGCAACTCACTTGGCCTTACCTATCCAATGAAAAAAATGTATGAGCAAAAGTAACATATTTCATAAAGACCTTTATTGACAATAATAGTAAAACATGAGAGATAAAGCCTCATCTTACATAGAAGTCTTCAGATAAATCAATGAAAACAAGATGACCCACCTGTTCATCTACCATTAAGAGACATATCCTCATATATACAAATTGACAATATACATATTGTCATATGCCTGAATATGATATACCCAGATGTCAAGGAAAGAGATGCAGAGTCCAACAGCAAAACCTTAGAAGGAGCTTAGGAAGTCTTAAGGAAGAGTTGTGGGAAGGATTGAGGGATACGAAGAGGACAGGGTCACCAGAGGAAGACCAATAGTGTCAAGTAACCTGGACTCTTGGGAGCTCCCAGAGACAGAACCACTAACCAAACTGTAGTCATGGGCTGGAACTAGGCTCCCTGCACATACGAAGCAGATGTGCAGTTTGGTTTTCTTGCCGGTCCCCAAACAACTGCAGCAGAGCTGTCACTAAATCTGTTGCCTGCCTGCCTGTGGATCCTGTTCCCATAACTAGGCCACCTTATACCACCACAGTAAGAGAGGATGCTTCTAGTCTTGCATTGACTTGATGTGTGCGGTGTGGACCAGATAGTGGGGTGTGGGCTCTTGGGATGGTACCTAGAGTGGGTTTCCTCCTTCTCAGAGGAGAGGCAGAGGGAAGAATGAGGGAGGATCTGTGTGAAGGGGTTCTGGGAGGAGAGGGGGCCTGATATTGGGATGTAAAGTGAATAATAAATAATTCTTAAAAAAATAAAAAAAAATGAAACCTCATAAAACTGAAATGCTTCTGGAAGGCAAAGAACATGGTAAATAGGACAAAATGGCAGCCTACAGAATAGGAAAATATCTTAACCAACCATCCATCCAACAATGGGCTAGCAGCCAAAATATATAAAGAACCCAGGAAATTGTACACAAACAAACCAAATAACCTAATTAAAAATGAGGTAAAGAGCTAAACAGAGAATTCTTAGCAAAAGAATCTCTAATAGCTGAGAAGCACTTAAAAAATGGTCAAAGTCCTTACCCAGAAATGCAAATCAAAGCACCTCTGAGATTTCATCTTATAGTGTTCAGAATGGCTAAAATCAAAAATACAAGAGACAGCACATGCTGGCAAAGATGTGGATCAAGGAAAACACCCCTTCATTGCTGGTGGGAATGCTAACTTGTAGAACCACTTTGGAAATGAGTTTAGTGATTTCCAGAGAGTATAGTTCTACCTCAAGACATAGCTATACTATTCTAGGCGTATACCTAAAAGATGTTGCACCATTCCAGAAACTGGGAGAGAGACAGCCCCTGGAACTATTAATAATATCCTGAGATACTTGCAGAAAGGAGCCTAGCATAACTGTCCTGTTAAAGGCTTCACCCACCAGCTAATGGACACAGATACAGAGACCCACAGCCAAATATTAAATGGATCTTGGGGAATTTTGTGGAAGAAGGGAGGAAGAATTAAAGGAACCAAAGAGGTCAAGGACAGCACAAGAAAACCTACAGAATCAGCTTACCTAAATTCATGGAGTTTCAAGTCCAACCACCAACCAAAGAGGATGCATGGGACGGATCTAGGGCATATGTATATGTATATGTGTAAATGAACAAATTAATGAAAAAGAAAAATAAAAAATAGGAAAGTTCTAGCTAACTACAATGATATTGTCATTACACACTGTATACATACATACATTTAATTATAACATTGCACCTTTTACTTGTGTGCAGCAAAAATAGTAACCATTACAAAATGTGTATCCAAAAACAATGAAGAAAAAAAGGAAAAAAGAAAGAACAGCTAAGTTATGTGATATTTTATGAGTATTGGTAACATTTTATGTGGAATAGTTACATATGGACAATTTTATTAGAATTTATTAGAGTTCAGGCTCCTTGGCATTGTTGGACTGATATTTGTAATGTTTTCTGGCATGTTTAAATCCCTTAATTTATAGTTGTTTTCATCATCTACTTGTAAAAAGAAAGCAAGAGTTTCTGGTACAGAATATGATTTTATGGTTCCCTCTTAATGAAAGATTATTAGATATCCCTGAATTCCTGACTGACTTTGCTTTGATGAGTGCTCTAAAATTGGACATCCATGGGATCTGAGTTTTGATAGGTTACTTTATGTAGTAGAACACAGAGAAATCTGAAATCCAATGATACACACGGGCTTCTTTGTGTGCACTCTCACATACCAAATCCTGATGTTCCAGGCACCTACTGTCCCTGTCAGCCTTCTGTGATCTTGAAATCCTAGGAGGCTTTCCAAACACTATCTTTTGAGACACTCACTAGAAATAACAAATGATCTTTGGTAATTACCAGCAGGAAGAAGTTTCAGAAAAGTTCTTGAATCTCAATGCAAGTGTTGTCATTGTCATTTCAGGTGAGATAAAGATTACAGTTCTGAGGGAGATGAAGTCACAGAGCTGTGAACCTCTATCTCAAGGCTGGTCTCCTTCTCTCAACCACAATGCTGGCTGTCATGCCAGGATCTGCACACAGAGGAACTGAATGTTCTGCTGAAGAAAGGATCGAGGTATGCAGCTTGCACTGAGTCTGTGAAAAGAAACAAAAAGGAGGTCTGGCAAGTTCTCAAGTCTGGAGAAGGAATTCTGGAAAGGAAACACATGCAATTTTCAGCTAACAAAATAGATAACTTTCTGGGCTATGAGCAGATTTGCTAAAGAGAACTTATCTCTAATCTGGTGCTAATCCATGGCATCCTCAACATGATGTGATAAAATCTTGTCTGATGCTTGCTATTGGTGAGTCATCCCAGTGATATATTGAATTTGTACTCAAAGATGCTTTGAGGGCATAGTAATTGTGCCATTTACATTTCCAGTTCTCCATAATTTATGTGAATCCTACATTATTTTTTCAATATGACAATCAGGTGCTGGGATATAAGCTTCACCTGATTAATAAAGATTAAGAGGAAATTATGGTCATCTAATCTTGAATAGAAACTATAATCTGAACCTGCCTTTATAGTTAAAAAAATATTTTTGTACAGAATTGCATATATGTCCTGGACAAAACCTGCATTGCTCCTAAAAATCAGTGATGTGATGACTGAAGAGGTTGTTTTCCATCATGAACTCAGAAACACATGTTGAAGAAAAGGTGACATTGTTATGGTAAGTTTTGTACAGTGCTCATCTAGGAGGAATGTATTATCTATTATTTCCCCTTGGTTGGTGATATTCAGATGTCACTTAAAATTCATAGTGTGTTAACCAGTTTTCATTACTGTTATTGGTGCCTATAACTCTGGACATGCCAGGCAAAGATGTGATCATTGAACTATATTCACAGCACATATTTTGATTAAATTGATACAAATGAGAAATTACAAGCATAAATATAATTATATATTATATAATTATAAGTTACTAATAATCTAATTTTACTTTTTTATATTTGTGTACATGTATTTGTGTTCACTTGCACTGTGAGTCCAGGTGTGGTCTCATTCAATTGTGGTTGTTGATTCAGAAGACAAACGCAGTTGACCTTCCCTAGACAAGTCTAATTTTGTTTCTTTTAGGGACAATGTCTTTCACTTGCCTAAAATTCAAAGTGCACCAGTCAGTTATAGAAAAATAACTTCCTATCTTTGCCTCTCCAGTGGTTAGACCAAAAGTATATGATATTACCATGTTTCTATTATTCTTACTCAGATCATGTTTAGGTGTGGAGAGATTTTATGAGTATGACTTTTAACATTCCTAGAAGAAACAGGGTCATCATAAACTCTCATATCTTCTGCTCTTACACTTTTCTTCCACCTTTTCAGAAATGACCTGTGAACCTTATATGCAAGCATTCAACTATATCTGTACCAGTTAGACCTGGGCTCCACAACTTTACATCTCAATTTGTTATGGTCTTATACACCAAATGGATAATCCTAAAAACATACATACAGGTAGCATTATACAGACTGTGCATATTTATTTTGTATTAAAGAATATACAAAAAGACACATGTGTATGTGTATATGTATATACATTATATAGTGCATATATATATACATACATATACATGTGTTACATATATGTACGTGTGTATATGTGTGTGTGTTTCACTCTATCTCTATCTATCTGTGTGTGTGTGTGTGTGTGTGTTTGTGTGTAGTAACAAGTATTCAAAAATGAGCCATGAATTTAAAAGTGAGCAAGGCAGGGCATATGAGAGGTTTTGACGGGAGTAATAGGAAGAGAAAATTATGTGATTATGTTGTACAAAAATTAAAATAAATAATTGTAAATTGTATGCAAAGACAGTTTTCAGTGTTACTTAACATGTTAGTTTTTTATGTTTCAGAGATGGTCATGAATTTTGAACAAGTCTCATGAAAATAATACTGTTCAAGTATTTATATGAGGGATAAAACCATGTTTTCTACCATAAAATTATAGGACTATTTTAATGCAAAAAATAAAATTGGGTTTTTCTTGCACATAAAAAATTCAACTTAGACATAGGCAATTTCTGTTGATTTAGACATAGGCAATTTCTGTTGATTTAGATACTATAAGGATCACTATATTTTACATTATCATAATAATTTAGAATGCAGTAGAAATAAATTGAATATAAGTTGAGAATTTCAAAATGTGGCATCACTGGATACAAAATTATGTAGCTGTCTGTACAAGCATCCAGGTCATGTTCTCATTTCTCAAGTCACCAAATGCACAAACATACCTTTCTTCTATTTATTTATTTATTTATTTATTTATTTATTTATTTATTTATTTATTTATTTATTTATTTATCTATTTATCTATTTATCTATTTATCTATTCATTTATTTATTCATTTATTCATTCATTTCTTTATTTCTTTTACATACCAATCATTGCCCCCCCACCATCCTGGTCCCTTCTCACAGAGTCCCTTCCTCCATCCCTCCTCCCCTTCTCTTCTAAGGGGATAGGCACCCGCATATATCCCACTCACACACCCTGTTACATCAAGTGTCTGCCAAATTAGTAGCATACTTTCCGACTGAGGCTAGACAAGGCAGTCCTGTTGGCAAACAGATTACACAGGTAGGCAACAGATTTAGGGACAGCCACAGCTCTAGTTGATTGTGACTCACATGAAAAACAAGTGGCACATCTACTACATGCTTCGGTCAAGCCTATGTATGCTCTTTGGTTGGTGTCTCAGTCTCTGAGAACTCCCAGGTTTGTTGACTCTGTTGTTCTTCCTGTGGAATTCCTATCCCCTTCAGAACCTTGAATCCTCACCCCAATTCTTCCATAAGTATCCCCTCCCTCTGTTCAATGTTTGGCTGTGAGGCTCTGCATCTGTTTCAGTCAGCTGCTGGGTAGAGCTTCTCAGAGGAGAATTATGCTAGGCCCCTGTCCGCAATCAATATGGGTAGAGCCTCTCAGAGGACAGTTGTGCTAGGTCCCTGTCTGAAATCACTACGGAGTATCATTAACAGTGTCAGGAATTGTTGCTTGCCCATAGGATGTGTCTCAAATTATACTGTTTATTGGTTGGATATTCCTTCAGTACATTTGTCCCTGCATTGCTTTTAGACAGAATGGGGGTTGCTGGAAAATCTTTATGACGTCCCAGATACCTGAGATGGGGGAGGCTTTCAAGAAATCAATTCAATTCTAGGAGTCTAGAACCTTAGCTACGATTCATAATAGTGTGGCTACTGAACCTGAAGTGGCCATCTCCTGTAGCCAGTCAGGATACCCAGTAGAAGGATAAGAAGACCAACACATCCACAGAACTTTTGAATTAATGAAATCATCTACAAAGCCTTCTCTCAGTCCTTATTTTGGTCACAAAAGGAATATCATTGACCACATCAAATATTTACAGAAATTGTAGAAGATGCCAAATGAACTTGGCTATACGGTGATGATGATCACTTCTCTTTGCAGTTTTCAATTAAACATTAGGAAGCCTCTTAAGAGAGTGAATCCTTAAACAAACACTTGTTAGTGAGAATACTTTATTGTTGCAATAAATATGGTCACACTGTGTGCTCCATTTAAAATTCTTGTGGCTCTGAAGACAAGTAACAATCATGGAAAATGGACAGAGTAACTTAGATACTGGGAAATATGAGAAGTTCAAAAGTAATCACTCTTTCCATCATTTTGTTTTTGTGTTCATTGAATGAGAGGTAAGTGCACTGTGCTCAGTTCATTTGTTGTATTCTACATCCTAGTCACTGATTTCAAAGTATCTCCAATGCTGTGGAAGTTCTTAGATTGGAGTGTTTTTCAGTGCCTATAATTTGTATTTCTATTCTCACAGATATCCCATGGTAGACTCTTCTGCAGCATGCTCCTAACCATATGTCCAACCACCTCATCAAGCCAAGAATTATAGGTAGGTAGACTTTAAAAAGTTTGCATGCATATGTATCAAAATATGGCCTAGTCAGCCATCACTGGAAAGAGAGGCCCATTGGACACACAAACTCTGTATGCCCCAGTACAGGGGAACGCCAGAGCCAAAAAGTGGGAATGGGTGGGTAGGGGAGTTGGGGGGAGGGTATGGGGGACTTTTGGGATAGCATTGGAAATGTAATTGAGGAAAATACGTAATAAAAAAAATATTTAAAAAAAGAAGTTTGCATGCATAAACTCTTTTTAATTTTCTTCTGTAACATTGTGTATATCATGAAAATGCCCTTTCAGTATGATTTAGTTATCTGAAGAAGGACCCAATATCGTAAACAGTAACAAAGATTCAGGACCCTACTCATATGAGTATTATAATGAGTTCACAATGGCATTAATATCCATGAATCTTTTGCTTACTTAGTGATCTGTCTCTGTAGCTTTTATTTATCATTCTGTAGAGAACCTCTACTTATTACCCATCATTTCTTTTTCTTTTTTTCTTTTTTTTTTTGTTTTTTTTTGTTTTGATTTTTGTTTGTTTGTTTGTTTGTTTGTTTGTTTGTTTGTTTGTTTTGAGACAGGGTTTCTCTGTATAGCCCTGGCTGTCCTGGAACTCACTTTGTAGACCAGGTTGGCCTCAAACTCAGAAATTGTATACATTGTGTGCATTATATAACTGAATATTTCCTAGGGGCGGCAAGTCTAGGTATTCATAGGCTGAGGAAGTAGGACTGTAGAAAGATCTAGTCTAGCTCCAGCTTATATTTATGGTGAGATCCCATACAAACTCCTCCACAGCACAAAATAGAAATAAAACACTGACAATTAAATTTGTTATAATTTTATAATATTAAGTCAGTAATTGAATGTGAATATGGAGACATAGGTTCATATCTGTTGATCTTTAAGAAATTTGATCAATACCATCCTATGTTATACTTTGCATAAATGCAATCATAATGTAAGAACTCATTTTCTGAGGGTTTTTTATGCATTTGATTTTTGAGACTACTTTGATCTTTTATTTACATTGCTGTAAGGATCATCATTCTGTATTACCTGTGGCAGTACACTTCCAACACACATGTATGGGGGTCTTGGGTTAGAAACTTCTACTTGTAACACTTACTCAACTATGTTCATAGCAGCCAGAAATTGGAAATAACCTAGATATCCCTCAGCTGAAAAAAATGGATAAAGAAAATGTGGTACATATACACAACGGAATACTATTCAGCTATTTTAAAAAAGACAGCCTGCATTTCACAAGTAAATGGATGGAACTTAAGAATATCATCCTGAGTGAGGACATCCAGTCCCTAAAGACATGCTTATAAATGGGTATTAAGCATAAAATACAAGTTATCGATGCTGTACTCCAGAGATCCAAAGAAGCTAAACAAGTAGGAAGGCACAAGCAAGGTTGCTTGAATTTCACTTAGAAGAGGTAATAAAACAGTCATAAAAAAGACAGATGGAAGAAGGGAACTGAGTGGGAGAGGGCATGGGGAGGAAAGTGGAAATGGTTTCAGGATCAGGTATATGGAAGGACAGAAGAGATGGCATCTCGAGGATGAGACAGAGTCCTGGGATAAGAGGTGCCCAGGAATCAATGGGAGTTACCTTAGATATGACTCACAGCATAGGGCATATGGAGCCTGAGGAGGTTACCTCGTGTGGCCAGGCAAGAATCCCAGGGAGCAATAGGGACAGTATCCAACCCACAAAATTTTCAACCCAAAATTTATCCTATTTACAAGAAATGCAGGGACAAAGATTAGGCAGAGACAAAGAATGGCCCAACTTGAGATCATGAGCAAGAACCAATTCATGACACTAATAATGATACTCTGATATGCTTGCAAAGAGAAGTCTAGCACAAATGTACTCTGAAAGGCTCCACTGAGCAGCTGACTAAAACAGATGAAGACACCCACAGCCAGTCAGTGTATGGAGCTTGGGGATGGGAGATCTCTTATGGAAGAGTAGGGAGAAAGACTGAAGGCCCTGAAGGGGATAGAAACACAGGAAGACCAACAGAGTCAATCTAGACCTTTAGAGGTCTCAGAGACTGGACCACCAACCAAGGTGGTGGTCTCTTCTGGTTTCATTTCCCCACTGTTAGCCATCTCAGCTATTCCCCCACTGTTAGCCATCTCAGCTAAAGTCACTTGGATTGACTCCTGGAATCCTCCCCCATCCCAAGTTTCGAGGGCTTCCTAGAGATTCCCAGCAGACCTGCACTTCAGGCAGATGCAGATTTCCATTCATTCTCCTATCACTCTGGTCCTCTCTCCTGTCTCTCCCCACATCTGATCCTGACCCTTAAATTCCCTTTTCCCACCAGTTCCCTTCCTCCAGCTGCTTCCTGCGACTGTTTTATTTCCTCTTCTAAGTGAGATTAAAGCATCCTCTCTTGGCCCCTTCTTCTTTTTTTAACTTCTTTGGGTCTGTGGAATGTATCAAGGTTATGCTGTACTTTATGAATAATATCCATTCATCAGTGACTACATACTCTGTATATCCTTTTGTGACTGTGACTTTTGGAAAGTGACTGTGTTACCTCACTCATGATGATATTTTCTAGTTTCATCCATTTGCCTGCAAAATCCATAATGTCCTTATTTTTAATACCTGAATAGTATTCCATTGTGTAAATTAGCCACAATTTCTCTATTCATTCTTTGGTTGAAGGACATCTGGGTTATTTCTAGTTTCTAGCTATTACAAATAAAGCTTCTATGAACATAGTAGATCATGTGTCCTTGTGGTATGTTGGAACATCTTTTGAGTATATACCCAGGAGTGAAATATCTGGGTCTTCAGGTAGGAGTATTTCCAACTTCCAAAGAAATCAGCATACTGATTTCCAGAGTGGTACCTGTTCATAATCTCACCAGCACTGAAGTTGTGTTTCACCTTGCTCCACATTCTAGCCAGCATGTGTTGTCCCTTGAGTTACTAATATTAACCATTCTTCTTGGTGTAAGGTGGAATCTCAGGGTCATTTTAATTTGCATTTCCTTGATGACTAAGGATATTGAACATTTCTTTAGGTGCATCTTAACTATTTGCAATTCCTCTTGTTAAGAATTTTCTGTTTATCTCTATACCCCATTTATTTGGGTTATTTAATTTGAAAACTAAAATGCTTCTGTAAGACAAAAGATACTGTCAATAGGACCAAATGGCAATATACAGATTGGGAAAAGATCTTCACTAATGCTACACCTGACAAATGGCTAATATCAGAAGTATATAAAGACTCACTGAAAGTTATTAATGATGATAAAAATTTTTTGCTCTGAAACAGTCTTGCTATGCTGCAGACTATAGTTTTGCAATCTCTCACATACATATTCAAGTTTGGGAATGTTCAATGAAAGGTTTAATTGAAGCATGTTTGTTTGTTTTGTTTTGTTTTGTTTTTGAAATGACTTAAACAGAAAAGTGATGGATGACAAAATGGGGTCCAGGAACTTGGCAATAGGAATACTGCTCTCACTTCAGGGTGTATTTGGAATTCTGGGAAACTTCTCTCTTCTTTTCCACTATCTACTCCTTTACTACAATGAAGGCAAGTTAAAGACCATAGACTTGATTCTTACACATGTGTTTACAGCCAACTCTTTGATCATTTTCTCCAAAGGAATGCTACAGATAACAGGAGCTTTTGGATGGAATCAGTTCTTCAATTATATTGGATGCAATATTATTTTATATATTCTTAGACTTGGCAGGAGTATGTCTACCTACACCACCTGTCTTGTGAGTGTCTTCCAGGCTATCACCATCAGCACCTGAAATTCCTATTGGAAGGATCTCATAGTCAAAATTCGAAGGCTCATGGGTTTCTTCATTTCACTCTGCTGGATCCTACACGTGATGTTGAATATGATTTTTCCTATGTATTCATCCACCAAGGGAAAGACAAAAAATATTACACAAAAAAGAAAATATGCATTCTGTTCCTCTTTTCCAGGTCGTGATAATATAGTAGAATCACTATACATAGCATTTTGGGTATTTCCAGAAGTCTTGCTTTCTGTAGTCCTGGTCATTTCCAGCATCACCATGATTGTCATATTGTATGGACACAAGAAAATGGTTCAACATATACACAGTTCTCATGTTTCTCCCAGAAACTCTCCTGAGTCCAGAGCCACCCAGAAAATTCTAGTCCTGGTGTGCACATTTCTCACTTTTTATACACTATCTTCCATCTTACAAGGCTTCATTACCTTTTCTCAGAATCCTAGTTGGTGGCTAGTTAATATCACAGCTATCATTTCTATGTGCTTTCCTACTGTAGGCCCCTTTGTCATGAGCCGTGATATCATTCTTTCCCGCTTCTGTTTATCTTAGATGAGGAATATATAATTACAATAATCTTTTAATAAAAGTACAAATTATATATTTTAATAATTCAGAGTATCTAAGAATTTAGTCACTATTGTCCTTCAAAATATCAGTGTAATAATTAAAAGGGAGATGATTTTAATACTATGACCATTTCACAGATTAATAGTAGTATATTATTCTTTAGACACTATGGTCTATCTAGCCACAGGTTCTCAACCACATTCACTGTGCTAGTCATAGACTCCATTTCATTGAGTATTCCTTTGAGAATATCATAATTAGTTTGGTTATTTCTGCCATATTTGTGCCACTGTTGAATAAATGGGCCTATCTTGTCAGGCCAAGAGGTTTTTTAGCTCATAGGCTAAAAATATCATCCATATGGCTGGATGATATCTATTCACTTTTTCTCCAGTAAAGAGGATGCTACCTTCTAGCATGAAGAAAGCTAACCAATATAGGTACAGCTTACAAGTCAGTACATGTTTGATTTCTTCATGTTTTATGACTCAAGGATTTTGCAGTTACATAAATGTACTCACAGTTATTTGTGATGGCATGCACAATAAACTGTGCAAGCTGAAATCAAATAATATCCTAGCACTGGAGATAAGGAGGAGAAAGACATGAAGTCCTAGCACTAAATGAAATACTGTTGACCTTTGATAGTAGCTGAGAAAGAGAGAGTTGGTTTGTTTAACAGTGTAGACACAGGTAGATTGAGCATATTCATGGTCAGCAATACAACCAAGAGTACTTGAGCAACACAAATTGAACGTAATAAGTTTAAAAATAAAAGAATTTAAAAGTTTGAGGTAGGGATGTGGTGGTAGTTCTGAAAGAATTTTAGGGGAGGTGTTGAATATGATGAAGATGTATTCTATGAAATTTGTAATAACTGATAAAAATGTAAAAAGGTTGTGGAAAGCTACTTGTCTTTCTAATGCAAACTCTAAAACAGTTTTGGGTTTTCATCTGGCACCTATAGGAGCAAAATAAAGGTTAATGTAGCAGGGTGCTGTACTCTGAATAACTAAGCAATAACTTGTTCAAAGGAATCTGAAGTAGTGTTCCTTATGGTTAAGAAAACGGGGTAGATCTCAATTCTTTAAAGGAACTAAAAAACAAGATATCCAAGAAGATAGGAATGAGGATACTGATGTCTGTAAATAAAACAAATGCAGGAACACTTTAAAAAAGATAGGAGGTGAAAGGGAGACAGACAGACAGACAAAGAGACAGAAAGACAGAGACAGAGAGATATCTCAACACATACTGCGTGAAGAAATTGAATATATAAAAAGAAACAGGTTCCAGGGAAACAACTCTCTGTAGAAATTTTGATGATGTGGTGAACACTGTTAAATATTATTATAAGGCATTATGTTGAGAGATGTTCAAGGTATGAGCCTTGCTCTTCTAATCTGCAGTCAAAAGAGATCAGTGACATTCACCAAAAAATTCTCTCCTGGCCACCTTGAACTTCCCATAGCTGACCTCTACATGCTAAATCATGATGCAGAGTAGCACCTCAGCTTGTTACTCCTGCTAGAACTCTTTAGTATATGTGCTGCCGAAGTGAGCACACCTGCCAGAAATCTTGATAACATATAGGAAGGTGCAACAATTGAAGGTTTGCAATTGTTTCCTATTGTAAAGCCCAACCAACTCCAATTTTGAAGAAACTCCATTTTGTGTGAGACCAGGGCCTAAACTCCAATTCCAGAAAGAAAATCAGAGTCTTCCTGAGCAAGTATCCTACAACATCCCTTCTCCCACCCCCACCCAAGTCGCATTAGCAACAGCCATTGCGGTTACAATAACAGGGCCAAGGTGTGTGTGTGTGTGTGTGTGTCTGTGTGTGTGTGTCTGTGTGTGTGTGTCTGTCTGTGTGTGTGTGTGTGTGTGTGTGTGTGTGTGTGTGTGTGTGTGTGTGTGTGTATAAAGACATCCTGCAGAGAATAGAAAACTTAACCATCCTGTTTGTCAAGTGATTTTGACCCCATGTTTGGTTCCTGCAGATTATGCCAGAAATGCAGTTTTTAAACTATTAACTTACTGACCCATAAGGAAATCCCCCATGTTTACTGCAACCACAATAAAAACCCTGAACCCCTATACTCTGGGCTCTCACTATGAGCTGCTTCCATGGTGAGAGTCTGGGATGCCTTGCTCCTGAGCTCATAATGAAGAACCTATGAGTTTTACATTGGAATAGGCTCCTCAGTGGTCTTTAGGTACCTGCAACTAGGGCATAGCACTATATTTATGACTGACTTAAAAAGAAGAATTGGGAGCCATACTTATGCCTAGATTTAACTGGTTTAATATTTATATTACAGGTAATATTTATTTCTAGTAATGTAAAGTGGGTCTTCACTTTGTTCTTTTATTAACCTTAAAAGCTACCCATCTTTGTTTCCTGTCCTCATCTTGTTTTATAACATTAATTGTAATAAAGATTTACAACCAATGATGTATTCCTACCTATGCTGTTCTGCATGGGTTTGACAGGTGGAGTATCCTGCTTTTGTAGAACACAATAAAGGATATTCCAACCACAGTCACAAGGTTGAAAGAGTTCTAGAAAAAAGTAGCACAGCTGACACTGGAAATGATAGGAGAAATCTAAGTAAACACCATGGAGCTCTGAAAGAGCTCAACATAACTGCCAGGGGTTAAGAGGCAGTGTTCTATAAGTATTGCATGCTAAGCAATTATGCTACTGGAGCATCTTCAAGCTGGTAAAACCACTTTGGAAAGCAATCTGGTGGTTCCTCAGAAAATTGAAAATAGTTCTACTTGAAGACCCAGTTATACCACTACTGGGCATATACCCAAAAGATGCTCCAACTTATAATAAGGACAAATGATCCACTATGTTTATATAAGCCTTATGTATAACAGACAGAAACTGGAAACAACCCAGATTTCCCTCAACAGAAGAATGAATACAGAAAATGTGATATATTTACACAATGGAGTACTACTCAACTATTAAAAACAATGACTACATGAAATTTTTAGGCGAATGGATGGAACTGGAAAATATCACTCTGAGAGAGATAACCCAGGCACAAAAGAACACACATGTTATGTATTTGCTGATAAGTGGATATTAGCCCAAAAGCTCAGAATACCCACAATAAAGCTCACAAACCATATGGAGCTTAAGAAGAAAGAACACCAGAGTGTGAATACCTCAATCCTACATAGAAAGGGGAACAAAATAATCACAGGAGGTAGAGGGAGGGAGGGACCAGGGATGGAGGGAGGAAGAGGAGAGAATAAAAGGGGGTAGGATCGGGTATTGGAAGGGACAAGAGAGAAGTCGGAATATTGAATAGAAATATGTAGCAGTGGGGAATGGGGATCGGAAGGTAGCAACTAGAAAGTACCAGATGTCAGGGAATCGAGAGGCTCCCAAGACTCAATGAGGATGACTTTAGCCAAAATACACAACAAAGGGGAGAGAAAACCTGTAGAGACCACCTCCAATAGATAAGCATGGCCCCCAATTGAGGGATGGGGCCACCCACCCATCTCAAAGTTGTTAACTCAGAAATGTTCCT
The DNA here is from genome assembly GCF_978045245.1 of Mus caroli. Taxonomy (NCBI): domain Eukaryota; kingdom Metazoa; phylum Chordata; class Mammalia; order Rodentia; family Muridae; genus Mus; species Mus caroli. Next base: position 73,083,173 of record NW_028227273.1, on the reverse strand, counting down.
TTCCAAAGTAAAGATGGGGACGAAAATGGAACAGTGACTAAAGGAAAGGCCATTCAGAGACCACCCAATCTAGCAGCCCTTCCCATCTTCAGATACCAAGCCCTGATATTATTGCTGATGTCAAGAAGTGCTTGATGACAGGAGCATGGTATGGCTGTTCCCCGAGAGGTTCTACCAGCACTTGACCAATACAGATGCAGATACTCATAGCCAACCATTGGACTGAACCCAGAGACCACAATGGAAGAGTTAGGGGAAGGACTAAAGGAGTGGAAGGGGACTGCAATACCATAGGAAGATCAATATCAACTAACTGGCCCACCCAGAGCTCCCAAAGACTAAACCCCCAACCAAAAAATATACATGAAGGGACCAATGGCTCCAAATACATATGTAACAGAGGATTGCCTCATCTAACATCAGTGGGAGGGAATGCTCTTGGTCCTGTGGAGGCTTAATGCCCCAGTGTAGGGAGATGCTGGAGCATTGAGGCAAGAGTGGGTGAGTGGGTGGAGGAGCTCCCTCATAGATGCAAAGAGAAATGTGGAGGGGGATGGAATGGGGGGTGTGTGGAGGGGTAACTGTGAAGGGGAATATTATTTGAAATGTAAATGAATAAAATGATTAATAATTTGCCTGGCCCTTGTTGCTGGGGTAGACTCCTAGTTGATCTGCTCCCACAAAGACTCCATGTCCCGATATATCCTAGAGGACCCTCTGCACTCAGAGCAGTTGGTAAGAACTAACCCCAACACCCCAGTCCCAGAGCTGCTGCTGGGACCATGGTGGACTTGGGACCCAAAACTCACCAAAACCCCTGCCCTCCTGAATACCATTCCCCTTCCTTCCATCCCTTCCATCCCTTCCACCCCTTCTGCCTAGTCCTTGCTGCTAGGGCAGACCCCTAGTTCATCTACTCCCATGAAGACTCCATATCCCAATACGTCCTAGAGGATCCTCTGCACACAGAGCAGTTGGACACACTGCACTCAGAGCAATTGAGCACCTAAGGACCCCCTTTACTCAGAGCAGTTGAGGATCTGCTGCTCTCAGAGCAGTTGAGAATCGGCTGCACTCAGTGCAGTTGGACAACAGCTTGATTGCTCCACTGAAACCCCAACAGTCTGAAGACCTTCCAGGAGATCTACTGCAGCCAGGGAAACATATCAGCAGCTTCTCTGCCCTTGTGAAGAGCCCCCAGTTGGAAGGCCCCACAGGTGGTTTGATACAGCCAGGGCCACAAGCCTACCAGGAGACCTGAAGCAACCCAGGGACAAAAGAGACAGGCTCCATACAGTCACCCAGATCAACAAACACCAGGGATATCCAGATGGTGAAAGGTAAGAGCAAGCCCATAAGCAACAGAATCCAAAATATGTGGGCATCATCAGAACCCAGTTTTCCCACCACAGCATACCCTGAATATACCAACACACCTGAAAATCAGGAATCTGTCATAAAATCCTATCTCATGAAGATACTAGATTCTTTTATGGAGGATATCAGTAACTCACTGAAAGAAATAGAGAAAAACACGGGTAAATAGGTGAAGGAGTTGAATAAAGTGATCCAAGACCTAAAAGTGAAAGCAGAAACAATAAAGAAAACACAAATGGAGGCAAACCTGGAAATGGGAAACCTAGGAAAGTGGTCAGGAATTACAGATGTAAGTATTACCAACAGAACACAAGAGATAGAAGAAAGAATCTCAGATGTAGAAGATACTGTAGAAGAGATTGAAACAACTGTCCAAGAAAATTCAAAACATAAAAACCTCACAACTCAAAGCATCCAGGAAATTCAGGACACAGTGAAAAGACCAAATCTAAGGATAATCAGATTAGAGGAGAATGAAGATTCTCAGCTCAAAGGACCTGAAAATATCTTCAACAAAATCATAGAAGAAAACTTCCTGAACCTAAAGAAAGAGATGGACATAAAGGTACAAGAAGTTTATAGAACACCATGTAAATGGGACCAGAAAAAAAATCTTCTTGTCACATAATTATCAAAACACTAAATGCACAGAACAAAGAAAGAAAATTAAAAGCTGCAAGGGAAAATGGCCAAGTTACATACAAAGGTAGACCTATCAGAATTACACCAGACTTCTCAACAGAGACTATGAAAGCCAGGAGAGCCTGGTCAGAGGTCATGCAGACTCTAACAGAACACAAATGCCAGCCCAGGCTACTAGAACCAACAAAACTCTCAACCAACATAGATGGAGAAACCAAAATATTCCAGGACAAAAACAAATTCAAACAATACCTATTTACAACCCAGCCCTAGAAAGTAAGGAAATCTCAAACACAAAGAAGGTACCTGCACCAAAGAAAGGACAAGAAATGAAGCATCTCACAACAAAGTCAAAAGCAGAGAGCCAAAAGACATGAAGCCACCTACAAAAACAAAAATATCAGGAACCAACAGTCATCTCTCTTTAATATCTCTCAATATTAATGGACTTAACTCACCTATAAAAAGACATAAGCTAGCAGACTGGATACTCAAAAAAGATCCAACATTTTACTGCATATGAGAAACTCACCTCAACAACAAAACAAGCACTATCTCAGAGTAAAAGAATGGAAAAAAAGGTCTTCCAAGCAAATGGTCCTAGGAAACAAGCAGGAGTTGACATCCCCATATGAAATAAAATATACTTTCAAACAAAGTTATCAAGTGCAATGAAGAAGGATAAGTCATATTCATCAAGGACCCAAGAGAGAGTCTCAATACTGAACATCTCTGTGCCAAATGCAATAGCACCCAAATTCATAAAAGAAACTTTTCTAAAACTCAAAACACACATTGAACCCCACAAAATAGTAGTGGGAGATTTTAACACTTCACTTTCACCAATGGACAGGCCATTGAAACAGAAACTAAACAGAGACACAGTTAAACTAAGAGGGGTTATGAACCAAATGGATTTAACAGATATCTACAGAACATTTCACCCTAGAACAAATGAATACACCTTCTTCTCACCACCTCCTGGTACCTTCTCCAAAACTGGCCATATAATTGGTCACAAAACAACCCTCAACAGATACAAGAAGATTGAAATAATACCATGCACCCTATCAGCATGGCCTAAGGCTGATCTTCAATAATAGCAAAAACTACAGAAAACCCACATACACATGGAAACTGAACAACTCTTTACTCAATGATAACTTGGTCAAAGAAATAAAGGAAGAAATTAAAGATTCCCTGGATTTTAATGAAAATATTGACACATCATACCCAAACTTATGGGACACAATAAACGCAGTGTTAAGACAAAGTTCATAGCACTAAGAGCCCTGGTAAAGAACCTGAAGAGATCTTATTCTAACAACTTAACAGCACACTTGAGAGCTCTGGAACAAAAAGAAGCAAACTCACCTAAGAGGAGTAAAAGGTAAATAGTCAAACTCAGGGCCAAAATCAACAAAATATAAACAAAGAAAACAATACAAAGAATCAGCAAAACCAAAACCTGATTCTTTGAAAGAATCAACAAGATAGATAAACTCCCAGCCAAACTGACTAAAGGGCCAAGAGGCAGTATTCAAATCAATAAAATCAGAAATGAAAAGGGAGAAATAACAACAAAAATGGAGGAAATTCAAAAATTCATCAGATCCTATTATAAAAGCCTATACTCAACAAAACTGGAAATTCTAGATGAAATGGATGGTTTTCTAGACAGATACATACCAAAGTTAAATCAAGAGCAGATAAACTATCTAAATAGGTCCATATCACACTAGGAAATAGAAGTCATTAAAAATCTCCCAACCAAAACAAGCCTAAAGCCAAATGGATTTAGTGTAGAATTCTACCAGACCTTCAAAGAAGACCTGATACCAATTTTCCTCAAACTATGCCATAAAATAGAAACAAAAGGAACATTACCTAACTTGTTCTATGAAGCCACAATTACTCTGATTCCTAAAACACACAAGGACCAAAACATAAAAGAGAACTTCAAACCAATATTGCTTATAAATATCAATGCAAAAATACTTAATAAAATTCTTGCAACCCAAATGCAAGAACACATCAAAACCATCATTCACCACAATCAAGTAGGCTTCATCCCAGGGATGCAACATTGGTTTCATATATGAAAATCCATTAATGTAATCCATTATATAAACAAACTCAAAGGAGAAAAAAAAGACATGATCATCTCCTTAGATGCAGGAAAAGCATTTGACAAAATAAAACACCCCTTCATGTTAAAAGTATTGGAGAGATCAGAATTCAAGGCCCATACCTACACATATTAAAAGCAATTTACTGCAAACCAACAGCCAATATCAAATTAAATGGAGACATACTTGAAGCAATACCATTGAAACTGGGGACAACGATGCACACTCTCCTGATATCTCTTAAATATAGTACTCAATGTGTTAGCTAGAACAATAAGACAACAAAAAGAGATCAAGGGAATACAAATTGGTAAAGAAGAAATTAAGGTATCACTATTTGCAGATGATATGATAGTATACATAAGCGATCCCAAAAACTCTACCAGGGATCTTCTCCAGCTAATAAACAACTTCAGCAAAGTGGCTGGATATAAAATTATTTCAAATAAATCAGTAGCTTTCCTTTATACAAAGGATAAACAGGCTGAGAAAGAAATTAGGGAAACAATTCCCTTCGCAATAACCACAAATAGTATAAAATATCTTGAGGTAACTCTAACCAAACAAGTGAAAGACCTGTATGACAATATCTGCAAGTCTCTCAAGAAAGAAATCAAAGGTCTCATAAAATGGCGAGACTGCCTATGCTAATAGATTGGCAGAATTAAAATAGTAAAAATGACCATCCTACCAAAGGCAAACTATAGATGGAATGCAACTCCCATGAAATTCCACCTTACATAATTCTTTGAAAATATGGAAAGAGCAATTCTCAAATTCATCTGGAAAGGCAAAAAAAATGCAGAATAACAAAAACAATTCTCAACAATAAAAGAACAGGTAGAGGAATCACCATCCCTGACTTCAAGCTTTACTACAGAGCAATAGTGATAAAAACTGCATGGAATGGTACAGAGACAGACATGTTGATCAATGGATTAGAATTGAACACCCAGGAAAAAAAACCACACACTTACAGTCACTTGATCTTTGACAAAGATGCCAAAAATATACAATGGAAAAAAGAAAGCATCTTCAATAAATGATGCTGGTCAAACTGGATGTCTGTATGTAGAATGAAAATAGACCCATATTTATCACATTGTACAATGCTCAAGTCCAAGTGGATCAAGTACCTCAACATAAAAACAGGTATACTGAATCTAATAGAAGACAAAATGGGAAAGAGCCTTGAACTCATTGGCACAGGGGGAAATTTCCTAAAGAGAATTCCAATGGTTTATGCTCTAATATCAACAATTGATAAATGGGACCCCATGAAACTGCAAAGCTTCTGTAAGGCAAAGGACATAGTCAATAAGAAAAATCAGCAACCTACAGATTGGGAAAAAATCTTCACTAACTCCACATCTGATAGAGGAATAATATCTAAAATATATGAAGAACTCAAGAAGCTAATCACCAAAAAACCAAGCAACACAATCAAAACATAGACTATAGAACTAAACTGAGAATTTACAACTGAGGAATCTCAAATGGCTGAGAAGCACCTAAAGAAATGTTCAAAGTCCTTAGTGATCAGAGAAATGAAAATCAAAATGACCCTGAGATGCCACCTTATGCCAGTCAAAATGGCTAAGATCAAAACATGATCTCAGGTGACAACATATGTTGGAGAGGCTGTGGAGAAAGAGGAACACTCCTCCATTGCTGGTGGGATTTCAAACTGGTACAACCACTCTGGAAATCAATCTGGAGGTTCCTCGGAAAATTGGAAATAGATCTACCTGAAGACCTAGCTATACCACTCTTGGGAATATATGGAAAAGATGCCCCATCATGCCACAGGAGCACATGTTCCATTATGTTCATAGCAACCTTCTTTGTGATAGCCAGAAGCTGGAAACAACCCAAATGTCCCACAACAGAAGAATGGATACAGAAAATTAGGTTCATTTACAAAATGGAATACTACTCAGCTATTAAGAACGAGGACAACCTGTGGTTTGCAGGCAAATGGATGGAACTATAAAATATCATCCTGAGGGAGGTAACTCTGAACCAAAAGGACATGCATGGTATGTACTCACTAATAAGTGGATATTAGCCAAAAAAAAAAAAGAGAGAAAACAAAATAAAACAAAAACATAAAGAATACCCAAGATACAGTCCACAGAACTCAAAAAGCTCAACAAACTGAAGTGCCCAAGTGAGGACACCTCAGTCCCACTTGGGAGATAGAAGAAAGTAATCACAAGTAAGGGTGGAGGGATGGAGAGACCTGGGAGGGAAAGTTGATGGGGTTGAGGGGAAGTGGGGAAGAGAGGGGAACCTGATCTGGTATTGGGTGAGGGAAAAGGTCTGAAGCCCTGAGGGCCAGAAGAAAGAATGTAAATAGGCAACCTCAGGAAATAGGGGGGGGGCTCCAGAATGCACCAGAGACCTGGGAAGTCAGAGACTCCCAGGACTCAAAGGGAAGGATCTTAGATGAAATGACCTAGGGAGAGGGAGAGGGAACTTATAGAGCCCACCCTAGCAGGAAGACAGGACATAAAGTGAGGGATGGGGTTCCCATTGCACAGTCACATCTCTGACCCATAATTGTTCCTGTCTGAAAGAAATACAGGGTTGGAAATGGAGAGGAGTCTGACGAGAAGAAGGTCCAGCAACAGGTCCAAAGTGGATCCAGTTTAAGGGGAGGTCCCAAGGCCTGACACTATTACTTAGGCTATGGAATGCCCACAAAAATGGATCTATCAAGACTGCCCTCTGAAAGACCCAGAAAGAAGCTGAAAGAGTCAGATGCAGATGTTTGCACCCAACCAATAGACAGCTGACCCATGTTGTTGAATTAGAAAGGGCTGTAAGAAGCTGAGGAAAAGGGTGATCCTGTAGGAGGACCAGCAGTCTCAATTAATCTGGACCCCTGAGATCTCTCAAACACTGGACCACCAAACAGACAGCATACCCCAGCTAATATGAGGCCCCCCAACACACATATAGTAGAGGACTTCTAGGTGTATGTTCATTCAGAGACGATGCACCTAACCCTCAAGAGACTGGAGGCCCCAGTGAGTTTAGAGGTCAGGTCAAGTGGAGGGTGGGGCATTCATGTGAAGACAGGGAGGAGTGGGGAGGAGTAGTGGAATGTGGAGCAGTTGGAGGGTGAATGGGGGGGGGAGTGGGGAATGGAATATGGAGTGTAAAAAATAAATCAAAAAAAATTTTAAAGATTAATGATGATGATGATAATGATAATAATAATAATAATGAAGAAGAAGAAGAAGAAGAAGAAGAAGAAGAAGAAGAAGAAGAAGAAGAAGAAGAAGAAGAAGAAGAAGAAGAAGAAGAAGAAGAAGAAGAAGAAGAGGAAGTCACTGTTCTTATGGTCCTACTAAGAGATAATCTGTATTTTCCATGTAGATACTAGCTCCCAAACCTTCAAGAAATTTCTTAATGGTGCCATCATTTTCGAATCCTGGATTGGATTGAAGCACTTATTGCATGGGGGACTTTTATTCAAGCCATATCAGTAAAAGTTACTGAGCTAAGATGAGTTAAAAGGGAAGTGAGGACAGTGAGTCCAGAAAAATAAAGGGTTTTGAAAGAACAGCAGCATGAGTATGAGTAACCTTTGTTTCTATGGTAAAATACCATGACTATAAAAGATCTACCACCCATATATTTCATAAACTCCACAAAGAGTTTATTACCAACTGCCAAACATACACATGACAAAGACTATAGTGAGTACTTACCAGTCAAATGACTAGGCTTTTTCTCTTGTTATCCATATGTTCATGGACATCTTCTGATGTAAAATACATTCTGTAAAACATTAAATGTCTCAATATAGTTCAAAATCCAACATCTCAAGTTTTTAAAGATGCATAGTGATCTCTTATTGATGGTTTCCTATAATATCAAAAAATCATATTGATGCTTCTAAAACACACTGATAGAGAATAAGCACTTCAATTTCAATTCCAACCATAAGGAGAAGGGCATGGTGAGAAAATATTATTTCAAAGCAAGACACTCAGCAGGGTTATCACCAAAGCCTGTGGTTCTATATTTAGTGTCAGGAATTTAGGTTTAAGTGGTTAAAATCAATACCTACCTTGAATTTTGTTCCCGAAGAACATAGAACTTTCTCTATGGTTTAGTCCTATTCCCTCTCTGCAGTTCTTTTGCTCAGTGTTTCAATATTTTTACATCCCCAACATCATATGATCTACATTACAATCCAGCCTCAACTTTCACAACTTTAAGAAAAGGCTTCTTTTTTTTTTATGGCCTCCCTGACACATACTGAATATCCTCCCTGTCTTTAAAAGAATTGTAAGAAGGCTCAGTTAACCACTTGTTCTTACATTTGCCATGTCCTCACAGATAATGTCATATTAAAGACAAAACCAAATCAGATTACCAGCTTAGGATGAACCCTTTCGATCATCTAACCTGTTTGCTAGATCTTTGGAACTTTGAAGCAATTACTTCCTAGGTCCAAGCAAACTCCCAATATTTCTCTTTTTGCTCCTTGATTATTAGCTGGGTAGAGTTTTGTCCTGATAGCAATCTTCTCATAGTTTCCATAAGGATCAGAAGACCTTTCTCTAGGATCAGAAGACCTTTCTCTAGCGCCCTTAATCTCCTTATCAACTATAGTTTCTCATTTAGACTGTGCATTGGCTATAGTAGCAAGCTTCTTTGTACTCTTTTTCCTCTCCAAACTGTACATTTTGTATTTCATCACCATCTACTCTTACTCAGTGACAAATTAAATAGGTCATCAATAATTATAATTTTGTTTTAGAGTTAGTGTTGTATTGTCTTTAAATTTCATGGGCCAAACAAATCAATCCACCACTCTCAAGTTCTGCTTCATATTCATTCTTAGGATGTAGACACAATACAGCCATATTCTTTGCCAAATATTACAATAAGGTCTTTTAACGCAGTTACTTTTAAAGTCTCTGGGTACTGGTCAAACCTCCTGAGTCAGCCTTTAAAGTCCACTTTCTTCTCATTTCTATAAAGTTTTCCAATTCTAACTGGAATGCACCATTATGTTCTACTTATAGCACTCAGCTGCTTTTCTGATCTAAATTTCTTCTACCAACATGGCTGGGGCTTCACAGAACCATCCATTGATCTGATACCAATTTACATATTAGTGTTTTTTCTGTTGCATTAGGTGACCATGGTGGGGAGACAGAGAAGCAAGTGGCCAGCATGGCAGCAGGAACAAGTAAACAGTAATCACATCCTCAAAAGCAATAGAAAATAGAAAAAGCCAATTAGAAGTGTACGAAATTTTTAATATCAAAGCCTTAAGTGAAGCACTTTCAATACAAAGGATGAACCATCCAATACTCTTCAAACAGCATAAGCAACTGAAACATAGTGTTGAAATTTCTGAGGCAGTGAGGGGATATTTCTCACTCAAACAAACACATTTTTCACCTAACAAACCTTGAGCCTGAGCAGAATTTTTTTTTTAGGTTTGTACTTCTTTATTGAATTAATTCAATGAAATTCAGTGAGTTCTGAAACTGAAGGCTTACAGGTCAGTCAGAAATATTAATACCCTTTGTGTATTGTTTAGCTCTGTCTTTGTTGTCCTAAAACCTTCAAAGAAGACTGCCTACTGGAAAGACATTAAATAGTAAACTTTTTCTGTTTCTTTCTAATCACAAAAGATTAATATTCCACATTGTAATCAGCAAAAATAACTGTGGACTACTCTACTTTTCATTTGGTGTAAGGAAGATAGACGCTGCTTGTCAAGTATTTAATGAATATATTGATTTCATCTGTTAAGGATAGATAGTATGCATTCATTCTTTAAAGAGGACTGTGTTCAGAGTTCATGAAATAGCCAGGTGATATTTGTACGTTTTCCTAGCATATTTCCATTCCATCATTCTAGTTAATTTGTAAGTGGTATTACAAAGATTGCAAAGATTTCTAGAGCATATTATAACATTGTAATTTTCCTTCTACAGATACTTCGGTAGATATTCTTGAATTCCTAATTGACACTGGCTCAATATGCTACCACTGAGTAGCATTGGGATCTGATAATTTATAATCAACTGTACTCTTTGTAGAAGAATTCAGACTTGCTGGAGTCCAGTGATACACAAATCTCTCTTCAAGACTCACACACAAGACCTTGTTATTTTTTGGATCTTCTATCACTGCCATCCTTCAGAGCCCATGAGCATGTAAGAGCCTCTGCAAACACTGTGTTTTGAGATACTCATGAGAATATCATAATTATTTTTGGTAACTACCTACCAAAAAAGTTCCTGAAAAGTTCTTGACTCCCAACGCAGCTATCATGGTCACTAAAGTAAAATGAAAACTACAGTTTACAAGGCATGTTAGGTCACAGCCTTTTTCTCACAGTTGAGATGTACAGGATTTCAGGATGCTACAAAGTACACAGTGAACAGAAGATTCTACACAGAGAAAGAGTCAGGTTAGCAGTTTGTATTTAGTCTGGAAAGCAGAGCCAGATAAGATAGGAAATCTGGAAAAGTGCCTATATCTAAAAATCGGATTCAGAAGTTGGAAACACAAGCAATGAAAACTTAGTTTTTTAGATTTTTATGAATATCACATGGTTTAATTTCTTTCCAAAATCTTTTTTTTAAGATTTATTTATTATATGTAAGTACACTGTAGCTGTCTTCAGACACTCCAGAAGAAGGCGCCAGATCTCATTACGGATGGTTGTTAGCCACCATGTGGTTGCTGGGATTTGAACTCTGGACCTTTGGAAGAGCAGTCGGGTGCTCTTACCCACTGAGCCATCTCACCAGCCCTCTTTCCAAAATCTTAATTGTTTGACTTAATCAAAGAATTAGTAAATTTAAGTATGATTTAATAATAATAACAACTTAATTTCTCCTTTCTGTATGTGTATATATGTATTTGTCTGTGGGAAGGTACACATGTTCAGGAAAATACTTTGTGTGTGTGTGTGTGTGTGTGTGTGTGTGTGTATGTGTGTGTGTGTGTGTGTGTGTGTGTGTGTGTGTGTGCATGTATATTCTAAGTCATAGTTATCCTTACCCAGATACTTTTCACATTTAAAGATGCTTATTATGCTACTTTTTTAGACAAAGTTTACATCTGGACTATAACTCTCTGAATATTCTAGCCTGGTTGCTCAGGAAGCCCTGTGAATTTTCCTGACACTTCCACTCCAGTGCTTGAATAACAATACTACTACTCACCGCAAATTTTTTTTAAAATAAATGTCTGGAGATTCAAATGACTCTCTTAGATTCAACTCAGGCCCTCACATGTACGAAGCAAGGACTTTACCAACTGAACCATCTCCCTAACCTATTAATACCTTAATGTTTAGGCTACATTATTGTATTATACTTTTCCTAGATTCCAGGAATCCAGAGGCTGAACCTAGAGGATTGCAAAAATTTCCAGTACAGTCTACATTACAAAGTGAGGCGCTTTGTGAAGTCCTTCACCAGATGAGTAGAAATACAAAGTTGACCAATTATCATTATACAATCAACGTCACTTGTAATAGAGTCCTGCTGGGTTCTTGGTGGGGGTGGGATTATGGGAACATGGGTATAGATGTATGTTAACCTATAAGAGAATGAACAACTTTTGAGCTGTATTGTACTTTGCCTAAGAGGAATCACAATGCATGAACACTTACTAAGCCTTTGTATTTGTTTTTTGTTTTTTCAATACATTGGTCTTTCACTTAGGAACAGGGCAAAGCACCCTGTGATCTGTGACCAGGTCTGAAAGTAGAAGTTGGTATTTACATACGAATTGTGAAGTTTGAAAGCAAGGCTGTTAGAGCAGAATGATTAATTCATGGTTTACTGTATCTTTTGTTATACACAACTTCACACCAAACAGTGGATTTTATAAGAGCATCAGATGTGCCTGGTGTGGTGGCACACGCCTTTAATCCCAGCACTTGGGAGGCAGAGGCAGGCAAATTTCTGAGTTCAAGGCCAGCCTGGTCTACAGAGTGAGTTCCAGGACAGCCAGGGCAATACAGAGAAATTCTGTCTAGAAAAACAAACAAACAAAAAAAAAAACCAAAACAAAACAAAACAGAAACATCAGATATTCTTCATTTGTTTCTTCCTTCTTAAAAGTACTCATTTTTTGGATGGTCCATCCTTTTGTCTTAGCTCCAAACTTTGTCTCTGTAACTCCTTCCATAGGTGTTTTTTTTTTGTTCCCTATTCTAAGGAGGAATAAAGTATCCACACGTTGGGCTTCCTTCTTCTTGATTTTCTTGTGCTTTGCAAATTGTATCTTGGGTATCCTGAGGTTCTGGGCTAATATCCACTTATCAGTGAGTGCATATCATGTGAGTTCTTTTGTGATTGGGTTACCTCACTCAGGATGATATCCTCCAGATAGAACCATTTGCCCAAGAATTTCATAAATTCATTGTTTTTAATAGCTGAGTAGTACTCCATTGTGTAAATAAACCACATTTTCTTTATCCATTCCTCTGTTGAGGGACAACTGGGTTCTATCCAGCTTCTGGCTATTATAAATTGTGTCTCTAGCTGCATACATAGCAGAAGATGGCCTCGTCAGCCATCATGAGAAGAGAGGCCCCTTGGTCTTGCAAACTATATGGACCAGTACAGGGGAACGCCAGGGCCAAGAAGTGGGAGTGGGTGGGTAGGGGAGCTGGATGGCGGGAGGGTACAGGGAATATTCAAGATAGCATTTGAAATGTAAATAAAGAAAATATCTACTAAAAAAACTGGAAAAAAGTACTCATTTTTAATTAAATTATTTTATTTATTCATATTCCAAATGCTGTCCCCCCTGACTAGTCCCCTCTCCCCCCCCCCCGCTGCTTCTGAGGGGGTGCTCTCCCACCACCCCCTCACCCACTTCCACCCACTCCTCCCTGCCCCACCTCACCCCCACCAGCATCACTCCTCCCTAGGGCATCAAGTTTCCATAGGATCAAGTACATCCTTTCCCACTGAGATTGGTCAAGGCAGTCCTCTGTTACTTATGTGCCCTGGTCACGGATCAGCCCATGTTTACTCCTTGGTTTTTTACTTAGTCTCTGGAACCTCTGAGGAGTTCAGATTAGTTGACACTGTTGTTCTTCATATGGGGTTGCAATCCCCTGAACTCCTTCAGTACTCCCTCTAACTCTTCTATAGTGGGGACATGGAACCTATAGAGATCACCTCTCCATACCTCCCAGTAGAGGCAAGGGGCCACCCACCCATCTTCAAAATTTTTAACCCAGAATTGTTCTTATTTACAGGAAATGCAGGGACAAAACTGGAGTAGAGACTGAAAGAAAACTGCTCATATTTTACTGACTTCTATTGATGTCATTCATGTGTTTTCTTTCTATTCTGTAGTTTCCTATGAGTACTCTACATTAACACTTGCTGTGTTAATCTCTTTTCTTCTGAGATCTTTCTCCTTGTGAACAAGCATGCATGCCTACTCCTGTGGCTATTTCTATGAAATTTGATGAAACCTAGTTCTCTGCCTAATGTTTAATGTATTACTTAAACTATATGAGTAGTTTGTTTTTACTACATAAGAAAAATATATTATGTAAGAATAGAGAATATTCACCATGTTCAGAGAAAATATTTTAGTTTTTGGTTTAAATTTCAGAGGATAAATTACAGAGGAATTCTTTTATGCTGAAGAGTATGATTAAAGTCTTTTTATCCACCATTCTGACTTTTAAGTAGCCATCTATTAATGGAATTTAGAGGTGAGCTTCCTTTTCATTTCTACTCTCTGGTCATTGCTTCTCCCAGGGCAATTTGGCTTTACTCTCATACTGACATTTTCTTTTTTAAAGTTGCAGAAGAACTTGCTATATCTAAAGAGTTCAGCAGTTACATCAAAATACCGATTGCAAAATATTTTTGAGATAGTCTTGTTATGTTGCACGAAATAGCTTTGCAATCTAGAACACATACAATTCACATAAATGACACCATTGCATACACTAGCAAGATTTTGCTAAAAGGACCCAGATATAGCTGTCTCTAGTGAGACTATGCCGGGGCCTATCAAACACAGAAGTGGATGCTCACAGTCAGCTATTGGATGGATCACAGGGCTCCCAATGGAGGAGCTAGAGAAAGTACCCAAGGAGCTAAAGGGATCTGCAACCCTATAGGTGGAACAACATTATGAACTAACCAGTACCCCGGAGCTCTTGTCTCTAGCTGCATATAAATCAAAAGATGGCCTAGTCGGCCATCACCGGAAAGTGAGGCCCATTGGACACGCAAACTTTATATGCCCCAGTACAGGGGAACGCCAGGGCCAAAAAAATGGGAATGGCTGTGTAGGGAAGTGGGGGGGGGGGGGGAGGGTATGGGAGACTTTTGGAAATGTAATCAAGGAAAATACGTAATAAAAAATATTAAAAATTTTAAAAAAAGAAAGTTCAAGTCACCATTTTGATCAAAGTACATTTTTATGTGGAAAAGTGTTTAATGATAGGATGGATCTCAAGGATTTGGCAACAGGAATAATGTTTTTACTTCAGAGCATAGTAGGATTTCTGGGAAATTTTACTCTTTTATTTCCAGCTGTCCTATCCATTACTACATTGAACAGACATTAAAGACCACCAATTTGATTCTCACACACTGGTTCACAGCCAACTCCTTGATCAGTCTTTCAAAAGAAGTACTAGAAACAATGGGAACTTTGGGGACGACATGGTTCTTTGATAATTTTGGCCACAAACTTCTTTTGCATATTCAAAGACTGGGCATGTCCATTGCTACTGCCTGCCTCTTGAGTGTCTTCCAGGAAATCAACATCAACACTGGAACTCTTTTCGGAAGGATCTTAAAATAAAAGCTCCAAAGTTCATTGACATCACCTTTGCAGTATTCTCTACATGATAGTAAATATGATTTTCCCTGTGCATATGTGCACCAAGGAGAACAGAGAAAACACAGCACATGAAAATTATTCTACTGTGGGTTATGATTATCTCACATGCCCATATATGGCATTCTTTTGGTTGGTGGTTGCTCTCTATCCTTTTCCTCTGGTCCAGCAGAGACATGATTGTCATTCTGTAAAAAAGGACAAGCAGCAAATTCAACATATTGGAAACAATGATGTTTGCTCCAGAACATCCCCTGAGTCCAGAGCCACACAGAACATCCTGGTCCTAATGTCTACATTTCTAGGTTTTTAATGCCTTCTTCTTTATCTCACAAGGTTGCATTGCTCTCATATATAATCCTGGTTAGTGGCTGGTGAACATCACAGCCATCATTTCCAAGTGTTTTCCTTCTTTGGGCCCCTTTGTTATGATGCCATTGTGCCAAGATTCTGCTTTTCTTGAATAAGGAATCAAAAAATCCTCATGATTTTATCACAAGTATAAAGATGATATGGTATCTTACCAGTGGTATCTAAATTTTAAGTTCCTCATCTCCTTCAAAATATCAACATATTTTGCCATAATATAAGTAATGCCATAGGAAGTCGTCTTTCTGAGGGAATTTGTTCCCTATGCATTTGGGTTTTGATATTGTTGAAACTAATACCTGAAGTATACATATCAGAGATGAATGTAGTAAGTCATGCAAAAATAGTGTCTGTTGGCAGCAATTTTAGGTATGGTTGCTTTTAAGGCAAACTAAATGAATTTGGCTTCAGTTCTTGAAATATTTTCCAAAGAGAGCGTGACCAATTTGGAGAACTTTTCCAGAAAGAAGCACAATGAAAATAGTGGTGGATGTACTTAAAAGATGATATTTTAAATGAGTTAGTCATGTATATTTATTAATGTAGGCAGATTCTCTCTTCCACTGTCTTTATCATAGTTACAAAAACAAATTTATTGAAATACTAGTTTAATATCAGTTTCTGGAGTGTGAATAAAAATTATTCAGCTGTTCAATTAAAAAATGTTAATATTTTCCTTTAAAGGAAATTGTTGTAATAATTTTGCTAGCAGTGATCTTCATAAAATTGCTTTTTACTGGTGATCCTCAAGTGAACAGTACATTCAATTCCATGAAGCCACCACCAACACTGAAAATATTAAGGAAAGAAAGGCATGAGTAGTGGTATGTTGCCTCACATTCCCTGAGTAGTAAGTATCTTTGTTTCTCTTGCAAACATTTTATGCTTCCAGCCAATGGATGATGATGATTTGAATAATCTAAAACTTTCATGGAGTTTAAAAATAATTGCAGTTTAGAAATAATTGTTATTAAAAAACAACAAAACCCCCACCATTTCCCTATAAAATGGAACTTATTATTCTTTAGGCCACAGTAAATATAGGCCTTTAAGCTAGGTTGTCTTCCTTAGAGAACTAGTTAGTCTGTATCACAATGCAGAATGGTTCAGGGTTTTAGAGAACTGAGATGCTGACAGATTAAATGACTTTGTTTTGACATTAAATTCTACAAAACTTAACAAGAAATATCTTATGTTATTGAATCTTAACAAGCCTATGCTATTTTACATGTGTTATAGGATTTTTTTTAAAAAAATCATTTATTTTATGTACATAAGTACACTATCACTCTCTTAAGACATACCAGAAGAGGGCATCTGATTCCTTTACATATGGTTGCTGTGAGCATGTAGGTGCTGGGAATTGAACTCAGGACCTCTGGAAGAGTACTCAGTGCTCTTAACCACTGACCCATCTCTACAGCCCCACATTATAGGATTTAAAGATGATATTTTCTGTGATGACTAGATAAACATGAACAAATGGAAGCCCATAGATAAATAAAGGGGTTAAGTTTGTCCCAAAGAGATATAATCTATGATATTGGAATTGAGGAGACAGTCCGCAGGTCCACTTCATGTAGGAAAAATGTGATTAGAGTGGATGTATGAAACTGAGGATCCATACACATTCTGTTTATGATATGCTTTTATCTATGCACACCTAAGTACCTATGAGGTATGTTATAAGTCAGGCATCTAAGAGATTAACATAATCAACTGGTGACAGAAAAGAAAGTTGATAATGATACACTAAAACAAAAGTTATGTAAGCATAAACTATGTAAAGGATTTTTGAATCAGCAGAAGAGAGCCATATGCAACTAAAATCATTCACTGGCTTATTATATCTGGACCCATGTTGAGGAATTGGCTAGAGACCAATGCGTTTCTCTAGCTAAGAAGGCAATGGAAGACATAGTCACAAGCAGGCTATGCCATTTTACCTTATCTCAAACCCATCCCAACCTTACTTGATCAGAAATGTCATTGAAATCAAACACTTGGCAAATAAAGAAATTGCAGAAAAGCAATAACCTACCAGGCACTAGGCTATGCAGAATGACCTAGAAGATGCACAAAGTCATCACCTGATATTTTTCTTCTATCTGTCTGGTAAGCAGGTGAAAACAATTTTTTTATGTTTTTTTCCTGCTCAGAACTTGCTTTGTGTAAATATTTTTGTTCACAAGTTCTCCAAATATATCCTTGATAATTGTTGTACAGTGCGGTGTTTAGAACAGTGACATAGGATAGCTGAGAAAGGTCAAAGTGAGAAAGTGACAAAGGGAATCACTAAGGAATGTCTTAAGATTATGTGCAGGTTGAAGAGGTCAAACAAGCAAAGAAAATTACATAAATAGAAAAAGTGTTTCACATGTGTCCATGAAGTTCAACATGAAACATGTTAAAGTGGGGAAAATAGTGAAGAACTAAAACGATGGTAAATGCAGAGAGTTGTGGCTACAAGAAGGAAAATTCAGCAGTCCAGAGCTAAGCTGGCAAAGTATGTAAATAATTAAAGCATAGGATAAAGTCTGAGATGTAGAAAAAATCCAGAAGTGCATAAACATGTCAAATAAGTCAAGTCTCCTCTAGGTTTTGATGAAAGTCTAAACACAAGTAAATAAGGTTAATGATTATGAAAGATATTTTTGATAAGCAAATGATAATGCATAGCGTAGCTTTTCTTTCACTAAAGTAAGCCACTGGGGTGGTTGACTTTTCTTCTACACAGTCCTGAGAAGGAACTACCCTCTAAGAGTATCCTTTTCTATAAAAAGAACTGACATTTTAATGCCCTGGATGCTTCCATAATTTCAGACTTGAGAAACTTCACGCAGTTTCAAATGGCAATGAAAATATGGTTCCTTATGAAACCATAAAATTACTCTACAGGGAGTCTCTCTCCATCACAATACCCTTGTACATCAGCTTCTTTGAACCTTGTATAGTTGACCTATATGTGGTCCAGGGAGGAGAACATCTACCCTACCGATCCACCAAAATGTTTCTAATTTATACAAAATAGACCAACCTTTACAACGTTTATAATTAGTTCTTATGTAAAAATCATGATAAGACTTTTTGGTAAAATTGTAAGCCATGCATATGTAAATTTATGATAATTGGTAAAGTCAGAATTACTATATAGTAGGTTGTTGCTTTTTAGCTCTATAATTGTGCTGTTCATGGTCCTTTGCCTAATAACTGCTTTGCTTTTTCATATAGTCTTTTTACTTATCCTGTTAAACTGTGTTTATAAACTTAAAGTTTCCTTAAGATGTAGAAGAACCTGGAGCTTCTGGCCACATTGGCAGCAGGAATGGCAGTAGCAGCACATTTAGAAGAATTTCTGTGGCATAGCCACATAGCTGAGACTGTGGATGTGAGGGAACAGAAAAGAACAAATACTTTGAACTTAGAGTACTGAGAAAGAAGAAAAGAGCTCAGAGGGGTTAATACTGAAGTTTGGACAGCAAGAACGTGTCTCATCATCTACTCCTTCCATCAGATCTCACCTTCTAAAGGTTCCCCAACCTTCCTAACAGTGCTATCAACAGGGAACCAATCGTTAAAAATATGTGTGTCTTTGTAAAATTTCCAATGGTCAAGAAATGGGTAATATGGAAGTTGGTCGAAATGAGCAGAGGAAAGGGAAGAGAACTAAGGAGGACAATGAGCATCAGATAGTTTAAGGGATTAGTAAGAAGAGCCAAGATTATAGAGTAATCAGACATGGCTCAAGTATCTGGATTTAAGGGAGTGTTACATTTATTATTTTGACAAATTCTTGAAGTACATTAAAAGTTGAGAATCAAGGCGTCCAAGGTTGTTTGTCATAAAGGACACATTGGCCTACTATGAATTGAGATATTTGAATTGAAGGCAGATATAGAACAAGAAGACAGAAATGATTATTTTATGGGCAATACAAGAGCTACTGAAGATAAAAGGGTCAAGACTGAAGTCTTTAGAATAATGACAAAAATTATTCCAGATAAAGTGAAGAAGTACCTCAGAGAGATGACAGAATGCAGGGCACAGCACAGATGTGAATGGTCAAGTGGAAGGCAGAAACTGTGAAAGTGTCTTGATGTCTAAAGCTCACATGGATAATGACATGGTGGATGGTATGGGTTGAACCATTTACTAGATATAAGCCTGATCCTATCACTGTGTTTCAGCTCTGAAGTTATTTGGTAAAGTAGTTCATGGGATTCCAGCCTGAAACCTGCTCAGACAGAGATGTGCAAGACCCTGACAATAACTGTACTGATTTGTTTTATTTATTGGTTTGTAGAGGTAGTAACACAATTTTTTTAATCTCCTTGCTAAAAAGCATCAGTTAAAGTCAAAGCCTCACAAAGTTGTATTTCATTTCATAGAGGTACTATACTGTAACAAAACTGTCAACACCATTTAATGCTGTATATTGGCAATATCTCTTTTCAAAATGAGTACAGGAATATCAGATGTGTAGAAGAAATAAGATTAGGTGGTTGCAAATTATTCACTGCCAGTTTCAGACTGTGAAATGCAGAGATGTATGAACTCATACTGGAACTCATGTCTCTCAAATGCTTTGGAATGAGTGAATATGTCAATTCATTGTTCAGAAGTTACTTGAAGAAGTTCATACCTCCAAACACTGAACTTTCCTAGGTTAGTGATATAGTATAGTTACTACTATAATTGGCCATTAAGTGCTCCCTATAGTTTTCCACCAAATATCTAGTACAATGTTAGAAAATATTCCAATTGTACCTTTCCATACGAAAATCATGATTGGTTTCATTACAACAACAATCCCATTTAATATTAACTTCTCTATTAATTTTCTGTTTCTGTAATAAAATACAATGATGGTGGGCAGATAAGGGCAGTTATTTTGTGTGCTCAGTTCCATAGTAATAAGAGTCCATCATGGCAGGAAAGCAAGGCAACAAATGGCAGGCATCCAACAGGAGCAGAAAGCTAAGAGACCCTCTCCTGAATCACAAGAAATAAGCAGAGTTTAAGAGAAACAAAACTTGCCCTGTGAGACAAACCACATTCAGCAAGATTGCATTTTTCCAAGACTCTACTAACACACTACCTCCTGGGTATGAAGTGTTCAAATGCCCAAGCCTACAATAATATTTCTCATTTACACTAATGTGATTAGATTATTCTTATATACTTTCAAAATTTAACATCGAGGAGGAACCATGGTTTCTCTGGCATTTAAAGGAAAAACTCTGGGGAGATAGGATAGTAGTTTAGAGTGCTTGAGTTTGGTTTGTTAAAACCAGAACTGGATGATCAGCTGTTCAGGAGACTCTAAACTGTCTGGAAACATAATTTCAGGGGATTTGACAATACTTTTCTGGTATTGTCAGCACTAGCACAGATTAGGTATACATTTATGGAGATACATGCACAAACAAATAAATCAAAATAAGTTTTTAAAACCAACCAAAAAAAAAATAGGTGTTTTAATTAATAAGGAACTCTTGATAACCTGTATTTTAGGAATGAGGCTCTGATCTGAATTCTTACCATAACTGAGCTAATATTTGTAACATTTCCTAACATATTTGCATAACACTGTTCCTCAGTTAATTTGCATTCTACTTGTGCAAATAGGCACAGTCACTTCTAGTATAAATGACATCATGTTTTCCCTTTGACTCATACTTCAATAAATATGTTAAGACTTGCTTTGTATCTGTTTATGAGTAAATTTTGGGAATAGTTTCATGTGATACTGATAAGAATCTATTTTCTTTTTTGTCTGGATGAAATAGTCTGTAAATATCTATTTTTATCGTTGGTTTTATAATGCCAATTATTTCTAGGAATTTTCTGTTCAGTTTTTGCCTTAGTGACGTCTTCCAGTCTCAGTGATAAGGAAAATAACTGATATGCTGTGTGTGAGAAATCTGGAGAATTAGGAAAAGAGACTGAAAGAAAAAAATAAAAAGAATGATAACTGGTAGAAGGATATGACATGTGACCAATAGGTTAAAGTGCAGTTCCACACTGAACATGAAAACAGATCAAGCTGGAAAAGAAGTGAGGAAAAGTGGTATAAGACTATGTAGGTTGTCACTGCAGGGAATTACAGCCACAAAGGCAATATATCTCCCTTCTACACAGACATTTACATTTAATGGAGAAAGTTTAGTAAAGCATCACTTAGAGTGTGAGATAAAATTGGCAGTGTAGTGTAAAAAGATCCAAATGACATAGACACAGATATTAAGTTGTTCCTATGGTCTTTGATTAAATGTCTGAATATTTGTAAAAGCCTAAATGCCCCTCACTGATGACTGGCTAATAAAAAATGGAATATATATACACTATGTAATACTATTCAACTGTAGAGATAAGTACAATCTTGAAATTTATAGGAGCATCCCTGGCCTTCACATCAGTCACTCTCATTACTGCTATAGATCAAATGGCAAGTGCATTTCTCTCTCTCTCTCTCTCTCTCTCTCTCTCTCTCTCTCTCTCTCTCTCTCTCTCTTTAGGCATTATTTTATTAGATATTTTCTTCATTTACATGCATTTCTTACAGGAGGTCAGTACAGAATCACACACCCATAACTCAGAGTTCAGGGAAGATCACTGATACACAGAGCACTGGCATGGTCTTGACATTCACCCTGAACACACCATAAAGGAAAAAAATAACTGAAATCAGTGGGAGTCATCAGAGTCCATTAAAAAAGGAGGGACATCATGAGTCTGGGTAATTGTTTATACTGGAAAATTAATGTTTTCCTTTTTCTGGCTTTAACTTTGTTTCGGAGATACAGCTATACAAGCAGAAGTGAATACTGCAGAAATAACCTGGTAAACAGAGGTAGGTTTCTTTTTTCCACAGCATTCCCCGATATAAAAGGCAGAGTCTGGAATGATAATGACTTCTATTGTTTACATGAATCTGATATTTGGTGTACCTGACACAAATTACATATGTAATGGTGAGGACTGAAGAAGGAAGTCTAAAGTACTTCCATACTTGTATTAAAGAGAGGCCCTCTAGAGAGCCCCTAGAATCATTGTGCCTGTGAGCAGACTTTGTGTGGATGACATTTATAACGAAGTCACTGTTGATTATGGGCAGACTCATAATGAACCCTTTAAGCATCCAGGAAACAATCAGCAAAGACAAAGTAACTTTGTATGTTATCTGTCAGGGTCAGTACTTTTGTTGCTATCTCCCTGCTTTAAAATAAAATTCCAATTTAAACATTGCTGCATCTGTGTGGTCACAGCATATGGAAAGCAGAGGCAGGAGGGTCAAACATTTCAAAGTAGCCTTTGGTACATAATGAGTTCAAGTCCAGCTGGGTTACATAAGATCCTGTCACAATTTGCCTTCCAATTACACACACACACACACACACACAGAGTTCAAATTCAGTAATATACTTTAATGTATAATCTATCAGATTTTTTTGTCCTAAAACTCCAGGTTTCTTATATGTCCTTTAATGTATTTCAAAAATTGTGCTTTAAGACAATATTTTAATTAAGGTATTAATGAGTACATAATACTATGCACAGAAACTGGTTATAATTTAATTTTATATACTTTGTATATGACTTTTATATATTTCATAAATATCAGTCTTCATGTTGCACAGTTTTTATGATCTGTGGCATTGAACTTTAAAATTCTGTATATGTGTGTGAGTACTTCCACCATGTGAAATCTGGGAATTAAACTCAAGTCACCAGGCTTGGCAGCAAGTATCTTTAACCTCTCAGCCATCTAGCCAGTCTCTGTGTACTTTTTCTGGGATAAAAGACAGTGTGCTTTTCTCTTGCTCTCTTATTTGTCTTGCTATGGGCATGTGCCTATACTAATTTGTGTGGAAATTTAGCCATTAGCAGTTAAATCAGACCCTGAGTATTTGTTTAAATTGATACTAACTCCTTAAAAGTTTCATGGAGTAATGGAATCTTAGCAGAAAAGCTCTAAAATTAAACAGTTGCAAAAAAAACTTGAGAAAGTGGTAAAAATCAGGACCTGAGTTCAGACCTGGGCTGTTAAGGAATAAGGCTAACACTTGTAAGCATTTAAATGTGTCTGTTCTATAGCACATGGTCACCAACTGCTGAAAATAGCTATGAATGGAACCAAAAAACAAAGAATCAAGAACTTGGCTAAAACATGAGGTTTTATTGCAATGTATGTGTGTGTGTGTGTACAAGTACACATGCTAATGCTATGCATAGACTGGTGTGAATGTGAATATGAATGTGAATGTACAAGCCAGAGGGCAGTTCTGGTTCGTATGAATTTTTAGGAGCTTGTTCTTTTGTAATAATTTAGTGTTGTGTGTGTTAAGTGTGGATATGTACCACTTCACATCCATGTATGTGTAAACTTTGAGCATTTTGTTCTCACCTTGAACTTTTTTGAAGATAGAGCACTGCTTCTGCTTGCTTCCCTGGAGCATCAAGCTGATGTTTTTATCTGTTTCACATTTTGCCTTAAAGATGGCTAGGGTACACCTCATTTTACCCAACTTATATGGATTCTGGGATCCAACTCAATTTGTCATATTTGTGTGGATATTGTGTTTACTTCCTGAGATATCTCCCTGACACTGCAGTTTTTCTTCTGAGACAGGATCTATCACTGCCCTGCATCTCACTGAAGAAGAGTAAGCTGGCTTGCTAGGAAGTCTCATGATTCTACATGTTCCTTTAGTGCCAGAATTGGGATTAGAAGTATGTTCCCCACACCGTGTGTGTGTGTGTGTGTTTGTGTGTGTGTGTGTGTGTGTGTGTGTAGTTACTGTCTCTTGACTGTCTTCCAGCCCACCATGATCATCCCTTGGGATTCTAGCTGGGCACAGATTAAAGTGAACACTCCTCGATACCTGGGCATATTTTGTCTTGTGCTGAATCTACAAATGATATTTAGTGTCATTTTCCTACCTATATACCTGGGAAGTTGAACAAAAAAAAATCACAAATATCAAAGATTTTGGATACTGCTCTGCTGTTCTTCATGACTAACCATGGGCATACAACATATACTGTTGCTGATATGACCAGATGCTACCTCTGTGTGGCTTATGCTATGGGCTATCAGATACAGAGCTTACTATATAGACAAAACAGAGCATGCAAAACATGCACAGTAACAAGGTGTGTTCCAGATTCTCTCCTGAATCTAGAATTAAGAAAGCCATCTTTCTCCTTGTCAGCACATTTGTTTCCTTTGCCACACTCTCCTATATTGTTCAAGCTTATACATCTCTTGATTATAATTTCAGCTGCTTTCTGGGGAACATGTCTACAACTGACTCTATGTTTCCCAACCACTAGGCTCTTTGTACTAAGGAGACTTCCATGCACTCAGTCTCAGCTTTGCCTGAATGAATAATATAAAACTCCCTTGATCATCTGAGAGACCTGTAAGTCATGTTTTTTAAAAGAGCTTTGTGTGTTTGAATCACATTTTCACAAGTCATACAAAGCGGTCACAATGCAACACAGTAGTGGCTCTAATGTGCCTACACAAATGAGAACATTATAATTTTGTTCATGTACATTTATATATGAAAAAATCTGTTCTTGTATCAAGATCAGAATAGTTATCAATTAGTATTCTGGGAAATTGTTTCAAAATATTTTATTAAAAAAAAAACTTCTACTTACTTTAATAATCTTTGCCTGGTATTATTTTATGCTTTTCATTTAGCTTATGAAAATAAAAAAATATTTTCACTAATCAAGTTGTAATATTTTGTCTTACCTACATCTGACGAAAACCCCCAAATGAATATAGTAAAGCACTACTGGGCTTTATAAATTTTTAATTACTAGGGGCTATGGATGGCACGGGGTTAAGAGTATTGGCTGTTCTTAAGGGAGATCCAGATTCAGTTCTCAGCACCTACATGGCAGCTTACAACTGTTTTTAACTCCAGTTCCAGTTGATCTGTAATCCCCTTTTCTGGCTCCCTCAGACACTATATATACACAGTGTACAGACATATTTGAAGGCAAAACACTCATACACATAAACATAAATGTTTTAAAATGTTAATGTGATTATTGTTAATATGATTAATGTGTTAAGTGTACAGAGATGCACTTGCTATCCTACTCTGTAGTTTTTCTTATACTTACTTTGTTTTCTCATCTATTTTGGATTGTTTAAAACATTCTCATTTTGTAATTATGTTGCATACACTCTGTGTTTATAAATGCATAGGTTGCAACTGAGAAACTGTCTTCCCAACTTAATCACATGTAAAGCTATGGAATGGCCCTGTCCCTTTTTCTTTTTTCTTCATTAATTAATTAACTTCCTTGCAGCCCCTGCCTTCCTCTCCTACCTGTCTCACCCTTCCTATCCTTATAAATCTCTCCTTTCAGAGAAGATGGAAGAGACACAGGGAAGGAGTCATGAGGATGTTTATTCTCAGAGTTGTCTTTGTAGGTTCTGTGGATTCACAACTCATTGTTTTTCTGTTCTTCTTCTGGCTTTGTGAATTTTTACCATACTCCATGGCCTGTGGCAATGAGACACCTGTTTCTACATGTAAATCTTTTTCCTCTGAGATAATTATCTTGAGTCTGGTAGGTTTTGTAAAGTCAGATTTTTGCTAGATTTCACGAACCATGCATTAGTTTTTAATGATTCATAATGATTACTGTGCATTCTAATATGTACAGTACAATAATTCTTTAATATCTCCTCCATGTCTGGGGTCATCATATTTACATATCCAAAGGTGTAATGTCAAAAGTATAAAGTCAATCTGCCCTCATCCCTTTTATTCATGTGGATAAGAGGGGCATGAGCTGGGAAGGATGATTCAGCAACCATGGAGAGGTGTGAGAGCATGTCATGAGTGGTTTCCATTCTGTGTTAGCAGGTTGCAATATTTGATTTTATATTATATTATATGCACATGTTCATGTATACCTACATATGTTTGGGGATGGATGTGTGTTCATATGTGTGGAAGCCAGAGTTAATTAGATATCTTCCTCACTGACTTGCAAACATATTGTTTGAGACAAGGTTTCTAGTTAAACTTGGAGCTTGCAAATTCACCTAGCCAAGGTGGCCATCAAGCCCCAAGGATTCTTCCATTTCTGCTTCTCTGATGCCGTGTTTAACAATATGCCACCATGCCTGGCAGTGTTCTGGGAATTTGAAGTGAGGTCCCAAGCATACACAATGAGACATCTCCCCAACTCAAGATTTTAGCTTTTAAAAAAGGCATGTTAGTAGTATATATTGCAAAGAGCACAGTTAACATCCCAAGAAAATTCCCTTAAAATTTTCTGAAGTCTTTAATAACATAGCAATAACATAAATTTATAACAGAATGATAGATATGATAATGAACAAAGTTTCAGGAGGCAAAGAAGCTGAATGTTTCTCTAAATAGTGATATTACCTTCTTGGAACTCAAGATTTCAGGAACACATCGAAAGATACAATAACCAATATGTAGTGTTTCTTTAGAGCATGTCGAGTCCAATTGGACATCATTCTAAGCATCTCCACATCTTCCAAAGAAATACTACAAATTGCTTTATTTATCTTTCAAAATACATCTGAAATCTAGAGTTCTAAGCTTAAGCCCTACTAAAAGTAGCAGAGAGAGCTCCTGAGATGACCCATGAGACTGTCTCCATAATCCTCCTATGGGTAGTTCAAGGTTCTCATACTCCTGAAGGTCACACAGAAGACATAAAGTGCAGTGGGTACTGTGGTGCAACTCCTAGATCCACCCTCATCCAGAGCCAATGTGTACATCCTCCTTTTATTCCAAATTCTTTGGGGATTTATCCTAAGTTAATTCTAATGACAATGGTATAAGTTTTCTCTCTCTAAATTCACTTAATTCCACCTCAGCTAGGACCACAGGTTTTCCAGTTGAACCTCTACATGCAAACCTCAGCCTTGGTATATGGTTTCTGGAGAAGATGGGCTATGAGCTGTGGCACACCAAAGCAGCCCTTGCTCTCCTATCTTATTTCTTTCAAGTGTTCTATATACCTCTTCCCACATAGGACATTTCAATGGGCCATGCCTATTTCAGGATGATATTACATATCTATAAACATCTTCTCACCCAGAATAGGGAAACTGTAACAAATTAATGATTCTACTAAAGTCAAACATGGGTGAATCAGTGAGTCTTTATTGCAGTTGCCTACAGGAATATGTCAGGGGTCGGGGGGAGTAGGGGTGGGTATTTTCAAGAGCAGGAATGAATAAATGCATCTGTATCACTAAAATTCCCACCCCAACCTGAGTTTCATTTCACTAGAGCTGCAACCATGGAGTTTCTGCATGGCTTGTAGGTGGCACCACAGGTCAGAATATTTGACTTGAGTTGGTCTAGTCAGAGCCAATTCCTCCAGCAATTGTTTAATGCTTCTCTAACCCTGAGGAGGGGCAGTAGTTAATCTTGTCAAGTTTGTTCACCTCCTGAGTCTCAGGAGCTTCCCTGAGCCTTGAAACAGCAAACATTTCAACTCAGAGGAAATTGCTACACATTGTCTGAAATGCACAATGACTCACTGTTCCTAAATTGTATTACACAGTATCCTGTGACATTTACATAGTATTTGTATCTGTGCAGGGCAGGACACATGGCACAGTAATAGTCCATGGTCTAGGGAATTAATATCATGTGCCCATCAACACATCCATATAGCCAACACTATTCTTCCTGCTTTTCCTGCCACCTGCTGAGACATACTGTAGGCAGCTAGCATTTTTTACATGCATATGAAAATATACATGGTAGACTTACTACAAATTATTTGTTAACAGATGGCATCACCTCTTCCCTCTCTCAACACAAACCAAACAAAACCCCAATGAAACAGAAAAAAAGAATTAGGACAAGCCAAAAAGCATGGAGTCTATTTTGTTTTGGTCAACTATTCCTAGGAGGCATCACTTGCAAATAGCTTGGGGGTGGGACTTTGTGTCACTTTTCCTTCTCAGTACTAGGACTTTGAGCCTGTGCAGGTCCTGTGCATGCTGTCTCAGTCTCTGTGAGTTCACATATTCATTAGCCTATTATATCTGGAAGATACTGTTTCCTTGGAATTATTCATTTCCTATGGCTATTACAATCTTTCTGCCCTTTCTGGTTCCTTTTCCATATAGATCCCTGAGCTTTGAAGGGAGGAGTTTGGTAAAGACATCTCACTTAGAACTGAGTGTTCCACAGTCTCTCAAGTTCTGCATATTGTCCAGTTATAGATCTCTGTGTTTATTGCAATCTACTTGCAGGAAGAGTCTTCCCAGATGAAGACTGAAAAATGCACTGACTCCTAGAAGGATACTGGCAGAGACCTATTAAGGACAGCTATGGAAAAAAAAAATGATATCCTCACATATTATGGATATTGGTGGCACAGAAAAAAAACAAAACAAAACAGGAAGTTATCCATAATGAGTTCAAGCTAAACAGGCAGGATGTTCTCTGTCTGTCTACCCCTTTCTACTTACAAGGTTCTCATGTTAGCCAGGTTGCCTTTTGAATATATGGCCAAAGATATAACCTTTTAACTTCTGATCCTGTGTCTGTCTATCTACCTTTGGGATCGCTGGTGTGTACACTCAAATTTAGATGGTGCTGAGGTATCATAGCTAGTTTTTGTCAACTTGACAAAAATCTAGATATATCTGGGAGGAGGAACTCAATTCCTTTCTTCTCTATGCCTCCAAATTCCCACCTCCATCCTCTCACCACAGTAAATACACACACCTGAAGTACTATTTCATGTGGAACTACTCTGCACTGTCTGGAGAATAATCTATGATAGCTGTGCTTTGGGGTTTGAATGTATGCGTTTACTATGAATGTAGTAAGGGAAGTAAAAGAATCAATAGTGGGGAATGCAGGAGGTTCCAAGGACACAATGTGAGGGACCTTAGCCAAAATGCCCAGCAGTGGGAATATGGAATACTGAAGAGACCACCTCCAGTAGTCAGCCAGGACCCCCAGTTTAGGAATGAGGATACCAACCCAACTACAAACTTTCAGCCCCAAATTGTTTCTAAAAGAAATGCAAGATAAGAATTGGAGCAGAGACTATAGAGATGCTCGACCAGTGACTGGCCCAACATGGGATCCACTCATGGGCAGACACCAAATCCTGACACTATTACTGATGCCACGCTGTTCTTGAAGATAGGAGCCGAATATGGCTGTCCACTGAGAGGTTCTGCCAACAGCTGACTCATACAGATATAGACACTCACAGCCAAGCATTGGACTGAAGTTGGGGACCCCTATGGAAAAAATATAGGAAGGATTGAAGGAGCTGAAGGAGATAGCAACCCCATAGGAAGAACAACAGTATCATCTTACCTGGATACCTGGGAAGCTCCCAGAGATAAAGCCACCAACCATAGAGAATACATAGGAGGGTCCACCCCCTCCCCCTCAACACATGTAGCAAAGGGATGCCTAGTCTGGCCTCAGTGGGAAAGGATCACTGGGGGTCACCCTCTCAGAGGCAAAAGGGAGTGGGGATTGGGGGAAAACTCTGTGATGGGGGACCAACAGGGAGGCAACATTCGGGATGTAGATAATTTTAAAAAGCAAAACAAAACAGACACATTAAACAAGAACTGGTAGGATGACTAATAACTCTATTAACCATTGAAACTAATAATAATATGCTTTTTAACCTAATTTCCTAATATAAAGAACCTATGTAACATGTATTTCTATTACATACTATATGTAATTGTGCTTGGTCCAGATAGTCTATAGTTCCTTTCTCAAGCACAAACCATGATCCAGATGTAGTCTCCTGACTGAAAAACTGCAAGCCAGAGATAAAATGTAGCAGGCATGTCCTCTGGGGTAAAAGATGCCAACAGGGGCAGTGAAATATAAAAGACAGAATATAGATAATGGGCCCAAAGAGACTGTTTCTCAAACTCTACTTAGAATTTCCAGGTATGTGCTAAACACTATATAAACAATGGGAAAAATAAAAATTGTCCATTCTTAAACTGAACCTAGAGTCTTGTGTCTCTGTCTCCAGTTACCTTCCTTGCTAGTCCCTGTTGATGTCCAGCTGTGTTGGCCATGGCATAACCGATTAACATTTAATATTTCTAAATATCCTAAAATGTAATCATTAATCATAAATATGACTATGTCAATGTCACTAAAAGTTTAGTGTTTTCCAGCGTAAGAGATAAAGGATACAAATTTAAAATCAAAAAGGTAAATAAAACCTTATTTTTTAGAGTTTTCATAATTCACATAAATTGATTAGAAATTCCAGTAAGCCCATTACCAATCACAACCTAGTACTAACTAATTAAACTTACCCTCTTCTTGTACTTGTTAAGAAATCCAGTGCTTCCTACAATGTTTAACCTAGGGCAGTTCAAAATAAGACTAGAAAACTTTACTATGTCTGAAAGGAGAGGAGACAGGCAAGGGGATGTTTTTTCCATAAAGATCTGTTAAATCAAAAATGGTCCAAGAAGACACTGTTTGGAATTCCTCTCCATAGCCTCCCCTGAGTTCCCCAGTTTTCTGTTGATTGGTTTCAGAAACACATAAAGTACAGTATAGAAGAGTTCATATAAAATAAGGGAAGAAACTTAAGAATGGCCAGAGAGATCATAAAGAAAAATACACTCACAAAGAATAGACAATGGTACCACTGTGCCAAACTCCTTTAGTGAGGTAGCGTATAAACTGAATAAAAATGAAAGCGTGTAAGTTTCTAAGCCAGACCATTTGGATTAACTCTTATGAGATGAGGCAATGGTATGGCTCTCTTTTGAGGGTTACACCATAGAGCTTTGACTGTCCCGGAGGTCACTATGTAGACCAAGATGATGTCAATCTCAGAAAGATGACCAGTTTTTGCTTCCTGAGTTTCGTGATTGAAAGCATGTGCACTTTCACACATGGCTATACCTTCTGTTCGTTATCACAAGACCAAGTGTTTCCCATTCAGGGCCAGAGAAATGTGATCTGCATCATTACTTAGGAACGCCCACTCTCTGTGAGGGTATTTTGTTTGTTTGTTTGTTTCCACTCCCTGTGAGGGTGCTTTCTCAATTTTCTCTCTAATTGGAGAGGAAGAAGGGGGAAAGGGACGAATGGGGGGGGGGGGAGGCCTGGGGGAGGGGAGAGGCGAGGGGAGTCGAAAGGAGAAAACAAAAATCAAGTATAGAAATAGCCACGCTTTAACAACCTTGATAACATCTAACAATCCTGCTATGCCCACCTTCTTCCCTTTCATATTTTCAACCTTAAGGAGAAAGGATTGTGATACTTTTATATTCGCCTTCTAAGTAAATCACAGGGCCCAAGCTCATTATGAGGCAGGGGTCCATCCTCAAAAAACTTTCGACCTTGTTCATTTCTTACTAGCTACCTAGAAGCTCCCCAGCAGGATGAAGTAAGACTCGCTCTGGCCTCTCTATTTCTTCAGGTTAAGGGGGGGTGGGGTGGGTAATAAGCCTTGAACGCCAACAGCCCCAGAACCGCGTCCTAGAAACCAAGCAAGGCAAATCTCCCTACTTAGGAGTCCCTCCTTTACAGAGACCGGTATAGCAGAACCAGACAAGCATGTCCTTCATTACGTCACGCATAGCTCCCACAACTCCAGCTTAAGTCTTCTCCGCGTCTCCCGAAGGGGCCCCTTAGCCACCTCCCACCCTCGACTCTCATTGGCAGCTAGACCTGCTTGTTCCCGTGGTTGCTAGCAGCGACGTAGGCGGGCACAATCTTGGTCACTAAGATACTTCACTTCCGGTTCCTCTCGTCCTGCGGGAAAAACATCTCATTCGTCCGGCCAATGGTGAATGAGAAGTAGGCGGGACTTGGTTGGTTCAGACCAAACAGACGCGAGCTTGTGCGGCAATGGCGGCGGGACGGCCCCTGTAGGGCGGCTCGGGCGCCCCCACGTCCGCTTTGCGTCCTTTCCCCGGCACCGCCCCGCCCGATCCCGGATTTCGCCCGGAGCTCGCTGCTGCCTGATAGAAACGCCAGGGAGCCAAGATGGCAGCTGCCGACGGTGACGATTCGCTCTATCCTATTGCGGTGCTCATAGATGAACTCCGCAATGAGGACGTTCAGGTGCGGGGATCCTTCCGTTAGAGTGTGTGGGGGAGATCGGGGACGGGGATCTTCGCGGAATGTGGGAGCGATGGCTCCGGGTTCTCCGGGAGTGGCGGAAAGCAGCGGCAGCCAATCAGAATTCAGGTCTCATCTTTCTTGATAGTAAGGTTCGATGAGATGGCAGCCTTCATTGGGTGCCCGGCCAA
This sequence comes from Mus caroli, assembly GCF_978045245.1. Taxonomy (NCBI): domain Eukaryota; kingdom Metazoa; phylum Chordata; class Mammalia; order Rodentia; family Muridae; genus Mus; species Mus caroli. The sequence continues at coordinate 73,050,485 of NW_028227273.1, read as the reverse complement.
GCGGAGGGCAAGCCTCGAGGGTCTTACCTGAGTGCGCGCGGCCGTCCCAGATCTGGGCCTGGGCGGCCCGAGATAGGGTGGCGGTCTTGTTGCCACCTGCCAGTCGGTGATTGGCGGCCGACTCAGAATGGCTCTTTGTAGAGAATCGGCGGGGGCGCGTGACCTGCTGAGTAGAAGCCCTCAGGGGTCCTGGCGACCGCGGTTGAGTTCCCATTGCTTTTAATGTTTTCGTTTTAACTGGAAGGAGTGGGGACTGATACTGGGATTGGGGACTGATACCGGGATTTCTGTCCATTCTTCACCGACCTCCGCCTTGCATTTTGGGTTAGCTCTCCGGAAGGAGGCGGTGAAAGTATCCTCTCCAGAGATTTAACTAGCCGTAGCTGGGGTGGGTAACATGCACAGACCCACCCGTTCTCGACCTGGTCCCAGGCCGGCCTGCCAAGAGAGATGATAGTTCTGGTTCATGGGAGAAGAATGAGCCAGGGCCCAGAGTTGTCGGACTGCTGTGGATTTGAAAAAGAGGTCAGACCTCAAGGCCGCATCCTCTCACCTGAGAATGACCTTGTGTGCACCTTATTTCATCGCCCCTGGCTTCTGTTTTCTACAAATAGCGGCTAATAATAGCCCTGGTTTCCCTCGGTGGCCGAGGAAAAGTAGTAAAATAAAACTGGCTGTATGTAAAGGCTCTATAAATGTTAGCTATTATTTTGGGGGTGTGGCTATTGTGGCACTGTGCTATACAGCCTTCTGTTTTTCCTTTTATATACAATTGTTCATGCTGCACTCAGTCAACTTCCTGAACGTGGGCCTATCCTCTAAGTCTTATGTATTTATGTGTGACTCTGGTTCCATTGTTGGCAAGACTGGATTTGTACTCCTGGATCTTGCAATTTTTGCAAATTGATTCAGGCAGTCTGTGTTTCTCTTCTGTTAAATGGGAATAATAATCTGGTTTTGGGCATACTGAATGAAGCATGAGGAATGTTGTTGGGGTCATAAAGCAGACCAGAGCTTGGTATAGTGATGCATGCATGCTAGCAATCCCAGCACTCAGGAGGCAAAGGCAGTCTCAAGGCTAGCCTGGTGACCCTGTCTCAAGAAAGAAGCAGTCTGGTTGCTGTACCAAGGCTAGATGTGAAACAGAACTAAATCTGCATATTACCACATGTAAGAAATGATGAGACCTGTCAATGTTGAAAGGGTGAATCAGCAAGTGTTTGCTGGGCCTTTCTTCAGAGTGGTGCTCTGGATAGTTGTGGGTAGCTGTGAGTGGTCACAGATAAATAGGCATTATGTTGACTGTGGAAAATTTTAAGGAGAAAATAAGAAATGTAGAGTAAGCATGGGAAAGTCTTGTTGTAATTTGAAACAGTACCTGCTTGTTGAAGGAGCAATTAGATTCTGGGCAGAGTGTGTAACCTCTAGACAGTTGGGTGAGGAATTAGGCTAGTTGAGGGAGGCTGCTTCTAGAATGTAAAGTTTAAAGAGTTGGAGATGAATCCAGATAGAGAGTGTGTGTGTACATATGTGTATGTACATACGTGTGTATACATATGTATATGTATATATGTATATGTATATATGCAATAACTATAGATCTAGTTTTTTGGCTCCAAGGATGTCTAGTAATGTCTAGGGATGGTTTGGTTGCCACAACTGGGAGATTGTTGCTGCTTTTAGTAGGTTGAAGTCATGAATGCTGTTAAACATGATTGCAGTATATAGGCCATCTTTCTTAGGTAGGAAACAAAGATTTTAGTGCTAAGGTTGAGGGAAGCTGTTGGATGAAATCTTCACCTAGAGACAGTAAGGAACTTGTTTAGCTTAGGTCAGTGTGCCAATTTTGTCAGGATCCTGTAACAAGTCACCATAAGTTTAGTATAAAACAACATAAAGTTTTATTATGTTTCTGGAGATCAGAAGTCTGTCAGAGGTCTTGCTGGATGAAAATGACCTCATGACAGCATAGCCTTGAATTAGGCAACAGGGCTACACAGCTTTCTGCCACTTTACTCCAACATTCACAGTGCCATCTTTCTGAACAAAACAATGCACACTGTTGACAGAAAAAGTAGAGTGAAAGAACTGTCCACAAATGGACAGGAAGCGTGGTAGGGCCCCAGCACCTAGACCTATTTCCACAGTGACAGTGCAGATAGTCAGACTGCTTAGGTTCTGCTTGGGAACTCGCTGCTTTCTATCAAGTGCTTCTTGTTTTGCATCAGCATCCTCACCTGTTAATATGGTTTTTCTAGAGAACCTCAGAGCAGAGTATAAATAAACTACCTTAGTATACAGGGAACACTTTATAGATGATCCATGATGCTATTATTACTGGCATGAAGATTATGAATGGAATGGTGGTTGCTCCCTGATACCATCCATTGTGCTTAGGGCTGCTGCTCACTGCTCACCAGTTGTCACCCTGGCCCATGCATTTTCCATAGTCCAGATGGAAGAGTAGCACAAGCATGTAAAAAATTGAGGGAAGAATGTTAAAAACTAGTACACAGGTCAGCAAAAGATGGCCTTAGTACCATATCCATCCACAGCCAGCTTTTGCAAGTAAAGTTTTGCTTGAGTGAAAGCCATGCCAGTAGCTTTATTAAGTAAAGCTTTGCTGGAATAAAAGCCATGTTTGTTTGTTTACATAGTGGTTCCTTCCCATTGCAGCTGTTGTGCTGTGAGCCCAAGTTGAGTGATTTAGAGACTGGCCTGTGAGGCTGGGAACATTTACCAGCAATTTAAAGAACAAGTTTGTTTCTGGATACTCAACAGTGCACTGAGCACCTGCAGGCTAACTGCCAGCATCTAGGGAGTATTTGCTATATTTGTGGGTTTTTTGTTTGTTTGTTCGTTTGTTTTGGGGTTTTTTGGTTGTTGTTTTTATTATTCTGTATCTGCACAGTTTATAGTTTGAGTGAAAATAGATTTTGGGGGGCTTAGGAGTGGGGAGAGCATTTATAGTACTTCAACTTGAGATCTTTTTACTACCAAAGTGAGATTTGATTCCTCTTTGGTCCTTCCACTGTTCCAAAAACATGTTGACGTGGAATGAAAACTGCTATATACATTTCTGTTTTGAGTTAAGGTATTGTTTTGTAGCCTCAGCTGACCTGGAACACATAATGCCCCTACCATATAGCCTCTCAAGTGCTGGGGATGCAGGCTTTTGCAGCTGTGCTCAGGTAGGTTTCATAATAGCATTTTATCAGATTCTCAGCATTGTCTGTGAGCCCAGAGACCCCATAAAAATCCCCTGATGTAAGAGCCATACTTTTCTAAGATCAAGGTCTCTTGTAGACATCTTTCTAATTGTCTGTGGTCTGAAAAGGGAGCTGATAGAGTCCATTCCTCTTCCTACCTCTCCCTCAGTCTTCTGTGTTCTCTTTTTCCTTCCACTAAGGGTTTCCCTGTGGGAATTGAGTTTGTTAATCTCTCAGGCATTGCCTTCTTCACAAAATGATCTCATTACATTCTTGACACAGCTCTGGAGCTAGATAGAAAAAAAAAAAGCACCCGGTGGAAAGAAAGAATCACACAGGGAGGTTGTCGCAGTCATCTGCCAGTGCTATTCTAGCTTAGTGTCTCTTTTCTGAGCCTCAGTTTTGTGTAATGGAGAGGCATAGCCATATATACATTGATAGGGTAGAGACAATCAAGTGAGAACCTGGCATGTAAATACTTAGAGACAGACCAGTTATGTGTGTTAGCCAGGCAGTTGGCTGCTGTATTAAATCACAAGCAGGGTGAGTTAAAACAGCAAATGCATCCTCTCTATGTCCTAAACACCAAAAATCTGAAATCAAGGTGTCAGTGTGGTTGGGTCATCTGAGGTTCCCAGGGAGATCTGCCCCATCTCTCTCTCTTAACTTCAGGGAGCTGTTGGCAGTTCTTTTATGTTCTTTGCCTTGTGGATATGCCACCCCAACCTCTTCCTCCATTTCCACATGACCGTGCCTTCTCCATTCTGTTACTTATAAGGATTCTCATAAGGTCTAGGACCAACTTTAAATCGAGGATGATTTCATCCTAACCCTCACTAGTAGCAAAGATCCTCTTTCACATTCACAAAGAACGATGGTAGGACTGGTGTGTGTTCCGCACATGCAGTGGTTGAAAGAACAGTCTGCTTATTTTTTCCTCTGCTCTCACACCACAATTGAGAGAGCTCCATGATCCCAAAAAGTGCATTAGATTTCTATGCACTTTCTCACTAGAAAACAAGCATTCGATTCTGCAGCAGCCCCCACCAGCCAGTGATCTGTAACATGGGGAATGTGAGATCCCACAGTTGAGGTCTCATCCCTAAGAACGTCCCCCAATCTTCAGATTCCAGTTGCAAGCCTTAGGTCTTATGCTTCTTTACCAGCTGGCTGTCAGTCAAGCTTCCCACATACCCTATTTGGTAATTGCCTGGGTGAGAGAAACATAGAAAGGTTCTTCTTCTTGGCCACTGCAGCATTCATTCTTCTAGGGTATGTGACAGAAGCCATTCTGAAATGGTATTTATAGTTACAATCAGGATACATCATTTATGGCTACTATAGGACAGTAAGGTATGGGGAAGATGTGGCTTTCTGTGGCAAGAGACATTCTGGCTGTTATGGTCTATGTGAGGGGGAAGCTACAAGCCAGAAACATAAGCAAAAACACATGCTTACATGGAAACTGAGTATATATACCTTTATATTGTAGGTCAGCCCACTGAACTGGGGGGTTTAGAACTGTTAATACTAGTCTCGCTTTTGTTTTTATTGACATATAATAATTATACATAATAGGGGTTTCATCGTGAAATGTTGCTGCATCTACATGATGCATTTTGATCACGATCCTCTGGCACTGGCCTGTCTGTCTCTGTCTCTTCTTTCTACTTACAGTCACCTTAATTAGTGTTGCTTACAGGAGCAGCAGGAAGGTGTGGTGGTTAGATGTGGTCTTACTATGTAGTTAAAGCTGGTCTCAAACTGAAGTATCTTTCTGTCCCAGTCTTTTGAGTGCCCAGGTCACAGGGGTGCACCACTATGCACAGCTGTTTTGTTTATAAGGTAATGTTAGATTATTAGTTCTTGTTGTCCTGGGTTGTTGGTTTGTTTCTTGAGACAGGTTTTCTTGTAGTTAAGGCTGGCCTGAAACTTTGTATGGAATCAAGGATGGCCTTGAACTTATAATTCTCCTGCTCTCCTGCAACCACCTCTCAAGTGTTCTCTGTAGTAGTTGGGCAATGGAGCAAAGTGGCAGGGTTGGTGGAATAGAGTCCTGTTTTAATCTAAATTTGGAAAGACCCAAGGGAAGTTCTGTCTTCCATTGCTAACATTGCTAATGTTAAATATTTCTTTTAGGAACACAGAATTGCATAGTTGGATTTTACTATCTACTGTTATTCACGAAGCATCTTTATGTACAGTAACAAGTTTTTCAGGGATTGTCCTAATGGTTTCTGAGCTGTGGAACTCCATCCATCTGGCTACCAAGTCCCTAATTTTCTCCCTCCCTTTGTTTGTCCTTTCATTAGCTTCGTCTCAATAGTATCAAGAAGCTCTCCACGATTGCCTTGGCCCTTGGAGTTGAACGGACCAGAAGTGAGCTCCTGCCCTTCCTTACAGGTAAGCATTCCTGGGACCCAATGCAGTGAGGACAGGTGGGTGTTTTTTGCTAAGTGATTAAGATTCCTCACTGTAAGTTAATACATTATAAGTGGTCCCTATGCCACTGTGGCATGGAGCAATACTCTACAGGAGCCTTAATGTAGTCTTCTAAGACAAAGCAATCGAACCTAGCTTGAATCACAGTTTCAATTGTTAGTGTTGACCTTAGATAAGTTTAGCAGATTGTTTTTTTCATCTCTAGAATGAAGATAATCTTCTCCAATTTTTGTTGTTGATTTGAGCATTAAAGAGCAATAATCATTAACTTTTATTACATAGTTGTCACATGCCAGCTGTCCACTGGATTCCTGTTTTGTGCTACTGAGTTAGCATGTATATTAGAGTGGTGCCTATACTCTTAAATGTCTATCTCCAGTGCCTTTCATCTCAGTCTTACAGCAACACCTTAAAGTAGCGAATGCTACTGTTGCTGATCTGTATGTGAGGAAGCTGAGGCATAGAAAGATGAAGTGACTAATTTCCATCAGATTTTTCTGTTTGGACGTGACTAAAGGAGATTTTATATTCAGGTTCCATAATTAGCAGGGTTAGTTAATTGTGCAGAATTGGGTTCTGATTTCACATCTCTCCTTTCCTGACTTCCTTTGGTATGACTTTGGGCAAGATATTTCCCATCCATCTGCTTCAGAGGGTTCATGGGTAAAACAAGCATGATTCTGTAACTTAAATGAAGACTTAGGCTCCTGTGAAGGTCCAGTGACAGGGCAAGGCATGTGGTAAGTGGGCTCAATTAGCTCTTTCCAAGTTCATTGTATAAAGGTGCACACCAGGTACTTAGTACAGTGGCTGCCATGGTGTCATTATTCTCATGTTACTCCTGCTGTACTCGTGTCTACTGAGAGTTGGAACTAAAGATTCTAAGTGCTATTTATTACGGACAGAAGTGATTTGTATTTGATCATCTCCTGTAGATGACCTTGAAGAAGTGATAGGCCAAGGCCTAGTTGACACATGGGTAGCTGAGACCTGTGGAGATTCAGTGCTTTGTCACATGCTACAGCTAATGACAAGTTTACAGGTCTGACTACACATAGTCTCAAGATAGGTATCTGCATCTGACGTTAGCATGTGGTACCAAACCATGTGTCTTCCTTTGATGAACTATAAGAGAGATCCAAAAGATTTAGGATTCTGACATGGATACAAGTGTTGGGGTAGCAGGATGTTGTGATGAGTAGTTACATGAAAAATTGGTATAGGGGAAAAGCCATTTAGCCCCAGGTTTGAAATGAGCTGCTATAGCCTTATCCCAGGATTGCCCTCCACTGCTTGTGCTCAGCTCATTAGTTGAAAGGCTGTTTTACAAGAAGTATAGATGTATAGTAAGTGCTGTGGGTGATTCTGAGAGGATTGAGCTGTGCAGTTGAGAATAACCAATGTAAAGGACTAGGGAATGGAAGTGCCATGAAAAGGCTATCAGGAATAGGGACACTAGGAGAGCCACCTAGGGTTGCCTTTTACTGGCATTCTGCACTATATGGAGCCTCTTGGGTTAATCCTGTAGGTGGACATGGTGCTGAAATACAGAGGGAGTCAGATGCAGCAACAGTGTGGATATAGACAGAGTGTGTGAGGGGAGGCACAGATGTTGCAAGCCAGTCCCCAAGGTAATGTCTGAGAACAAAGCCCCTGTAGCCAGAAGGCCATGGTTTAGGCCTGTCTTGCTGTTTTCCTTCTATTGTAATGTTAGAAATCACAGTGTATGTGTGAATTATTATTGCAGTTCTCTAAGTTAGTAGGAAAATACTCTCCAGGTGTATTATTTGAAAATTGCATTTTTTGAGAGAGAGAGAGAGAGAGAGAGAGAGAGAGAGAGAGAGAGAGAGAACATGGAAGGAAGGAAGGAAGGAAAAAAGAAAGAAAGAAAGAAAGAAAGAAAGGTAATGTCAGATTTCTTCTGCTCTGAGCTCAGATACTGTTTAGAACAACAAGTGGCAGACACATTTCTAGACCAGTGGTAGTGTTTCAGCAAGCACAAATTGAAGGCCTCTGAGCTCATATCAATAGGACATTCAGCTTATTTTTAAAATGTATTTATTTTATGTGTGTACCCTGTCACTCTCTTCAGAAGAGGGCATTGAATTCCAATACAGATGGTTGTGAGCCAACATGTGGTTGTTGGGAATTGAACTCAGGGTCTATGGAAGAACAGTCTGTTCTTAACCTCTGAGCCATCTCTCCAGCCCCTCAGCTAGTTTCTTTTTTTTTTTTTTTGGTTTTTCGAGACAGGGTTTTTCTGTATAGCCCTGGCTGTCCTGGAACTCACTTGGTGGACCAGGCTGCCTCGAACTCAGAAATCTGCCTGCTTCTGCCTCCCGAGTGCTGGGATTAAAGGCGTGCGCCACCACGCCCGGCTCCTCAGCTAGTTTCTTGAGGAAAAAAATCAACAAACGTAGTTTTCTAGGGAAAGGCCCCAGGCTGGGCATATTCAACAGCTGTGTTTTTGCTGTTCTTGAATCTGGAAGTGTGAGGTTGAGGTATCAGTAGCCTTAGTCTAGGTTTCTCCTGAGGCTGCTCTGCTTAGCTACATCTTGGCAAGTCTAAGGTGGAGAATGCTAAAATGCTGATGAACAGCAGATGAGGTCAGCGTTTTCCTCAGCAGAGGCAGGGCTTGAGAGAGGGGCCTTTGAGTTTGGGCAGCAGGCTTAGTTTCCCTGTCACTTCATTCACATGCCATTCTAGTTCTGTCAGGAGCTGGAGCATACCAGATCTAGTCTTGGTCACAGATGATCAAAGCTCCTGATAGGGGTACTTAGTAAATGTGGTCGGAGGGGGAGAGAATGAGTTCAGGAAAAGGATCTGACCTAATATAGGTGCTTGGAATCTGCAAGAAGCAGTAGCTGAACCAAGCCCAAAAGGGTAGAAAACAATTTCTTGGCTGAAGACAGTTCCTGAAAGTGAGTTCCTGCATATTTAAAGCTCCACTGAACATGCTGTGCTGCATACATGTGCTCTTTTTTGTCCCTGTTGAGAAGAAGCCACAATTAGGGTTAGAATAGTTGTGCTACTCAGCTACCATCCCACACCTAGCATGGGGCAAAAAAGGCAGATATGGGGCTTGGGCTTACTCTGCTCACCAGGTAGATGATGAAGAGAAATGGCAGGTTGGGAGATAGGGGTGCTGACAGTGAGGGAGCTGAGGGGGTTTGCTTGTTGGAAGCTTGGGTTACTGGTTGTGCTTGAGTTTTTAATGGACTTGATCTTTGGTTCACAGATACCATTTATGATGAAGATGAGGTCCTCTTGGCCTTGGCTGAACAGCTGGGAACCTTCACAACTTTGGTGGGAGGGCCTGAGTATGTGCACTGTCTGCTGGTGAGTGAAAGCTGTGAAGTCTCTTAATCTCCTCCTCCACCTTGGGGTTAGAAAGGTGGTTCTGCCTATGGACACCAAGAAACAGGATTTAGGAAGGCTAGATATGACCTCAGAATGAATCACCTTTGGATGTAACTTTAACTCAAGTTAGTAGTGTCTTTTAATCAATAGTTGCCTTCCATTCTGCATACTTAACCACATTAGGACTCAGTAGCACTCCACCTGTAGGGTTGTGAGTTTGGGTCATGCAAGGTTATGTTATTTACTGGTATGACTCTGAAGAGTACAGACCTTTCTGTCTGCCTGTGTAAATTAGAGGCCACTAAAATCCCCTCTGATAACTGACCTACATGCCCACAAACAATACTTTGTCTATAGTAAGTATTCACAGTTAGGTGTTGTGATTGTCATGGTTGGGTAAGATGTGTCATCTACCATTTTGGTTTGGAAGGTTTACTTGATGGATGAACCACATAGAATATCAGGATGTTAAACCATCTCATCTGGGACTCCTAACTAGTAAATGACACAGATGAATTGTCAAGATTGTCTGCTTGATTGCACCAGGACCTACTATACCATACCATACCATACCATATCCTACCATTAGTGTACTCTGTTGAATGACAGCTGGGAACACAGACAGAATCTGATCCTGACAGGACCTGCTGTGTAGGGAAGGAGAGCCAAGTAATCTTGGCTGTTAGCAGCTTAGGCAATTTGCATAACATGTATACTTCTGGTACTTGCTCTTTGATTAATGAGGACAGTATTAAGACTGTTTTACAAGACTCACATAGAAGGTGTGATAAAAAGGTGAGCAATACAATAGCCTTGCCTAGTTCATGGGTATTGAAGCCCTATTATCAGTGTTTACTGGACATTGAGAGCTACACGCACGGACCTCCTGAGAGATCCTTATAGGAAGCTTGTTATCCCAAGAATTTGGGTGAGAGATCAGAGGAGTCTCCAGTCAGGCCATGAGGTAGGGTTCCACAGTGGAAACAGTGAGAAAAATACTGGTTTTTAACTTTGTGTTCTCATCACAGCCACCCCTTGAGTCACTGGCCACAGTGGAAGAAACAGTAGTGCGAGACAAGGCGGTAGAATCCCTGCGGGCCATCTCTCATGAGCACTCACCTTCCGATCTAGAGGCTCACTTTGTGCCTCTGGTAAAGCGGCTGGCGGGTGGAGACTGGTTCACCTCCCGCACCTCGGCCTGTGGTCTCTTCTCAGTTTGCTACCCCCGAGTATCCAGTGCCGTGAAGGCAGAACTTCGACAGTAAGTTCTCACTCCCATCACCTTACCTAACCTTCCTCTAAGCCTCAGCCCCTTTAAGTCTTACCATGACTTAATGTCTAATGTCCTTGATGACTCCCTACTCCCTCCTCAGTTCTCCTCCAAAGAGGCTTGTCCTTCACAGTGATCACTGGACACTGTACTTCAGCAGTGAATTTGCCTGGTCTGCCTTCATGGAAATTTATTCCTGCCATTAGTTACACATGGTGGGCTTGGAGCAGAATACAGTATAACAAATAGTGTCTGGTATTATTTCCAGCCTGCTCCAGGTTTAGACCCCTCATTTGCTGACTGCCTTGTTGCTCGTAACTATTAAGCAGAAGTTTCTGAGATGTCACTTCATACCACATGCTGCATGTCTCCATTTGTTTCCCATGTATCTCTTAATGAGGCAATTGCTCCTGAAATGGAAGGCAAGTTTTAAACCGTTCGTAGTACTGTGTTGTACTGTTTGACTGATACCTCAAATCAGCTGTGTGGGGACTTGCTATTGCCATTGGTCTGTATAATAGTTTATAGAACTGAGAAGACAAAGAAGTCATGAGTTATATAAAGTCACCATTGTCAGCACCAGAATTTACTGCAGACCCAGCAGTGCTCTGTGCTGTGCTGGGACACTAGCAGTTAGGACTTTCCAAGATTCTAAGTCTGGACCTCCATCCAATCCAAGGTACTTCCGGAACCTGTGCTCAGATGACACTCCCATGGTGCGGCGGGCCGCTGCCTCCAAGCTGGGGGAATTTGCCAAGGTGCTGGAGCTGGACAATGTCAAGAGTGAGATCATTCCCATGTTCTCTAACCTGGCCTCTGACGAGCAGGTAAGTCAGTCCTCAGCTTTCACAATGCAAGTAAGCTTAGGAAGGGAGTGCACCCGTAAGACTCGCTGGGCCTCTGTTTCCCTACCCCCTGCTGTTTTCCCTAGGACTCGGTGCGGCTGCTGGCAGTGGAGGCATGTGTGAATATTGCCCAGCTTCTGCCACAGGAGGACCTGGAGGCCTTAGTGATGCCCACCTTGCGACAGGCTGCTGAGGACAAGTCTTGGCGTGTTCGCTACATGGTGGCCGATAAGTTCACAGAGGTAGGTTGCCATAGTTCCACAGATGTGGACACTGAGGCTCTCTGAGGGGAGGAGGGAGCAACATACAGGAACTGACATACCGTTTTTTATGGATAGTACAGTCCTGAGAAACCCAATGATCTCCCAGAGCCAGTCCTGGGTGGGTGATTCAAGTCAGACTGCTGTGATGAGAGTGATTCTGAAGCCAAGTTTCAACTCCATGAAAGCATTTTCCCTAAACTTATAACCTCTCTGAGAAAGATACAGCCCCAGTGATAGTGGCAGCAACCACAAGCTAGTCAGAGCAGGGACATATATGCAGTTTGTGCTGAGATCCAAATTTTCTTAGCCAACAGCATGTACTCCTCACCAACCCCTTCTTGCTAATTCTGAAAGTTGAACCCAGTTCTTTAACCATGTTAGGCAAGTACTCTCCTGTTGGTGCTATATTCCCAAGTCTGTAGTTATTAGCATTGTCGAGGTTCTAGAGTGAGTTAATTGCACACATTCCTGGTCTTCAAGGAGCAAGCTAAAAGTTAGCCTCAATAGAAAGTGCTGATGGGGGGGGCGGGGCTGGAGAGAAGGCTCAGAGGTTAAGAGCACTGACTGATCTTCCAGGGGTCCTGGGTTTAATTCCTAACAACCACAGGTTTGCTCACAACCATGTATAATGTAATCTAATGCCCTCCTCTGATGTGTCTGAAGAGTGTGACAGTATATTCACATACTTATAATGAATAAATCTTTTTTTTAAAAAGTTAGTTCTAATGGAATATTTTGTGTTTTGTTTCTCTTCATGGCTCTGTGATACTCAGAGCAAAACAATAAGCCTGTGCAGAGGATGTAGGAGATAAGAGACTGAGTAAGAAGTAGCATTCATGGCTGGGTGCTGAAATTCAGTGAGCAAAGGAGCAGAAATGATGGACAAGAGCTCTCTCACGGAAGACTCAGCCCTAAGGAATGTATTCCTGGGTCTAGTGAAGTTGTTTGAGATCTGGCTGTGTAAAAGAAGTAGGCTTACACTGTGACTTGGAGGACAGATTCATGGGATATGGAAATAATAGTCTGTCCACAGCACACAGCTCATAAATACAATACAAGGCCCTGCAAGGTGTTTACTTCATTCTTTTCGTAGTAGAGTCATCCTGCTTTCAACTGTTCTTCCAACAACCAAGTTGAAGCAAACTCATCTACATACTTTTCCTACATCCTTGTTACTGGCATGTGTTTTCCTCTTCACTGTTTTTAATCATTTTAATTGCAAAAATGATACCAACTTCTTGTAGCAATTTTAATAAAATTCAGTTATGTTTACATGTTTTCATGTTAGATGAAATCAGGGACCACTTACTGTGTTTAAGTAGTGAGAAATCCAACCTCAAATAACCTGGGCAATAAATGGAAAACATACTGTGCAGAATGTCCTGTAACTCTCATTCTATTTCTGAAGAAGTCATCAGAGACGTGACGACTTCACTTGTTGGTCGTGTCATCATGCTGGAACTATGTCCCTTGTGCTGCATCCTAACCTTAATGTGGTGCTTTCATCTCCATTTTTTCCTCTTTAGCCCTGAGTGATTGCCAGACTCTTCAGTTCTGCTTCTCTTCTCTATTGTACAGCTCCAGAAAGCAGTGGGACCTGAGATCACCAAGACAGATCTGGTGCCTGCCTTCCAGAACCTGATGAAGGACTGTGAGGCCGAGGTGAGGGCCGCAGCCTCCCACAAGGTCAAAGGTTGGTGCTGACAACCAGAATACAACTAGATGGGTAGATTTCTAAGAGGCAGAAATGGGCCCAGAGCATCAAATCTCACTAGTACCTTCCTCTTCCTGCCACAGAATTCTGTGAAAATCTCTCAGCTGACTGCCGGGAGAATGTGATCATGACTCAGATCTTGCCCTGCATCAAGGTAATAGAGTATTTGGTTGTAGGATTTGGTTTTAGATACAATCAGATCCAAGACCTTTTGAGATACTGTAACTGCTTAACAGTCATGGATTAGGCTGTAGGCAAAGTCTGAAGGTTGAAACTCACCCTCAGAGCTAAGGGATGTATTTACTGCTCAGAGACCAGAGTTCCCTTATCCACAGAATTTTGGGGAATAGGGCAATGGCCCCAGGATCGGGGCTTACATAACCATCTCTTTAAATGTAGTGCAGCCCTGAGATGCCCTGCCTATGAAAAGCAGAAGACTGTGGTCTTAGAATTGGGGCTACTATCTATGTGGCCAGTTGTCATTAAAGGGGATTTTTCTGACCTTGGCTCCCTCCTTCCTTCTCTTCTGAAGGAGCTTGTGTCAGATGCCAACCAACATGTCAAGTCAGCATTGGCTTCAGTCATCATGGGCCTCTCTCCCATTCTGGGCAAAGACAACACCATCGAACACCTCTTGCCCCTGTTCTTGGCTCAGCTGAAGGATGAGGTAAGAGTGGCAGGAAGGATTTCAAAGTCAATCAAATTATCCAAAAGTATTTTAAAATTTTGGCACCACACTCCATACTCTCTGCTTTGATAAGTTGATGACAGGCGTAAGTGTCTGCTTGTTCACTCGTTCTTGTCAGACATTGCCTCATGTGCCCTTAATTTTGCACTCATCCGTTCCCTGAGTGTTGAACAAAGACCAAGACAATGGTGATCTTCAGGGATCTATAGAATGTGCCAGTAGAGAGGACAGATGGATAAATTGTCCCATAATTCAACTCAGAAACTAGGTACTGGGAGAAGTAGGCCATAGTTTAAAGCTTCATTGTCCGTAGAGACTAGTATTCCTCTCACATCATTCCAACTGGTCCTGTTGTGAGAGATTATCCTTGCTGGCCTGACTTTCTTGGTCTGAAGCCACAGCTGTAATTTGTCTCCTGGCCCACCAAAGGTCCCACTGAAATAGCTCTAGCTTGTGTCTTCTACATGCTCTGTTGGCCATAGCCAGTCTGGTCACCATACTTGCCTGTGCACTGTGGTAACAGTTTAGGGAATTGGATTTGATCTGTAGGCAAGTGCTGCAGCTGCAAGAGATCTTTCTGTTAGGAAAATATAGCCAGTGTTAGTGAGAGATAAGAGAGATGGCCAGAGGTCCTGGGAAGCCAGACTAGTGTGGTGCCATCCATTGGCATTCTTTAATGGAGCACTTTGGTAGATTATACTGTGGCTTCTTCTATGGTGGTGAATGCAGATTTGTCCCCATGACTCATAGGCTGTTCCTACTCAAGAAATCATCCTATCAAGAAGTCATGTCTGAAGGTCTGGGGTTCTATGTCAGTGAGAAGTGAGAATGATAGAAAATATTCCCAACATATTTACTCCTTTGTGTTCCAGACACTAGGTACTTCTTTCAGTTTATCAAGCACTCCCATTTCACGTTGCAGAGCCTCAGCTACTCTTGAGACGAGGTGGATATTTTGTGTTATAGGAATACCCAGAAAAGAGCTCTTGCCTGCTCCTCTCAGCCTTCTACGGTTGCTGTATGTAGTATGTTCTCTCAACCTTCCTATTTTCTTTCCAAGTGTCCTGAAGTCCGACTGAATATCATCTCCAACCTGGATTGTGTGAACGAGGTGATTGGCATCAGGCAGCTCTCTCAGTCCCTGCTTCCTGCCATCGTGGAACTAGCTGAAGATGCCAAGTGGCGAGTGCGGCTGGCCATCATTGAATACATGCCTCTGCTGGCTGGACAGCTTGTGAGTGAGGATCCATCCAGGTTTTGCTGGTCCTGAAGTGATAAGAGTGTAGGGTCCAGTCTTATCCCCAGTACCAGGGCTGTGTTGCTGTAACAAGAGACTTGGAGATACCCCTTGTAGGCAGTGACAGCTGCCCATGCAGAGAGGACTCTACTCTGAAATTAGATTCTTAGCAGATGAGTGGGGTTCAGTGAGAGCAAGAACACTTAGCAGATCAAGTGGGGTTGAGAATTGCATGATTCTCTGGGACCAGGCCCTCCCTTCCATCCTTCCTCTCACCCCCTCAAATCCTTACCAATCATTTTTCTCCGCAGGGTGTGGAATTTTTTGATGAGAAACTAAACTCTTTGTGTATGGCCTGGCTAGTGGATCATGGTAAGTTCCCCCAGCAACACAGCAGGATAGGTTAGCCCCAAAGACAGAAAGATAATTAGGACATTCTTCTGCTGTCAGTGCTTACATGTTGCTGTTAAGAAACCATAGTGTAGATTGGGGTTGAGGTAATGGGTGGGTGCAGAAGACCTGAGTTTGAATCCTTAGTCTGCTGAAACATACCAAGTGTCTTCCCATCTTCTAGCTTTACACTCATTCCAAAACATGAAGACTTCTTACCATGGCCTCTCAGCCCTTCTGAAACACATTACTTGTTTTTATTAATGGGGTTAAAAAATTTACTGGTTTTTTTTACCTACCAGTTTTAATTAGTATGTATTAAGGTGTAATTTACATGAGCAGAGCCTCAACGATCAGTCCTTCTGAATAATGAGGCAAATGGTGTCTGCCTCTGTAGGTGGCCAGAAGGTGCTGTATGAGAAAGAGAGACTAGGTAAACATAGCAAGTGCTATTTTCTGTTTTTGCTGAATTTGCTGTTATGTGTGTAGCTGTTACGCCCTCCTGCTCAGTCCTTCATCTTGAATCACCTCCCTTGCTCTGTCTCCATTGCAGTCTATGCTATCCGTGAGGCTGCCACCAGCAACCTTAAGAAGTTAGTAGAGAAGTTCGGGAAGGAGTGGGCCCATGCCACTATCATCCCCAAGGTCTTAGCCATGTCTGGAGACCCTAACTACCTGCACCGAATGACTACACTCTTCTGCATCAATGTGAGCACCCCAACTGCCTGTAGATCCCAGGGAACGGGAGTGCTGCTGATATGAAGGTGGAGGAAGACCCTTTGTCTACCCAGATGTTTGGCTTGGGAATAGAAACATGACTAGGGATGAATTTCTGAGGACTGCAGGCTAGTGCTTGAATCTGCAGTATTTGATCAGGTCTCTACGGGGCCAAGATTGCATGGTGAGAGATCCAAGGTTGGGAGGCTTCTGTATGAGAGCAGCAGCCTCATATTCTCTGCACCTATACTGGTTGGGAAGGAGAACACGTGCTTCTGTCATACAACAACAGGACCTAACCAGTTAATAGTTTGGTTTTCTCATCTTTTGAGATTTATGTTGGTTTTCAACAGGATGTGAAAAATAATGTAATAATAGAGGGCATAGAACAGTTCTGATTCTGTGTCAGAATATACTTACTACGCAATTTTAGTTGTATTTTACTTGTTATACTGTTTAGTAACATGTAAATCCTACACAAGCTAGAAGCTAAAGGATGGGTTAGAAAAAAATCTTAAGTAAACATTTTGCTTATTTCCTCTGCTACAATTTTGAGATTCCATTATGAAGGAGGCATTTCAGGGGATAGAAATCCAGACCTCTCAAATGCTGAGAATGATGGAAGTCCAGATATAAAGTCTGAAACATCCCCAGTGAAGACTGTGTTAGGGATTTTAGAACTGCAACAAGGTTAGCTCTCCCCACAGTCATGCTTCTAGACCCATAACCTTCCATGTTGCTCCTGGGTCCTGATGATGACTCAGTCAGCATATTCAGAAGATATATGGGGACTTAGCAGTAAGCCTTGCATAACTGTACTTCTGCCATTCACTGGTTTTCAGGTATTGTCTGAGGTCTGTGGGCAGGATATCACCACCAAGCACATGCTGCCCACAGTTCTTCGTATGGCTGGGGACCCAGTCGCCAATGTCCGCTTCAATGTGGCCAAGTCACTACAGAAGATAGGACCCATTCTTGATAACAGGTGAGGTCTGGGGGATCTAAACATCTTAGATATTTAAAGATAGAACCCAGGGTCTGATTTCTTTATGCGTTGTGACCCTTGCCTGTTCTTTCCTCTCCACAAAGTCTATCTTCTCTGTTTTAGAATAAGAATTCATCTCCCTAGAGTACAATGAAAAAAGAAAGGCAGAGGCAGGCAGATTTCTGAGTTCTAGGCCAGCCTGGCCTACAGAGTGAGTTCCAGGACAGCCAGGGCTGTACAGAGAAACCCTGTCTCGGGGGGGGGAGGGGGGGGGGGAGGAAAGGAAAGGAGGTGATAATTCTATATATAAAAGCAAGAAATTACTAGAAAATTATATTAGCCAATTTTTATGTAGTTTTTTATCTATGTAGAGAATGCTGTGCTTGTGTTGAAAATTCATAACAAAACAAGTACATGTAATGGCTGGGTGTTGGTGGCGCACGCCTTTAATCCCAGCACTCAGGAGGCAGAGGCAGGTGGATTTCTGAGTTCAAGGCCAGCCTGATCTACAAAGTGAGTTCCAGGACAGCCAGGGCTACACAGAGAAACCCTGTCTCAAAAAACAAGAAGAAAAAAAAAAAAATACTTGTAATGAAATATACTTAACATTTCTAGGGAAACTATTAAGCACTGCCACAGGAAGCTTTGGTAAACATGTAGTCTTCATTCCCTGGATTTATTTTTAATATGAGGCCATTCTATATCAGCAGAGTTTTAGTAGGAGCTAGCCTGGGAATGCAGAGTGCTTGGCTAGCCCATACATGCTAGGCACAGTGGTACACAGCTGCCTGAATTCCCAGCACACTCTGGTGGTTGATGCTTGAGGGTCGAGTTGTAGACCAGGGTGGGGTATGTAGCTTGAGATCACATAAAGTTATATAGAAAGACCTGCTTCCCAAAAAGTAACAAAGCAAGCAAGCAAATAACAACACAAGCACAACTCTAGGAGGTAGAAACGAGGACAGTGGTTATATGGAGGATAGAGGAGCAGTCTGCCAACATTTGATGCCTGTATGTCTCATAGTTGCTCCACAGCCTTTCTATCCAAGGTCTGTCTTCCTTCCTTACAGAATAGGCATATTCCTCCATGTCTCCTTACATAAAAAGTATTTGCCACTTCTAGGCCCCTTAAAACCAAGAAGCCTTTGATCATCTTGCCTCTTACTGGCCTTGTCTTGTAGTCTTGGCTTATCTGAGCAAGAATCTAGAGTGATATATTTTTGTATTCATACTAAGTATACAATACCTCAGTGAGCATGGATTCAGTCACTAAAGGAATCTGTTAGCTCAGCTTCAAGGCCTGTGGGCTGTACTTTGTCAGACTTGCTCACGTCCTGTGCTAACCCAAGAGCTTTCCCTGCTTAACTATTTGATTACAAGCCTAGGAAACAGGAATTTTCCATGTGTATGCTTTTTGTGTCCATGTTCTATACTCTGCCTTATGATTTGGTGTGTTCCTGTCTTGATACTTACCTTCACGGGAGCCCTCTTTCTACCTGTGGACACCACTCCCCCACCCCACCCCACCCCTGAACACACACACACATCCATCCAAGGCAAGACTATCTCACTATCTTCTTTTCCCTTCACTTTCCAGCACCCTGCAGAGTGAAGTCAAGCCCATCCTGGAGAAACTGACCCAGGACCAGGATGTGGATGTCAAGTACTTTGCCCAGGAGGCTCTGACTGGTAAGGGCCTGAGAGTGTAGAGCCTCTGGCAGAAGGGTGAGGGCTCCTGGGAATGGGGCAGCACTCAGAAGTGTGGTTGGAGAATGTGGTGTGGTTCTGAGACATATTGTTCTTATTTCCCCAGTTCTCTCTCTTGCCTGATGCTGGAAGAAGAAGCATTGCCGGCCTCTGGTGTCCACCCTCCAACCCCCACAAAGTTACCTCCCTTAGGGAGGTGGTGGGGGCAAATGACTGTCACTCCCTGTGCATGGTCTGACCCCAGGCTCCTCCCCCAGCACGGTTCGGTTCCTCCTCTGTAGCCTGGGAAGACTTCTCTGTCCACCTCCCAAGGGGCTGGAGCAGTACAAGTTGTTGCAGGACAGCAGCCTGAAAAGAAGGGCTGGTTCTTCCTGCCCATATTGGGAGAGATGGGAGCATCCTAGGTCACTGGCTTTTGCTGCTGTAATGGGGACCCCTCCCCCATCTACTTACCACCACCCTTTCCCAACCCCAACCATGTTTTCTGTGTGTCAATTGTGCCATTTTTATTTTATTCCTTTCCCTACTGTACACGGAGAAATAAAGGTGTAGAAATACTTGGTCCTCTAGTCTTAGTAATTGGAATGTAGGAAAGCCCACTGCCTCGTGGCTTGTTCTCTGCTTTCTCTGAGGAGACCTTCCTGCAGATATCACTCCTGCTATCACAAGAGTGTGCACTTGGGATCCAGCAGGAGGGCAGCCGGAGACACAGCAGTATCCAGAGACTGCTCAGGGCAATGTCCTGTGATGCAGTTCAGGTTTTCAGGCACTGGCAGAGCAGAGTTTTGTACAGCATAACTGAGATAATACCTGTGAGTGTGGAGCTCCCTACTTCCTGTGACGTCACTTTGGGTGGTGAATCCATATGTACCTCTGCAGGTCAAGCCTGCCTACCAGGAGATTTGGTTAGGGCCCTGTGAAAAGTCTCAGCATACACCTACACCAGTGCCTTGTAGGAAGTCTTTATGAAGTTAGAACCAGCTGGGCACCACCATGTTATCTCTCCATAGATTTTTCCAACCAAAATCAGAAATCCTGTTTTAAAAAATTTCTTAGAAGAGCTGTTTTTGTTTCCCAGAGAATCTCCAGACAGACACCTCAGCTCTCAGTATAAAAAAAGTTCTGGAAGCAGAGGCAGGCAGATTTCTGAGTTCCAGCCTGGTCTACAAAGTGAGTTCCAGGACAGCCAGGGCTATCCAGAGAAACCCTGTCTTGAAAAACAAGAAAAAAATGTTGTAAGGAACTGCTATTGCTTTCTACTAGCTCATCATGCAGACCAAAAGCCCATTAATTTAAATTTCCATATCACGTCAGTTATTTATTCCAGGTTCTTTCTTGAACATACCACGAATCAGCATTCCATGACTGTGATCCCTTGGCTTTTAAGCAAAGGACAGCAAGTATATTCCTTTTTTAACATTGCAAAAGAATTCAGAGATCTGCCTGTCTTTGTAAATTTAGCTGGGTGAGACCTTGTCCTGAGATTATCATTTCCACCATGACTAGACCTAAATTTAGATTGGCTCTGTCCCAGGCTGACCCTGACCTCAGGAATCTGCCTGCATTTTTTTAAGTATAAACAACAAGAAAAAACTTAGCTGGGTGGGGGTGGGATCTTGCCTTTTGATTACCACTCCCTAAATCTGTTTCCTTCCTTGATATCCTTCTGACAGGTTGACTCAGTGCAGCTACCTCTGTTCCTTTATACCTGAGAAACCCTTTATACAATTTATATTGCTTCCTTATATTTTTGCGTAGTTGAGAAATTACATATTTTCAAACTCAAGTTTCTTGAGTTCCATAGCTGTAAGGACTGTCCCAAAGGTCCCAATGTTTACCATTTTGCTGAGACATTAGCTACACCTTTGCCTGCTGGAGTCAGGCTGTCTTTGATTATCATGGAGTCATTAACATCAACAGGACATACCTTGGAGGAACTTGAAAATATGTACATTATTATGCAAACCTCATGCCCAAGCAGCCATTGATACTTGTGGAGGGCCATACCTGCTGGCTCTGTCATGGGCAGGAACCATGTCATTCTGTCCCTACCAAGGCTGTGCTGGACTCTGCCGGTAGGAGGCCAAAAGCCCCTGAAAAAGAAACAAGGGACTTTGAGATACAGTGTCTACCAAGGACAGTCTCATGGGAAGTAACATGAGAGAAGTGTCTCAGCTGGATGGGCAGAAACTGTGGCATTGTATGACTAATTTTTATCAGTTCTTCCCTCGTGTTCCTTGTAGGAGTCTGATAAAGCAGACCAATTTTACCCTCAAACGCCATAGCATGTACCAGAATGGGTGAGAACTAGGCACACAGTCTGACATTCATCTAGTCCTTCCCCTTGTACAAACTATTCCAGAGAACTTGGAATCTTCTTGATAGTTAGCACTGTCTACAGGCTTGTTAGAAGTGCAGGAGTACTAGCCCTAAACCATGCCCTAAGTCCTAATCCTAACAGCATCTTCAGGGACTTCTTCAGTAACATTTATGAGGCTCTGCCTTAAACACGCTCATCCAGCTTTCCTTTCTTGGTATTGACTTTAAAGGCAGGGGACATGAGGCCCAGAACTGAAGTCCACTTGGGTGGACATGTAAACATGGCTATAGGATTGGGTGGTGTTACCATGGGGGTCAAAGGTGGATCAAAGGATCAGGTGGATCCTTAGGAAGGGCTGGATGAGGAGGAGGTCACCCTGGCCAAGAGATGGAGATTATGAAATGCTTAGTAGGGGATTGCAGGCTTAGACCCAGTACTCAAGTGGCAGAAGCAGCAGCCTCCATGTCCTTAAGAGATACCCACCAATGAAGGTAGTATTAGGCATAGGTGAAACTTTACTTATTCAGAAAACTAGACTTTTCTGTGGGAGCTAAACTCTGTTCTGTGGTACCTTCATCCTGGATCTGGCTCAGAGAACAGATGATATCCTGTAGAGTTCCACCATCCCATCTTGTCCTGCAGACCTCAGTCTCCACATCTGCATAGGTTATCCTTTGGTCAATTTCATAGCACCATTCATAGTACACACCCACAGATTTTTGCTCTTTCTGGATATGGCCAGTATCTTTTTTATTCAGCCTTTCAACAGCTTTGACTCAAGAAACCTAGATGCAGTTGGAGGGGCGTCGGGGGTGAAGATGACTAATGAGTAGGGTCCAGAAGTAGCACACGAGGTTGAAAGTATTTCAGCTCCCACAAACGATATGCCTCTGATGTATAAGAGGCATCTTATACATATCTGGGGAGAATAACTTGCTCTACTATTGGATGAAGACCACAAGCTGGTACATGCTCTACAAGGACAGTGTTCTACCTTCCTTTATCAAAATGGTAGTAAGACATCAGGTCCCATTGTCCAAAATGGCAACAGGTCAGAAAACAAGCCTCCATCAGACCTTGCATGTCCTGCAGGGTGCATACCTCTGCATAATGCACCAGTGTGGTGTGGATCCTCACCAGGTAAGGTCCAGGTCAATTTATGTCTGGGAGTTTAGCTGGGGATGAGGGATTTTCTCCCTTGTCCACTTCTTCCCACTCTATTCCAGCATCACTTCTACTTTCTCCTAAGGCACCCTACGGCTACATCACAGATCTAAACACATTTATTTGGGATCCTTTTGCTCTGTGTTGAAGCCTCAAGCCAGGTACCATGTAGTCTTTGCCAGTAGGGTGCCTGGGCAGGTGGATCTGAATTCAGTCAAGGGTACATAGTGGGACCCTGTATCAAAAAAATTGTCATCCTTTCTGTCCTGAGTGGGTCTGCTTGGGAAGTGTAAGGCATCTAACCTGCACCTTTTAGGCTTATAATATTTCTATTGCCCTCTTTCCCAATCATGTTTATAACAGAAAATATTTATAATGAAGTAGAAGACCCAGATCAGGTATAGGTAAGACTATGTACCTATGGTATTTTTCTTTAACCTGTGTCCTCCTGGCAGTAGTGGACTGATGTTGATGGCATGGAAAATGCTCAGAAAGCAGATGCTTCCAAAGAGACACCCCTGCCGTGTCTGTGGAGATAGAAAAGCAGTTTGTAAACAAAGTCACTGAAATAAACCTTCAGTCCAAAGACTGCCATTGTCTGGGGTACCCCTTTACATAAGACTGTGAAAAAGTTAGCTATAATTAAATTATAAAAATTATCAAAGTCAGATTTGTGGGCTTCAACCTGCACACTGTACAATAAAAAGATGATAAAGGAGAACGGAATTTCCAAGAACTCAGCCACAGTCTGTAAAAAGAAAATCATCTCTACAACCACCTCATTGGTTACCATCTTGTCATTTTTCTACACTCTGAACATGAGATTGAATGGGAGAGATGAAGCATGGATTTCAGGCACCAATCACCTGAAGCCCAGTGTTTCCCAGCCACATATATTCTCAGTTGGTATATTTCTGTTCACTCTTACTAAGAAATTTCTGGAAGTTGCATTGTGAGTTTGGGTAGCACTTCTGATCCACACATCCTCTACAGATGAATTATACTTTTTCATTCTTCATGATCTATGATACATGTGTGTTTATACCTTATATAAAGATAAGAAAAACTATAAAACTAGTGAGTGCTTAAGTATAAATTTCAGCTTTTTAAAGACTCAGCCATGCATTTGAAACTGGCAGAGATTTAACCATGAACAGTTCACCAGCCTCCCCGACAACAAAGTGAATTCTTCAAATTAAGTAGTTCAATATTCAGGTATGTAGACATTCCTATTGTCTCTTAAATTGGTGGCACTTAATAAATTTTACTTTAGCTTTTGTTGTCTTATAAAATTTTATTGTTCAATCCAGTATCACTTATGTCTAAATAATGAGTTATTGCTTTGGAATTTTAAAATTTTTGTGTGTATAAGTGCTTTGCCTGTCTGTGTACTATGTGTGTGCCTGGTGCCTGTAGAGGTGAGAATTTGTTGATCCTCTGGAACTGGAGTCATATGTTTCTGAGCCATCATGTGAGTGCTGGGAACCAAACCCAGGTTCTCTGCAAGAAGAGCCACTGTCTTAACTGCCAAGTCGTCTCTCCAGTCCCAAGAATACTGAGATATTTTAAAGAAAGTTCACAAGGCAAAGCAAATGTACTGGGAACTCACTTCATGAAAAGGTACACATACTGAAACATATGATATCTTGAGAGTGGCCTATGACTTACTGGGATCTACATTACAAACCAGAGGTTTAGTATACTCATCCTGTGAATCAGCTCAGTAACTATGTGTACTACCAATATCTCAGCATAAATATTACCCTGATAATAGAGTAAAAGAGTGCAGGTGAGAAGTAAATTTCTTACTGATTGCAGTTGATGGCTAAGTGATAAAGAATAACAGACATAAGCAAATGCATATCTGTAACATGAACATTGAAATACAGGTTAGGCTTTCATTAGTATATATCCACAGTTTATTTAGAGTAAGTAAAAGTTCATAATGAAACTGAACAGACAGTGTACTTCCCAAGTATACTTACAGATTCTTACATTTGTGAGTGTTACAGAGAATTCCATGAACAAATGAGAGAGTTGATAATTTTCTGAAGGGTCTTGTTAGCAAGTCAGGATTGCCAGGCATTGTTAGCATATGCCATTAATCCCAGTAGTTATGAGTCAGAGGCAGATAGATCTTTGTGAGTTCCAGGCCAGCAAGAGCTAGTTGCTTAGTGAGACCCTGTCTCAATGAAATGTCAGGCTGATGATGTTAACTTTTAATAGCAGGCTTAATAGGGGAAGCATTTCATCATAATTACAGTCAGTCAGTGACATTTTCAGGATATATTTTATTATTTTAAATCAGAGTAAGCATAATAACCTTTCTCCTCAAGCACTTTCCATTTCTGTTCAGACTAGGTAGGTCCTGTTTGTTTGTCTTCTTCACAAGCCTTGTATCTTACAGGTCCAGCTATGGGAAATGTGAAAATCAGGGCTAGGATTTTGGGCTGGAGGTGGAATAGCAGGCCAATAATGCAGCCATGATCACCTTCAGCATCAACTCTCATCACATGGATTGAATACCAACAGCCACTGTCATCAAAGGATACATTAAAAAAATTTGGGGGTTGGGATGTCTAGGACTTCCATTAGTCCTATCCTGAAAAGCACAAACCCAAGGTGAATATAATATTGGTAGTAATCCTGAGAATTTACACTGTGATGTGTATAAATTGATGACATGACCACTATATAGTATGGTTAGAGGAAGGTTTCATTGTAGATATAAAAAAAAAAAAAAAACAGCCAGAGACATGTAGTAGAGTCCAGGGGAATCCAAAGCAGAAAGAGAAAGTTGTAGGCCTGAGAAATCAGGGACTGGGAGAGGGGGAAATCCTGAGAGAAGAGAAAGTGAGAGGAGAGGGAGAAACAGAGGGGGGGGAGGTGGAAGAAGGAGGGAGAGAGGGAGGGAGTGAGCAGGCACATAGCTGAAGTGGTAGGGCTGCAAGGAGAATGAATAGATGCAAAGCAGTCTGTGAGTTGGTGCGGGAAGGTAATGTAGTGTAGGAGGTAAGATGCTCATGAACTTTGAAATGTGTAACAAGTACTTATGATACTGAAGGAACATTGGCCTTCATACGCTAATAGGCACCACAGATACCCCTGGAGTTTCCTTTGGACCATGGGTGATGTATGTAAGGTTATGTAAACAACAGCCATCTCTACTCAAGTCATATAAAGCCAGCCTTGCTTATGACTAAAAAGAAAATCCACTGCTACTTTCCTTTAATTTTTTTTTATTTTTTTAGACTCAGATTTTATTCACCAACCCCCTCCACCTCCCAACTGTTCCACATCCCATACCTCCTCCCTGCCCCACCCCCGTCTCCACAATGATATCCCCATCCTCTAACCCTCATCCAAACAGACCTCTAAACTCCCAGGGACCTCCAGTCTCTTGAGGGTTAGGTATATCTTCTCTGGCTGAACCCAGACCCAGCAGTCCTCTGCTACATATGTGTTGGGGTCCTCATATCAGCTGGTGTATGCTGCCTGGTTGGTGGTCCAGTGTTGGAGAGATCTCAGGGGTCCAGTTTAATTGAGTCTGCTGGTCCTCCTACAGGGTCACCCTCAGCTTTTTCTAGCTTTCCCCTAATTCAGCCACAGGGGTCAGCAGCTTCTGTCCATTTGTTGGGTGCAAATAACTGCATGTCTCTTTCAGCTGCTTGTTGGGTCTTTCAGAGGGCAGTCATGATAGGTCTCTTTTTGTGAGTGCTCCATAGCCTCAGTAATAGTGTCAAGCCTTGGGGCTTCCCCTTGAGCCAGCTCCTACTTTGGGCCTTTCCCTGGACCACATTTTCCTCAGGTTCCTCTGCATTTACATCCCTGCAATTCTTTCAGACAGGAACAATTATGGGTCAGAGTTGTGACTGTGGGATGGCAACCCCTACCCTAACTTGATGCCCTGTCTTCCTTCTGGAAGTGGGCTCTGTAAGTTCCCTCTCCCATCTAAGGTCCCTTTGAGTCCTGATAGTCTCTTACCTCCCAGGTCTCTGGTGATTCTGGGGGGTTCCCCCAATCTCCAACCTCCCAAAGTTTCCTGTTACCATTTTTTCTGCTGGCCCTCAGGGCTTCAGTCCTTTTCCCTCACCATTTGAGATTCCTCTGACAGCATGATTTACATTTATTTGATTGAAAATTTGGCGTTTGATCACAATCCTATGGAATAAAATTTCCAAACTTCTAGATAGAAGAACACAGATATGAAAAAAGAAGAGAGAATAAAGGTAAGAGGTGTTTCAGTGGGGAGAGGTATTAGAGTGCACGTCAGAGGAGGGGGCAGAGGGAGAGATAACATTAAAGATATTTGATAAGACATACAGAAACCTATTTTATCAGCTTCATGTGTGTGTTTGTGTGTGTGTGTATCTCCATCTCCTTTCATCCTTTTCCTTGTTCTCCCTCACAGATTACAATAAAATTTTTCTTGTGACACCTTCCTTTGTAGGTGTGTGTCTGTGTGTGTGTGTGTGTCTGTGTGTGTGTGTGTGTGTGTGTGTGTGTGTTTAGATGAGTTCCACTGTGGTTACACTACAGAGAAGAATTATGCTCCTCCAAGAAGCCATGGGCTGACAACTAGACCAATGCTACTAGTAAGATACCTTTCCTTAAATAGTTGGTTAAGAGTGTTCTGGAGACCCCTCAAACAATATAAGCTATTGAAATTGCTCTTGGTTATACACCAGAATTTCATGGTTTGACTTTATCGCTGTAAACAGTATATATTGACTACAGGTCTTGGAAGAATCAAGTTGACAGTTACCAAGAGTTTTCTTACTTAATTACTAGCTTTCATTATACAGGAAGGTCCTAATCTGACTGCTGAGGAGAAAAGTTGTCAACAGTCTTACCTATATATTACACCTGTGAAGTACATGAATGACTAATGTGGCAAGATATGCCCATGTGTTCAATAGTGGCACAAATGTTACAGTGGTAACAAAGTGCTTGGGTCTAATACATACTTTAAAGGAGAAATGCATGCCTGGTACCATAAGTCTGATCAAGAACCAATTTTGGGGATGCTCACAGGTGGGATTACTGCTGTTATCCTGCTAAATGTGCATAGTATGAAACTGTCCTCTAAAGACACAATTGCATATGCCAGAAAGAGTTTGCTGACAGGACCCTGACATAGCTCTCTCTTGTGAGGCTATGCCAATGCCTGGCAAATACAGAAGTGGATGCTCACAGTCATCTATTGGATGGAACACAGGGCCCCCAATGGAGGGGATAGAGAAAGTACCCAAGGAGCTGAAGGGGTTTGCAACCCAATAGGTGGAACAACCATATGAACTAACCAGTACCCCCAGAGCTCGTGTCTCTAGCTGCATATGTAGCAGAAGATGGCCTAGTAAGCCATCACTGGGAAGAGAGGCCCTTTGGTCTTGCAAACTTTATATGTTCCAGTACAGAAGAATGCCAGGGCCAAGAAGTGGGAGTGGGTGGGTAGTAGAGCAGGGCAGGGGAGGTTATAGGGGGCTTTGGGGATAGCAATTGAAATGTAAATGAGGAAAATAGTAAAAAAGAAAAAAAAGGAAACATGTTCACTATGTTCATAGCAGGCTTATTTAAAATAGAACTCAAGAAATTAAACTCCAGAGAACCACATAACCTTATTAAATATCGGGTACAGAGCTAAAAAAAAACCTAATTCTCAACTGAGGAGTTTCCAATGCCAAAAGGAACCTAAAGGACTATTCAACATCCTTAGTCATTAGGGAAATGCAAATTAAAACAACATTGGGATTTCACCTCACACCAATTAGAATGGCTAAGATCAAAACCTCAGGTGACAGCAGATGTTGGTGAGGATGTGGAGAAAGAAATTCTCCTCCATTGGTGGTGGGACTGCAAGTGGGTAAAGCCACTTTGGGAATCAGTCTGGTGGTTCCTCAGAAATTTGGAAATAGTTCTACCTGAAGACCCAACTATATTACTACTAGGTATATACATAAAAGATGCTCTAACATATAAAAGGTCATGTGCGCCACTATGTTTATAGCAGCCTTGTTTATAATAGCCAGAAGCCGGAAACAACCCAGATGTCCCTCATCAGAGGAATGCATACTGAAAATGTGGTACGATCATACATTGGAGTACTACACAGTTATTAAAAATATGATTGCATGAAAGTAGCAGACAAATGGATGGAACTAGAAAATATCATTCTGTATGGGGTAACCCAGACACAATAGAACTTATTTACTGAAAAATGGATATTAGCCCAAAAAGCTAAGAATACACTTAATACAACTCATAGACCATATGACGCTTAAGAAGAAGAAAGACTAAAGTTTGAATGTTTCAGTCCTAATTAGAAGGGGGGGGGGGCAAAAATAATCTCAGGAGGTAAACAGAGGGAGGGAGCTGAAAGGAAGAGCAGAGGAGGAGGGGAAAAGGGGGGTCAGTATCAGGTATGGGAAGAGACGGGAGAGAAGTACAGAGGGTCATGAAATTGAACAGAAATATGTAGCAGTGGAGGATGAGGAACTAGAAAGTCGAAGATGTGAGGGAGATTCCCAGGACCCAACAAGGATGACACTAGCCAAAATACCCAACACAGGGGAGATAGAATCTATAGAGACCACCTCCAGCAGATAGGCACAGCCCCCAGTTGAGGGATGGAGCCACCCACCCATCTCAAAATTTTTAAACCAGAATTGTTCTTGTTCAAAGGAAATGCAAGGACAAAAATGGAGCAGAGATCAAAGGAAAGGCTATCCAGATACTGCCCCACCTAGTCATCTATCCCATCTGCAGACACCAAACTCCAACATTATTGCTGATGCCAAGAAGCACTTGCTGACTGGAGCCTGGTAACAGGCTCTGAGAGGATCTGCCTGCCCCTGACTAATACAGATGAGGATACATACAGCCAACCATTGGACTGAGCCAGGGGACCCCAATGGAAGAATTGGGGTAAGGAATGAACAACCTGAAGAGGATTGCAACCCCATAGGAAGAACAACAATGTCAACTGGACCATTCAGAGCTCCCAGGGACTAAATCACCAACCAAAGAGTATAGCTAGAGGCACCCATGGCACCAGCTGCATATGTAGAAATGGATGGCCTTATCTGGTGTCAATAGGAGGGGAGACCATTTGTCCTGTGGAGGCTTGATGCCTCAGCATAGGGGGATTCTAAAGAGGTGAGGCAGGAGTAGGTGGGTGAATTGAGGAGCACCCTCATAGAGGCAAAGAGAAGAGGGGATAAAATGGGTGTTTACAGAGGGGAAAAAGGGAAGGGGGGGACAATGTTTGAAATATAAATAAATAAAATAATCAAGAAAAAAATCAAGAACCATGAGTAAAGTAGGTTTTCTTAACTATGTTTATTGCTGTTATAATTTGTAGTCTTGTAAAGTGTAAAATTTATATATATTTTTTCTTTCCTTTATCCCTTGAAATTTGCATATGTTACAAACAATGTTTCAGATATAACTTGATGCCCAATAAATATGAGCTTGGGTCCACATTAGGGGCACATTTACAACATTGATGATACATTGCTTTCTTATATAAACCCTTGTCTCATGAGACATGGCAGTTTACAATGTACTTGTTATTCTGTAGGTGTGATAGAATACAAAATAAAGACTGTTCAGAAGCTTTCAACTTTTATGTTGTTAAAGGGATAGTGTACAGTCTTCTTCAAGGAAATACAATAGTTCGATGTTATGGACTCATAGCTCATGAACATAAAGACACAGTTGGAGAAATCCCACAAGTAATTTCCAGTTTAAAGGTCTGTAAATCAGATTCGTTTTTGTCCCATAGACCCTGCTTCACTCTCCCTATCAATTTTGCTTCACTGTTTTAACTATCATTGTAAACATTTTATACCATCTTTAAGTAGGAACTTAAGGGCTTTCTGATTGTTTCACAATACTGGATACTTCCTTAATAGGGTATACTATATTGTATATGTTACTGAATACCATAAAAATACTGAATAATAAGAAAATAAGTCATGTTAATATGTTAAATCTGGAGAAAAGGTATCTGTAACCATGTGGGGCAGTATAGCCACTCTTTTCTGTGTATATGTTAACACATCCACAACTATTAGATCAATTAGTATTTGAATCACTTACATTTACATATAAATTTCATATGTTTCAGCACTACTTTTAGTATATGAGATGCTGTAAAACTGAGTGACTGAAATTACTTGAAATAAGTGGTGGTTGGATGGTCTTTCCTTCCATCCCAGCTCTGAAATTTGTCTCTGTAACTACTTCCATGGGTATTTTGTTCCTCATTCTAAGAAGGAACAAAGTATCCACACTTTGGTCTTCCTTCTTCTTGAGTGTCATGTGTTTTGCAAATTGTATCTTGGGTATTCTAAGTTTCTGGGCTAATATCCGCTTATCAGTGAGTGCATATCATGTGTGTTTTTTTGTAATTGGGTTACCTCACTTAGGATGATATCTTCTAGATCCATCCATTTGCCTAAAAATTTCATGAATTCTCTGGGTTTTTTTCTCTTTTTTAATTAGATATTTCTTTCAAATGCTATCCCCAAAGCCTCCTATACCCTCTCCCACCCTGATCCCCAACCCACCCACTCCTGCTTCCTGGCCCTGGCATTCCCTTGTACTGGGGCATATGATCTTCACAAGACCGAGGGCCTCTCCTCCCATTGATTGCATACTAGACCATCCTCTGCTACATATGCACCTAGAGACACAGCTCTGGGCGGGGGTTGGGTGGTACTGGTTAGTTCATATTGTTCTTCCTATAGTGTTGCAGATCCCTTTAGCTCCTTGGGTACTTTCTCTAGCTCCTTCATTAGGGGCCCTGTGTTCCATCCAATAGATGACTGTGAACATCCACTTCTGTATTTCCTAAGCATTGGCATAGACTCACAAGAGAGAGCTATGTCAGGGTCCTGTCAGCAAATTCTTTCTGGCATATGCAATAGTGTCTGGGTTTGGTGGTTGTATATGGGATGGGTCCCCAGTTGGGGCAGTCTCTGGATGGTCTTTCCTTCCATCTTAGATCCAAACTTTGTCTCTGTAACTCCTCCCATTGGTATTTTGTTCCCCATTCTAAGAAGGAGTGAAATATCCACACTTTGGTCTTCTTTCTTCTTGAGTTTCATGTGTTTTGTAAATTGTATCTTGGGTGTTCTACCTACAAAGGATAGTGACAACCAAAAAAACCACAGGAAATCAAGTAATTCAACACCAGCAAAACAAAACAAGAAGCACCCACAAAAACACATTTCTCGCAGTTCATGGAACCTTATCCAAATTTCATAATATTAATAATTTAATATAATCACTCACAAAGCAAAATGAAACACATACAAGCAAATTTAAATAATGCCTTGTATCTTATCTGATGACCATGGCTTGAAGCCTGCCTTCAATGACAGAAACACTAGAAACCCTTCATAGTCATGGAAAGTGAACAACTCTCTACTCAATGATCTCTGACTCAGGAAAGAAATAAAGAAAAAAATTAAAGATGTTCTCAAATTCAATGAAAATGAAGGCACAGCATACCCAAATGCATAGGACATAATGAAACAGTGTTAAGCGGCAAGTTCATAGTACTAAATGCCTCCATAAAGAAATTAGAGATTTTTTATACCAGCAATTTGAAGTTACATGGGAAAGCTTGAGAAAAAAAAATAACCCAAACCCACTGAAGAGTAGAAGATTATATGAAACAATTAAACTTGGGGCTGATTAGAAAAAAAGGAAAAACTAAAAATACCTATAAAAACAGGAGTTGTTGCTTTGAGAAAATGAGCATAATAACAAATTCTTAGCCAAACTAACTAAAACACATAGAGACAGTATCCAAATTAGAAGAAGGAAGGAAAGAAAGAAAGAAAGAAAGAAAGAAAGAAAGAAAGAAAGAAAGAAAGAAAGAAAATGGAGATGCAACAATAGACAAAAAGGAAATACAAAGAATCATTAGGTCTTCAAACACTGTACAATATAAAATTGGAAAACTTAAATTAAGTCGATGATTTCCTAAAGAGATACCATTTACTACAGTTAAAAATCAGATAAACTGTCTAAATAGTCCTATGACCCATGAGGAAATAGAAGTAGCTGTTAAAAGTCCCCTCCCCCTTAAAAAAAAATCCAGGACAAGGAGGTTTTAGTGCAGAAATCTACCAGACTTTCAAAGAAGAGTAAAACCAATATTATTCAAATTATTCCAGAAAATAGAAACAGAAGGAACACTACCAAACTCATTTTATGAGACCATAGCCATATTGATACCTAAACCAAAGACTCAACAAAGAAAGAGAATTTCAGACTAGAGAGACTTGTGGAAGAGTTGGGGCTAGAAGAGAAAAGTTGGAGGGGTCAAGGACACCACACAAAGACCTACAGAGCCAAGTAAGCTGAAATCACAGGGGTTCACAGAACCTTGGCCTTTAACCAGGGAGTATGCAGGAGCTGGACGTCAATCCCCTATACTTTTTTTTGCAAATGTGCAGTTTGGTCTTCATGTGAGACCCCTAAGAAGTGGAGCAGTGGCTGTCTCCATCAGTGTTTCCCCCTACCTGGAATGCCTGGTTCAGCCTCAGTGGGAGAGGATTGCCTAGTCCTGCTGGGACTAGATTGTCCAGTGTGGACTGATACACAAGCTAGGCTCCTCTTCGTTGAGAAGAAAAGGTATAGCCAATGGGGTGAGGCATTTGTAAGGGTGAGACTGAGAAGAGAAGAGGGAGGGAAGCTGTGGTCAGGATGTAAAGTGAATAATAAAAAATGTCAATGGTAAACTGAAGAACTTTCTTTATAGAAGTTCCTGGTAGAAAGCAGTAGGATATTAGTAGAAAGTTAACCAAATTTTCCATATAGTAAAATATTAAATTATTCTCAAAGTGTTTCTAAAACAAAAATGTTTTTATTAAGAAAAAATTTATTCTCAATATTTACTACTATATTAAACCTGAGTGTAAGAAGAAATATCTCTACGCATTTATGGTCATTCACTTAGTCTGTGGTACTTATTTGAAGACAATTCTTTAAGAATAGGATGACTGTGAATTTCAGAATATACTTAACTACTTAATAAGAAAAGCATAAAATCAACATTCAGAACAAGAGAACATATATTAACTTTCTAATGCCAATTAAAAAATATTGTTATTATTGAGCTTATAATAAAATTACATCATTTTTTTCTCTTCACTTTGTTCCTACTAAATGCTAAAAAACTTCCCTCCTTTTATAAGATCATGGCCCTTCTAAATTAACTTTTGTTACATATAAACATATATGTATGAGTGCATATAATTTATGAGTTATATGTATATATAATTTTATGTGATATATCATTTATAATTCATATATATTCATATACAATACTATAATTTATATATAAATGAATATACTTATATACACATATATTCTTAAATTACATATAAATAGAACCTACTCACTTTTTATGTTACTTTTCATTTGGGTTCAGTGGTGGCAATTTTGCCTTCGATAATTATTTACTTTGCATCACCCCAGGAAAAATATTTTCTTTTTCTGTCAGCATTTCCTAATTCTGTGTAGTTCTTCTTGTATGACTGAAGTCTCAGGAGATTTCTCCACTCACAGTAACATGTCTATTGTTGTTATCCTTGTTCAGCAACTATTTTTAGCAGTCAGATTTGTGAGACTTTAAGTATAATTAGGGATAACAAAGACATTCCTAGGAAATGCAATCTCAGAGCAAACTCCTTGATCCTCAGGCTCTTACAATCTTTGTGTCTCATCTACCTTAATGAAAACAGGGTCTTAGGAGTAGAAGTTGTATTGTAGAGGCATCAGATGGGGCTGGGTTCCAAAGTTCTTCATTTTGATTAAATATGGCAGAACTCCAGTGGCTCAGACTCTAAGATGAATTGATAAATGAGACCTCATGAAACTGAAAAGTTTCTGTAAAGCAAAGGACATAGTCAATATGCAAATGGACAACTTACAGATGGGGAAAAAAATCTTTACTAACCCCACATCTGATAGAGGGCAATATCCAAAATATATGAGGAATTCAAGAAGCTAACCTCCAAAAAAATCAAACAACCCAATCAAAAAATGGGGCACAGAGCTAAATAGTGAATTTTCAGCAGAAGAATTTCAAATGGCAGAGAAGTCCTTAAAGAAATGTTCAAAATCCTTAGTCACTAGGGAAATGCAAGTCAAAACAACCCTGACATTCCATCTTATACCAATCAGAATGGCTAACATCAAAAACTCAGGTGACAGCACATGTTGGCAAGGATGTGGAGAAAGAGTAACACTCCTCGATTGCTGGTAAGATTGCAAGTTGTTACAACCACTATGGAAATCAATCTGGAGGTTCTTCAGAAAATTGAAAACAGATCTACAGGAAGACCAAGATATATCACTCATGGGCATACACCCAAAAGATGCTCCACCATGCCACAGTGGCACATGTTCCACTATATGAATAGAAGCATTTTTTTTCTGATAGCCAGAAGCTGGAAACAACCCATATGTCTCATAATGGAATAATGGATGCAGAAAATGTGCCTCATTTACACAATGGAATACTACTCAGCTATTAAGAACAAGGACATCATGAGTTTTGCAGACAAATGGATGGAACTAGAAAATTTCATCCTGAGTAAGGTAACACAAAGCCAAAGTGACATGCATGGCATGTACTCACTAATAAGTGGATATTAGCAAAAAATGTACAGAATAACCAGAACACAACCCACAGGACTCAAGAAGGTTAACAAGCCTAAGGACCCAAGTGAGTATGCCTCAATCCTACTTGGGAGGGAGAAGAGAGCAGTCACAGGGAGCAGAGTAAGGTGGAACTTTGATGGAAGAGAAGACAGGGAGGCAAGTGGGGGAACATGATCATATTGGGTGGGACATGTGTGAAGCCCTGAGGACCAGCAGAAGGAATGGAAACAGGCAACCTCAGGAGGTAGGAGGTGGAAGGGACCCTCTAAAATTCACCAGAGACCTGAGAGTTGATAGTCTTTCAGGACCCAAAAGCAGAGACCTTAGCTGAAATGCCCAACAGTGGAGTAAGTGAACCTGTAGAGTCCACCTCCAGTAGAAAGACAGGGCATCAAGTGGAGGGTTGGGTTGCCATTCCACAGTCAAAAACTCTGACCCAGAATTGTCTCTGTTTAAAAGAACTGCAGGGACAAAAATGGAGAAGAGACTAAGGGAAAGGAATTTCAGAGATTGGCCCAAATTGAGATCCATCTCAAGGGAAGGCTTCAAGACCTGACACCATTTAGATTCTATAATGTGCTTATAGGTAGGAGCCTAGCATGGTGGCTTTCTAAGAGGCCCAATAAGCAGCTGAAAGTGTCAGATGCAGATACTTACACTCAACCAAAGAACAGAAGCTAGGGTCCCCTGTGGCTGAATTAGGGAAGGGCTGAAAGAAATTGATGAGGAGGGTGACCCCATAGGAAGACCAGCATTATCAACTAACCTAAACCCTGAAATCTCTCAGACACTGAGGCATCAACCAGGTAGCATATGCTAGCTGATATAAGGTCCCTGACTCATATACAGCAGAGGACTTAGTGAGAGAAGAAGCACCTAACCATGGAAAGACTTGAGGCCCCAGGCCATGGTTGGGTCTGGTAAGGTGGGTTGGGGAGTGGGAACATGCTCTTGGAGACGGGGGAATGGGTTGAGGAACTGTTAGAGGGCTGATGGGGAGGGGGATAATGACTGGCCTGTAAAAATAAAGATGAAATAATGATAATAAAAAAGTAGAGTGGGAAAAGTGATTCCATAAGTATTTCTTGTGTGAATATAAACTAATGTAATTAACATGGCAATTATACTATGATTGCTTCCATCACTGAAAGCATAAATGTCATAAGATCCATCTATGCCTCTTCTGGAACATTCTTAAGTCAACATGGCAGAGACATTTGCTCATGCATGTTAAGCAAAGGAATATTCAGAATATATTCACAATACAGGAGCAGGGTACTTATCTCCCAACGGACAAATAAAGAAAGTATCAACTAAAACTTCATGATTTTAATTCATGCATACTGTATGATAGACTCATAAAACACATTCTTAGAATTTCAAATACTCCTTTCTTAAAGATGTTCCCAGATGTTTGTGTTAAGGTATGCTGGATATTTATAGTATGTGTGTTTCCATGTGTGTGTGTTTTTTCATCTCTCTCTCTCTCTCTCTCTCTCTCTCTCTCTCTCTCTCTCTCTCTCTCTCTCTGTGTGTGTGTGTGTGTGTGTGTGTGTTTAAGTGCACATGAAGAAAGCAGAAATGTATTTTTTCATAGTTAAACAATTCTAATGTATAGACTGGGGAAATAAATCAGATTGTGGTATGAAAAGTACAGTAGAAAAATACCAAATTTTCTCTCATCTATAGAATATACACATCTCTCATGAAGAAAGAATGACTTAGAATGAAGAGAGTAATTAGTTACATTTGACCTAAAAATAAGGAAGATAGAGAATTAATAACCAGCCAAGCACATTATTACATTATATGAAAATGCTATAATGACTCTCATTGAACTGTGTATTACTGAAGAAAGACATCATAATTGTGAGAAACAAACCATTAATACCATGTTCCATGAACACCCTAGATCACTGGAAATCTTGAAATCACTAAAGATAAAATTTCCTATCATCCTATGAAAGATTTCTGTTGTTATGTCCATATATATGCATATCTTGGATCAGCCAGAGCAGCTAATCACAGAGTTAGAGATTATGCATATATTACACATAGATTATTAAGTGTCATCTCAATTATATAAGAACATACAATATACTTTGCACAAAAAGTATTGGCTTGTATCTGTCCCAAAACATATGTAGTACATATCACCTAATGAGGTTCTAGCTGAACACTCATCAGTACAATTTACCAGGTTAAACGGACCTCTGGTGGAATCACCATGCCTGACCTAAAGCTTTACTACAGAGCAATTGTGAGAAAAACGGCATGGTACTGGTATAACGACAGAAAAGTAGACCAATGGAATAGAATTGAAGACCCAGAAATGAACCCACACACCTATGATCACTTGATCTTCGACAAGGGAGCTAAAACCATCCAGTGGAAAAAAGACAGCATTTTTCACAAATGGTGCTGGCACAAATGGTGGTTTTCATGTAGAAGAATGGGAATTGATCCATTCCTATCTCCTTGCACTAAGGTCAGATCTAAGTGGATCAAGGAGCTCTACATAAAACCAGAGACACTGAAACTTATAGAGGAGACAGTGGGGAAAAGCCTCGAAGATATTGGCACGGGGGAAAATTCCTGAATAGAACAGCAATGGCTTGTGCTGTAAGACCGAGAATCGACAAATGGGACCTCATGAAACAGCAAAGCTTCTGTAAGGCAAAAGACACCGTCAATAAGACAAAAAGGCCACCAACAGATTCGGAAAGGATCTTTACCTATCCTAAATCAGATAGAAGACTAATATCCTATATATATATATATATAAAACTCAAGAAGGTGGACTCTAGAAAATCAAATAACCCCCCATTAAAAATGGGGCTCAGAGCTAAACAAAGAATTCTCACCCGAGGAATACCTAATGGCTGAGAAACACCTGAAAAAATGTTCAGCATCCTTAATCATCAGGGAAATGCAAATCAAAACAACCCTGAGATTCCATCTCACACCAGTCAGAATGGCTAAGATCAAAAATTCAGGTGACAGCAGATGCTGGCAGGTATGTGGAGAAAGAGGAACACTCCTCCACTGTTGGTGGGATTGCAAGCTTGTACAACCACTCTGGAAATCAGTCTGGCGGTTTCTCAGAAAATTGGACATGGTACTACCAGAGGATCCCGCAATACCTCTCATGGGCATATATCCGGAAGATGTTCCAACTAGTAAGAAAGAAACAGGCTCCACTATGTTCATAGCAGCCTTATTTATAATAGCCAGAAGCTGGAAAGAACCCAGATGCCCCTCAACAGAGGAATGGATACAAAAAATGTGGTACATTTACACAATGGAGTACTACTCAGCTATTAAAAAGAATGAATTTATGAAATTCCTAGGCAAATGGTTGGACCTGGAGGGCATTATCCTGAGTGAGGTAACCCAATCACAAAAGAACTCAAATGATATGTACTCACTGATAAGTGGATATTAGCTCAGAAACTTAGAATACCCAAGATATAAGTTACACTTTGCAAAACACATGAAACTCAAGAAGAACGAAGACCAAAGTGTGCACACTTTGCCCCTTCTTAGAATTGGGAAAAAAACACCCATGGAAGGAGTTACAGTGACAAAGTTTGGAGCTGAGACAAAAGGATGGACCATCTAGAGACTGCCATATCCAGGGATCCATTCCATAACC
This sequence comes from Mus caroli, assembly GCF_978045245.1. Taxonomy (NCBI): domain Eukaryota; kingdom Metazoa; phylum Chordata; class Mammalia; order Rodentia; family Muridae; genus Mus; species Mus caroli. The sequence continues at coordinate 73,011,838 of NW_028227273.1, read as the reverse complement.
AGCCTCCAAACACTGATACCATTGCATACACTAGAAAGTTTGTGCTGATAGGACCCAGATATAGCTGTCTCTAGTGAGACTACACCGGGGCCTAGCAAACACAGAAGTGGATGCTCACAGTCAGCTATTGGATGGATCACAGGGCCCCCAATGGAGGAGCTAGAGAAAATACCCAAGGAGCTAAAGGGATCTGCAACCCTATAGGTGGAACAACATTATGAACTAACCAGTACCCTGGAGTTCTTGACTCTAGCTGCATATGTATCAAAAGATGGCCTAGTCGGCCATCACTGGAAAGAGAGGCCCATTGGACTTGCGAACTTTATATGCCCCAGTACAGGGGAATGATAGGGCCAAAATGTGGGAGTTAGTGGGTAGTGGGGTGGGGAGGAGGGCATGGGGGACTTTTGGGATAGCATTGGAAATGTAAATGAGGAAAATACCTAATAAAAAAATTAAAAAAAAAAAGAAAGAAGACAAAACCATACAATAGAAAAAAAAGAAAGCTACTGGAACAAATGATTCTGGTCTATCTGGATGTCTACATGTAGGATAATGAAAATATATACATATTTATCATGCTACAAAACTCAAGTCCAAGTGGCTCAATGACCTCAACATAAATCTTCTACTTTGTTGTATATTTTATTTATTTACATTTCAAATGTTACCCCCTTCCCCTGCTTCTCTGAGTGTTCCCCCACCAACCTACCCAGTCCCACCTTCACACTCTGGGATTCCCCTACAGTGATGCATTGAGCCTTCACAGGACTAAGGGTCTCTCCTCCCACTGATGTCTGGAAAGGTCATCCTCTCTGCTACATATGCAGCTGGAGCCATGGGTCTATCCATGTGCACTCCTTTGTTAGTGGTTTAGTTCCTGGATGTTCTGGCAGTGGGGGTAGGGGGTATCTGTTTGGTTGATATTGTTGTTATTCCTGTGAATTGCAAACCCCTTCAGCTCCTTCAGGGCTTTCTCTAACTCCTTCATTGGGAACCCTGTGGTCAGTTCAATGGTTGACTGCTAGTATCTGCCTCTGTATTTGTCAGGCTCTGGCAGAGGCTCTCAGGAGGCTTATATATAAACTTATATATATTCATAGCTCTTTGCTGTCCACCGCATTTATATGGAAAGATGTTATTCATGAAAGACCACTCATGCTTTTGCTGCCAGACACAACTGTAATCGAGATGGTATCTCTTACTTCTGGGTAGCTTGCACATGACAAAAGGTGTTCTGCAGACTTTTGGGGGATAAAATCATATCTAGCTGAGAACTCTGAAAGGTATAATACTGATCTACCAATCAAGGTGCACCCACTGTGAAATAATTGCATCCCTCTTTGGGGAAAAGCCTGCCATGTCCTCATTGAGGTTAAGACCTGCTCTGCTCTACAGTATGGAATCCATGCTTTTCATAGTAAACATGCTTGTGCTTGTGAGCTTATGTTTGGGCAACACACAACAAATTGAAAGAAGGAGCAGATAGATATAAAGTACTATTTTGGAGAAAACATACAAAAGTAATATTGCTACGCCCACTCCAGTGAAGTCTGCTTGACAGGCGGAAAGGCCTGGAAACACTCTCGAGGCAAAGAGTTTCAAGGAAACTTAGCCTCCTAGAACCTTGGCATTCCCATAGCTAGAATGCCCCAGATTTGTCCCTGCAATATTGTGGAGGGTCTTGCATGCTTTCTTACAGTATTTTACTGGATATGAGTTTGAAATCTCAGGGAAAGCTTAGCAAAGTATACTTAGAATCTTCATTACAGCCAGGTATAGCAGACTACATTGCATATTAGAAGCAAATTGGTGAATTCTTCTGACAAATGGAGATTCCCCACAGATACTTAAAAGTAAAGCCAACTTACACTCACATGCAAGAATTTACCAAGGTGTAGGAAATAGGGGGTTTGTGGTATTGCATTATTCCTGACAAGGTCTGCTAGAGCTGAACCCTCTGGTGCTAGCTTTCACAAGGCTCAAAGGAGTAGCACAAATTGTGTCTAGGGTGTGAAATTCTTATCTGTCATTAGCTGACCCTAGGCAGGGCTGTTTTATCTTTGCTGTAAACATTACCTGGTGCCTGTAAGTCCTTTTGAAGTCATTCCTCTGTTTTGTGTCAGATAACTTCAATGTACTTTGCCTGCTGTGACATCCTACTCCTTCCTTTTCTGTAGTATATAAGACTGGTGTTCACTTTGTGACATTACATTCAGATCCAACACACTTTCTTGTGTCTGAGTCTGTCAATTCTCACCGACTCTATGCCCATCCGTCTGAGAGTCTGATTCCCATGGATTGAGCGGGGCCTACTGAGCCCGGTCCATGGCATAATATCAAATTGGGTGCTTATAGTATGATATAGCAGAAAGGGACTGTAGAAGCCTTCCCAAGTGAGTAGGTTCCAAGTCGTGCACAGCCTCGGCTCCATGGATGAGCTCCCAGCTTCTGGTCCTGACCACCTGTCTTAGTCAGGGCTTTTATTCCTGCACAAAACATCATGACCAAGAAGCAAGTTGGGGAGGAAGAGGTTTATTCAGCTTACACTTCCACATTGCTGTTGATCACCAAAGGAAGTCAGGACTGGAACTCATGCAGGTCAGGAAGCAGGAGTTGATGCAGAGGCAATGGGTGAATGTTACTTATTGGCTTGCTTCTCCTGGATTGTTCAGCTTGCTTTCTTATAGAACCCAAGACTACCAGTCCAAGGATGGCACCACTCAGAATAGGCCCTCCCTCCCTTGTTCACTAATTGAAAAAATGCCTTACAGCTGGATCTCATGGAGGCATTTCCTCAAGGGAGTTTCCTTTCTCTGTGATAACTCCAGCTTGTATCAAGTTGACACACAAAACCAGCCAGTACAGAACCCTCAGCACATATTCATGAGATAACAGTATCCTTGTGGAAATGGTTCACCTTCTAGTGGTTCTCAAGAGCAATACCATATTTTAAATATCTTTGTTTCCTCTTCTCTTTTTCTTACCTCTGCTTCAGAGTTAGGGGGAAAACCTGCCCAAGGACATGGCATTTTGAAGGACATTTGCAGAGAGGATGTCCAGGCTCTGAGCAACTGCTTTCAATAGGATGAATAGCAAATGACTTTCTACTAACATAATGCATATATTAAAATGTTCAGCAGGAAGTAGTAGGAATCATGAGACAGTAGTGTAGGGTGAAATGATTACTATTCGTTATGTATTTAAAAGTATGTATCTGAAAGTACTTTGCAATGGTGAAGTACCAGGGAAGCTCAGTGCATCTCATTATTCTATACTGGTGATAGTTTGTTGAATTCTATGTGTACTTCCTTTGGAAATTTTTGATGAACTGTAGATATGCTACATGGTGGAAATGAGAAGAAATATTTTTCATTGGACATTCCTCAAATTATTCCCACTGACCTTTGACACTTACATCTGCAGACTGCTGTCACAAACATCCTTTAGAACACATGTATTTGAATGAAAGAGTTTGTTTCTATTTAAAGTAGATACAGTAAGAACTTTCAATGAGAATGCCAAAATAGCTTATATGCTGTTTCAAACTTTCAAGCCAAAAAGCACTTAAAATATTTTTAAATTGTTATTTTTATTACAAAGAGGAAAGTTGGCACTTAAAAAAAGAATCGATCTTCAGTGCCAACCGTTCATGACCTTTGTGAATGCAATTCTCTTTTGTAACAGAAAATATAACTTTTAAAATAGGTAATTGTTTTTATATATAAAACTCGTCTAATTAAAAATAAAACCTATGCTTGCTTATATTCACCATCGTCCCCGACTCTCCTACCTATGCATGGTTACTGATTGACACTGCTCAGGAGCCCTACTCCTTAGAGCTAGGAACCTGTGGGAGAATAAGCAGGGACTGAGAATTGTGCACCAAGAACACAACCTAGTCTGAATCCCCTTGTAGAGCCAGACCCATGACCACTTGAACTTGAGCACTATCCTACTCTCCAGTGCATCCCCACACTCCCTTCTAGTCCATTACTTGGTTTGATCCCCCACCCCGCTGTTTTCCTAATCAGTTCTAAGCCCTCACCACGCCATTCTCAGCATTCAGGTCCACTCTAGCCCATAAGCATTTCTTTAGATACTGTCCCCTCCAAGCAACAGTGTCCTGTTCCACGTCCCACAAGCACGCAGTGGCCAGCATCCCCTAAAAATTCCTTCTCAGAGCAGCTTCCTTTCTAGGTACCGCCCCTTGTTAGCGTCAATCACTTGTTTTCTGGTCCCGCCTTATTTTACCCGGAGCTGACCGGGAATGCTGAATGCACTCCTGCGCAGCGACCCGGAAGCGGTTTTGCGCTGCATAAATTTTGTAGCTGGGTGAGTTTTCCCAGATTCTTCAGAACGGTTGCTGGCACTCAGAACCCGGACCTCTGCCCTGGAATCCCCATCTTGTGTGCAAAGCTTCACTGACGCGGAGAGCTGCGAGACTGAGGAAGTAGGAACGTGGGAGAGAAATGGCAGCGGAGCCAGGGGAGGGGTGCCCAGAGAGGATGCAGCCGGGGAGGAGCGGGGGGGGGGGGGGCACGGATTCAAAAGCTTCAGCCATGGGGGAGGAGACATGACTCTCGTTTGTGCAGGCAGTGCCAGGTGATGCTGTACTAGAGAGTGCTGCGCGTGACAAGAGTAGCAGAGGAGCAGCTTGCCGCGGCGCCTGGTGGAAAGGAAAAAGAAAGCAGGGTCTGGAGATGCTGGCAAGAGTGGAGAGGAGGGGGAGAGAACAGCTAAACTGCCATAATGTGTGACAGAAAGAAAAGCAGGAGATGGAAGTGAAAGGGAAAGTATCTGGGGAGAACTTCCAAGACCAAGTTCTCAGACCAAGTTCTCAGCACAAAGATTTATTTGTCTTAGAGGTACAGAAGGCCCAGATAAAGGTCAAAGACAGGAGATAGAGGTAGAAGGGGAAGGGAACAAAGAAGAGGGCAGAAAAGGGGCAAGAGAGAGTGGTTAGGAGTATTTGTCCAGAAGTTGGCCAAATGACTGTTTCTAGATAGAGAGGAGACAGATGTGACCCATAAGCAAATGGCGGCTTATAGAGGTAAAATGAGAATCCCCTTGTTAGGACGAGGTGTTTAGCTGGCACATTAATTAGGTGAGCCAAAGGTGCCTTTTGGTTGCCAGACTTCAATGCTTTGATAGCTGGGCTTTCATAGTAAGTGTCAGGAGGAGAAATTGGCCAAATAAGGGAATAGACTTTGGGGGTAGCTTTAGGAATGTAATCTGAGAGTTTTTAGCAAGGCAGAGAGAAGAAAAGGGCAAGGCCTACCAGAGTCATGGTCACCATGCTGGAGCTGGCAAAGTCCCTTCAGAAAGTGTGAATAAGATAGTGCAGAATGAGGGAGGGGCAGGCTGGATAAAGGAGAAGTTGATAGAATAGTAAGGTTATTATTACTGAGCTTCTTTTTGTTGTTGGAAAAAAAAAACCCTTAACTTTTGTTTGAATTTTAGTGGTATGGAAGAGAGTTGCGAAACTTGATCTGATGGGCATTAACTGGTATTGTGTTAGGCATGGTGGCACAGATTAGTAATGCCAGCATGTGGGAAGAAAGCTGGGGTAGGAAAATGGAGACTTTAAGGTGGCCTGGAATAAATAACTAAGACACGTTCTCAATGAATAAATACTGATAGTGTTTACTGATCCTTTATAGTCCTTATACAGCCAGAACTAATGTGAGATTTTTAGACAGTGTCACCCTTCTTTGACAGGGGTAATGTGTGGAGGAGCTGTGGGATTCTTCTAACCCCCTAACACTTAACTTTTAGCATAGAATGTGTTGCCTCCAGTCACACTAAATGTGTGATGTTTTTTCTCCTTCAGGCAGCTAGCCTGTCAGGCACCAACTTAATTGCTTTAACTCATATTTTTATTATTATTATTATTTTATAGACATTTTATGAGATATTTTCTTTATTTACATTTCAAATGTTATCCCCTTTCCTAGTTTCCCCTCTGAAAATCCCCTATCTCCTCTCCCCTCCCCTTGCTCCCCAACCCGCCTACTCCCACTTCCTGGCCCTGGCATTCCCCTATACTGTGGCATAGAAGCTTCCCAGGACCAAGGGCCTCTTCTCCACACATGGTGGGACTCATGGCTCTAGCTGCTTATTTAACTCATATCTTGCTCACTTCAAATGCCACCGTTTCTCACCACTGTACCCTTTCACTTCCAAGTCCCATGTCCTGAATATAACTTGCTATCACAAGTGCTGTTAATCTACTCACTCAGCAACAGATTGTCAGGGAAATGCTTTGGTTAGGTTTGCTCATTATGAGAAACAAGACAAAGGGAACAGGTGACCTTTTCAGAAGACACTCCTGTACGTTTCAACATGTCATGTAGGGAAGCTGTCCACTTCTGAAGTGCTGGCTGAATGTTCTGCTTATATTGATGTTGTCTGTTTGGTTATACGTGTTTGTATGTATACGTGTGTGCATTCCGAGTGTGTGCAGTGGCATTCCTTGTATTCCTGATCTTTATGAGAAGGGATCAAGTTCTAGAGAAAAGTGCCAAGTCACCTGTTGTCCCTCCTGCAGTAGTTTGTTGTTGCTATAACCTCTTGATATAGTGGGCTACAGATGCCCTTATTTCTACATGGTGAATGAAGTCCTTCCTGTGGCTGTGGCTGTGGCTCTGGACACAGGAAGTGGGTGTCTTGCTGAGCTGGTTCCCATGCACCTGTAATCCCAGCTCTCAGGAGACAGACACAGCAGGATCATGCATTCAAGGCCTGCCCAGGCTATATAGTAGATTCTTGTCTCAAAAGGGGATGATAAGTGATTGCATGTATCCTGGATATTATATTTTTACTATTTTGAGAGACGGTTCCGTTAGTTCCATATGGCCTGAAAATCACTATGTTGTCTAGGCTTTCGGTTGACAATTCTCTGCTTTGAGCGATGTGATTGTATGTATATCCCACAATATCCAGGCTTTATTATTTATTCATTCATTCCCAGAATAAGACTTTTTATTATATCACCTTGCAAGCATGTGATATACTTAATTGTATGCTTTTGGTATTCAGGATTGATTTCGAAATACTAATGTTGCACAAGGAAGAACCTAGGAGGAGAAGAAGAAAGAGGAAATAAAAAAAAGCCAGGGATGGCTGTCACTCAGGTACAGTAAGTACACCCCTTCCCCATTGATTCTCTGCTTTCTGAAGTGGTAGGCATGGAAACTGCTGACCTTCACTGGGTATAGACTAGACTTGTTCACTTGCTCTTGCTCATATTTCCTTTACCCACTAAATTTTATAATGCAATGATTCTGTCATATAGAACATGGGAGAAGCTTCCCTTGAGTGTGTCCAAGGAGCAGCCATTATGCCGTTGGGCAGGAAGGTTTGTCTAGGTTCATATCCAAGTGAACTGTTAGCACTCTAGATGTAGGTTAAAGAAACTACACATGGAAGTCATATGTTAATGAGCACAGTTCCCTTTCGAGTTATGAAGGGAAATCATATTCTGCTTAATTCAGTACATCACAGATAGTAAAGTTGATGGTCAGTATTTCTAAGAGAACATCTCAACAACAAGAAAATGGAATGAGGGATCGAGGGTGCTGTATTTTATCATCAAGATACTATAGTTTTGGGGTCTTTTGTATATTTGTTTCTCCTATTTATTTATTCATTTATTTATTTATTTTCACTTATTTATTCAGTTTATATCCTAATCCCAGGTTCCCCTGCCCTATCCCACCCTTATAAATCCCCTATCCTCATTATCACCTCCTCTTCTCAGAGAAATGGATTCTTCTTGCACTTGGGTACAACTCAGGCCTGGGACATCAAGTCCCAGCAGGACTAAGCACCTCCTGTCCCACTGAAGCACAGCCAGGCAGTCCAGCTCTGGGAAGGGAATCTGATGGCAGGCAATAGAGTCAGAGACAGCCCCTGCTCCAATTGTTAGGGGACCCAAACAAAAACTAAGCTGTACATCTGCTACAAATGTGTAGGGGGTCACGGGCCAGCCCCTGCATGCTCTTTGGTTGGTGATTCAGTCACTTTGAGTCCCCATGGGCGCAGGTTATATGTCTTTGTAGGTCTCCTTGTGATGACCTTGTCCCCTTGGGCTCACTCAGTTCTATCTTCCACTCTTTCCCAAGAGTCTGCCAGCTGCATCTGATGTTTGGCTGTGGATCTCTGCCTCTGTTTCCATCCACTGCTGAATGAAGCTTCTCAGGAGACAGTTATGCTATGTTCTTGTCTGCAAGCATATCAGAGTATTTTGCTTGTTTGGTTAGTTAGGTTCAGTTTTGTTTTGTCCTTGTTTTTAGAGAGACTGTTTTCCTGTTGAACTCAGGCTATCTTCCTGAGTGCTGATATAGTGATGCACATGAGGCTTTCATCTCTGTGTATATGTAAAGTATGTACATGTTCATGCGAGTCTGTACTACATGTAGGTATATTTGGAGGTGGTCAGAGATTAAAACAAGCATTTTCCTTAGTGACTTACCACTTTTATTTTGATACAGTATCTCTCATGGAATCTGGAGTTCCTTAATTGGTTAAGTTCTATGGATCTGTGTGTATCCATCCATGTAGCACTGAGTTTACATAATGAGATGCACTCAAGTTTTACCTAATGCTGGGGATGAAAATTTCAGTCCTCATGCTTTCCAGGCAAGTACTTTACTTCCTGAGCTGTCAATAGGAATTATAGCTGAGTGCTCAACAGTAGGGGCTTCTGTAAACAACTCATCCTGCAGACCCTGCTGTTCCCATGGGACGCTTGAAGCTGGCATTTGGGGTAAAAGCAGTTATATTTTTCAGTTATCAGTGAACATGTCCTTGTAATTAAAAAAAAAAAATACAGTAACATTTCCCTTCATTTGATTAATATTGAATATTCAGGAATAAAAATTTGAGGGTTGGAGAGATGGTTCAGTGGTTAAGAGCACTGATTGCTCTTCCAGAGGTCCTGAGTTCAATTCCCAGCAACCACGTGGTGGCTCACAGCCATCTGCAATGGAGTCTGATGCCCTCTTCTTCATTGTCTTCTTCTTATTATTATTATTATTATTATCATTATTATTATTATTATTATTATTATTATTGATTTTTTGAGACAGGGTTTCTCTGTAGCACTGGCTGTCCTGGAACTCCCTCTGTAGACCAGGCTGGCCTCGAACTCAGAAATCCACCTGCCTCTGCCTCCCAAGTGCTGGGATTAAAGGCGTGCGCCACCACGCCTGGCTATTATTATTATTATTATTATTATTATTATTATTATTATTATTATTTTGAGTTAATCTTGTATGGAGCCACTTTGCTGAAGGAGTTTTTCAGCTGTAGGATTTCTCTGGTAGAATTTGGGGGGTAGCTTATGTATACTACTATCATATCTTCTGCAAATAACAATATTGTGACTTTTTCTGTTCCATTTTATCTGTACTTTATCTCCTTTAGTTGTCTTATTGCTTCAGTTAGAACTTTAAGTATTATATTGAATACATATATAGAGATATATGAATAGATACATATTGAATACATATATAGAGATATATTGAATATATATATAGAGATAGAGGACAGCCTTGTGTACCTGATTTTAGTGGAATTGCTCTGAGTATCTCTCCATTTAATTTGAGGTTGCTATATAGGCTTTCTGTTATTGTCTCCATTATGTTCACATATGTCCCTTGTATACTTGATCTCTCCAAGTCTTTTGTTATAAAGGTGAGTTGGATTTTGTCAAAGTTTTTTTTAACCATATAATGAGATGACCATGTGATTTTGTTGTTGTTGCCTGTTTGTCTGTTTGCTTGTTTTCTTTCTGTGTTTATATGGAGGATGACACTGACAGATTTTCATATGTTGAGCCATCATCCGCAGATGGAATGATGTCTACTTGATCACAGTGAATCATGTTTTTGATGCATTCTTGGACTTAGTTTGCAAGTATTTTATTGTGTATTTTTGCATCAGTGTCTATGAGGAACTTTGGTTTTTAACTCTTTTACTTTGTTGAATACTTTTTTGAATACTTTTTTGGTTTGTGTATCAAGTTGATCTTGTCATTATAGCATGAATTTGGTAATGTTCTATTTTGTATTTTGTGGAATAATTTGAGGAATGTTGGTGTACTGGCTAGTTTTGTGTCAACTTGACACAGCTGGAGTTATCACAGAGAAAGGAGCTTCAGTTGAGGAAATGCCTCCATGAGATCCAACTGTAAGGTATTTTCTCAATGAGTGATCAAGGGGGAAAGGCCCCTTGTGGGTGGGACCATCTCTGGGCTGGTAGTCTTGGTTCTATAAGAGAGCAGGCTGAGCAAGCCAGAGGAAGCAAGCCAGTAAAGAACATTACTCTATGCCCTCTGCATCAGCTCCTGCTTTCTGACCTGCTTGAGTTCCAGTCCTGACTTTCTTCAGTGATGAACAGCAGTATGGAAGTGTAAGCTGAATAAACCCTTTCCTCCCCAACTGCTTCTTGGTCATGATGTTTGTGCAGGAATAGAAATCCTGACTAAGACAATTGGGATTAGGTCTTCTTTGAATGTCTGATTTAAATTTTGTCCTGAAACTCTCTGGCCCAGTGCTTTTCTTGGTTGGGAGACTTTTAAGGACTGCTTCTATTTGCTTAGTGTTTATACCTCTATTTAAATTGTTTGTTTGAGTTGAAGTTTTATATGTAGAATCTATTGAGAACATAGTCCCTTGCTTTTAGATTTTCCAATTTTGTGGAGTACAGGTTTTTCACTATGATCTAATTATTCTTTGCATTTCCTTAGTATTGTTATGCCCTGCTTTTCATTTCTGGTTTTGTGAATTTGAATATTATCTCTGTCCTTTAGTGAGTTTGGATCATGGTTTGTCAATTTTGCTGATTTTATCAAAGAACCAAATGTTTGTTCATTTATCCTTTCCATTTTTCTTTTTAGTTCTATTTTATTGATTTCAGTCCTGAGTTTGATTATTTCCTACCATGTACTCCTTTTTATTCTAGAGCTTTTAGGTGTCCTGATAAGTCACTAGTGTGCTCTTTCTTCTCTCTCTCTCTCTCTCTCTCTCTCTCTCTCTCTCTCTCTCTCTCTCCCTCCCTCCCTCCCTCCCTTCATCCCTCCCTTCTTTCTTTCTTTCTTTCTTTCTTTCTTTCTTTCTTTCTTTCTTTCTTTCTTTCTTTCTTTCTTTCTTTCTTTCATTTTTTTAATTGGATATTTTATTTATTTACAGTTTACATGTTATCCCCTTTCCCGATTTCCCCTCCAGAGCCCCTCTATCCTATCCCCCTTCCTCCTGCTTCTATGAGGGTGTGCCTACACGAACCCACCCACTCCTGCCTCCCCGCCCTCGAATTCCCCTACACCCGGGCATCGAGCCTTCATGCCTTTTGGCTAAGATCAAGTGTAGTATCTTTCTACTTTCTTAATGAAGGCATATAGTGCTGTGAACTTAACTCTTATCAACACTTCCTTCTATAACAAAGGCTTCAGTATGTTGTTCATTCATTTTCATTGAATTCTAGGAAGTCTTTACTGTCTTTATTTCTCCTGACACTGAATTTGTTCAGTAGGGAGTTGTTCAGTGTCCAAGAGTTTGTAGGCTTTCTGTTGTTTCTGTTGTTTAAATGCAGCTTTACTCCACAGTGGTCAAGGAAGATAGAAGGCCTTATTTTCATTTTACTTAGTTGGCCCAGGATTGCTTTGTGACCCAGTATGTGGTCAGTTTTTGAGAATATTCCATGAGTTTCTGAGAAGCTATATTCTTTTGTATTTTGGTGAAATTTTCTGTATATATATATGTAAGGTCCATTAAATTCATAATGTCTGCTAGCTCCAGTTTTCTGTTTAATTTTTGTCTGGATTACCTATCCATTGGTGAGTCAGATACTGAAGTCTCTCACTATTAATATCTGAGGTTCAATGTGTGATTTATGTTTTAGTAAGGTTTCTTTTTTTAAAATTAGATATTTTCTTTATTTCCATTTCAAATGTTACTTTTTCCTAGCTTCCCCTCCCCAAATCCCCTGTTCTCTAACCCACCTATTCCTGCTTCCTGGCCCAGGCATTCCCCTACTTTTTTTTCTTTTCTTTCTTTCTTTTTTTTTCTTCAAGACAGGGTTTCTCTATATAGCCCTGACTGTCCTGGAACTCACTCTGTAGACCAGGCTGGCCTTGAACTCAGAAATCCACCTTCCTCTGCCTCCTAAGGGCTGGGATCAAAGGCTTGCGCCACCACCACCCAGCTGGTTTGGTTTTTTTCATAGTGTTCCAGATTTCCTGCATGTTTTTTTTTTTTTTCTATATAGTAAAAGAATTTATTGATGACTTACAGTCGGCAGCCCAATTCCCAACAATGGTTCAGTCGCAGCTGTGAATGGAAGTCCAAGGATCTAGCAGTTACTCAGTCTCACACGGCAAGCAGGCGAAGGAGCAAGAGCTCTCCTGCATGTTTTGTATCACAAATTTAGTAGATTTAACACTTGTTTTGATTAATGAATCTATTACTTCTCAGTAGCCTCAACCCCTGAGAGTCTTTCTTCCATCTCCAGTAGTCTATTGCTGATGTTTGTATCTGCAGTTCCTGTTCACTTACCTAGATTTTCAAGCATTTCTGTTGAGGTTTGACCTTTGCTATGCTAAATTCTAGTTACTTCTAGAAACTACAAAAAGACCAAGTGATGTTACGTGACCTTGTTCCCCAAGTTATCCTTTATTGGTGAATAAATAGGCTGATAGCCAGTAGACATAGATGGGATTTAGGATTCTTAGGCTTAGGGTTGAAGGAGAACCACAAGGTGAAAAGAACAAAAAAAAGAAGAAAAGAAAAGAAAAGAAAAGAAGGGAAAAGAAAAGAAAAGAAAAGAAAGACAATGAAGAGAGGAGAAACCCTTGTTGGGGTAAAATTCTTAAAGTAATGGCCATGTGCATTGGCATGGCAAATTATATAATGGGATTATTGGGTGGAAAATAGACAAAATAGCATAGAATATAGATATCTGCTCAGCTCTTCTGCTGATTAAGGCTGATGACAAATATAAAGGTTGTGTATATCTTTTATCTGGGAAGGTCAAAGGCAGGGTAGAAACGCTGAATTGAGAGTAAATGTTTCTACACCATATTTCTAGAATTCCCTCCATTTTTGTTGTTTTTATTGCTTCTATTTCAATTTTCAGGTCTTCACCAGTTTCCTTCACCTGCTTGTTTGTTTCCTTGGCCCTTCCTACTTCTTTCTGATCTCTGGCTGTTCTGACTCAGGCTCCTCTCCAGCTTACTGATTTGATCTACCTTCTATCTACTTCTCCTTATTTATTCTGCTTGTCCTCATACAAACTTTGGCAATATGTTCTAATCTTCTGTCTCCTAATTCTGTCTTTTCTTCTTTTAACTTGTTTCTGGCTTGTTCTGTTTTGGTAAAACTGCCCTCCCCCCTCTGCATTGCTCTCTCATAAGTCAACTTTCTTTTGAGTCTTTTTTTCATGGGAGTTGGGCATATCCTATTCTGTCAAATATTTCTCTGATGATTTGCCACTTTTTCTGCCACTCAATTAGACACCAGTTTCAAAACATAGGTGATTCCTTCTAAAAACTAACTTTACTTTTTTGAATTAAAAATGTGGAGTAAGGGTGTGTCTGTATTCCAGCCAGAGAGATTAAAAGTGTGTGCTAAGGCAGAACCACCTCACAACTAGAAACAAATTTTTTTTTGCCAGTAAAAAAGATAATCTTGTAGAATAATTGATGTAGCTGACAGATGTACCATAGATTAAATATAACTGGAAAAGCTTGTGTCATGGTTATACTTGTTGAGTCTGATTGACAAACTATGGTTGTATAGGAAAACACATTTGTTCTTAGAAATATATGAAGAGAAATTAAAAGCAAAAATTTCAGATAGCACATGATATTTTCTAGAACAATAAGAAAATTAAGTGAAATCTACAAGGTCGTTTCTTGTACTGGCCTTCAGTCTTCACCTTCCCCCTTTGAACATCAACTTATCTCAGAATAACAAGTTCAAGTCCAATCATGTATCATATTCTGAGTAGCTACCAGTTTCTTGTGTATGAGGAAAAAATATTCCTTGCATGCTGTTATGTTACTGTGTAATTCTCCCATAGTTTTCAACCTTTATTTTTCGTGAGATTTTAATGAATATTTCGAATATACATGATTGGTTAAAAAAAAAGATAATCTTGGACTTCACAGTGTAATGAAATAACCTATAACAGGCAGGCATTGAAATGTGTTTTCTAAGCCAAGTCTAGAGAATAGGACAGTTTATCTGGCAGCCAAGTCACTCCCCTGTTCTTCTGACTGATGTGTCCTGATGGTGGTATTGTGTGGAATTGTGGAAATGTGCTGGAAATGGCAGTAGGGGCCTATAAGGGGAGCAATGAGGTAGAAGGGCAGAAATAGTAGAAAATGCCTTTAGAAACCAAGTCGAGGGAGTAACAGTTAACTGGTGGGCAGGCTACTCACCCGTTTTTGTTTTTGTTTTTGTTTTTGTTTTTCTTAAAGCCTCATGACTTTATCTCTGAAGACACTGCCCATGCAATAGCTCAGCTAGAAACTGAGCAGGCTGTGTCAGTCATCTTATCTACCAGTACAATTGAGATGAGCCTATGGGTTTTTCTTTTTTTCTTTAATGGGATAAGAAATAAGTGATAGTTATTAGTTATAGTTATTGGGCAAAAGGGCATAGAAATATGCCTGGGTGAACAGAGTGAATGTATGGGAACAGGAGGTAAGTGAAAGGGGCACACACTGTTGGCTTTCATTTGTTTGCTATTTCTATTATTCACAAACATGAGAAATGCACTGTGACATACCATAATATCTCACAGAAAAGGAAAATAATTTTAGAGAGAAGCTATATTGCTCTGTTACATCTTAATCTGGGAACATAGGAAAAACAAGGTCTGTTTCTCCCTGTATGCTCTCATCCAACAGAAAGCTTAGGCTAGTCCACATACGAAGTTTTCCCCACATCCCAGGCAAGAAATTCTCCAGTGAACCCCAGCACAGTGTCAACTAATTCTGTTGCATTCTGACATTAGACAGCTAGAAGCATCAGTTCCGTAGACTGCTCTCCCTCTCTTCAGTTTTATGTTTCATTTTCTTTCTTTTTTTTTTAATATTTTTAAAAATATTTTTATTAGGTATTTTCCTCATTTACATTTCCAATGCTATCCCAAAAGTCCCCCATACCCTCCCCCAACTCCCCTACCCACCCATTCCCACTTTTTGGCCCTGGCGTTCCCCTGTACTGGGGCATATAAAGTTTGCAAGTCCAATGGGCCTCTCTTTCCAGTGATGGCTGACTAGGCCATCTTTTGATACATATGCAGCTAGAGTCAAGAGCTCCGGGATACTGGTTAGTTCATAATGTTGTTCCACCTATAGGGTTGCAGATCCCTTTAGCTCCTTGGGTACTTTCTCTAGCTCCTCCATTGGGGATCCATCCAAAAGCTGACTGTGAGCATCCACTTCTGTGTTTGCTAGGCCCCGGCATTGTCTCACAAGAGACAGCTATATCTGGGTTCTTTCAGCAAAATCTTGCTAGTGTATGCAATGGTGTCAGCGTTTGGAAGCTGATTATGGGATGTATCCCCGGATATGGCAGTCTCTAGATGGTCCATTCTTTCGTCACAGCTCCAAACTTTGTCTCTGTAACTCCTTCCATGGGTGTTTTGTTCCCAATTCTAAGAAGCGGCAAAGTGTCCACACTTTGGCCTTCGTTCTTCTTGAGTTTCATGTGTTTTGCAAATTGTATCTTATATTCATTTTCTAAGGCAGCTCACAGTACTCAGCAAATCCCTAACCTTTCGCCATTTATTGTGAAGGACATTCCAAAGACTATACATGAATGGTTAGACAAAGAAGACACAAAATGTGAGGTACAGGAGATAGGCTGTGGCTTTTACCCCCTTCTTGGGTAAGCCACTCTGTAGGACTTTTGACCATGGCAGAATGTAAGGAAAGAACTTTAAACTCTGTGCTTTGAGGATTTATGGAGGTTCCATCGATCACATATGATTACTTAATACCATTGATCATTGCTGTTCACTTAAGACTTCAGCCCCTCTACTCTCCCTAGAGGATGGGGACTAAGGCCTAAAGTTCAGACCTATTCCTGCCTTGGCCATAGTGGTTCCCAGCAACCTTCCTAAAACACAGGACCCTCAAAACCTTATTTCAACTGTCAGCATCATCATAGGAGATGAATCCATTCTTATCAGTCCAGAAATGACAAGTGAATTACACATCTGAGAACTAAACAAAGACATGTATTTTGTAATGTTACAGCATGGAGATGTTTTTTTCTCTTTAAATTAGTTTATCTTTTTGGTTTTGGTTTTCCCCTTGTCTCACCTCTTTGTAAAGATTCTAAATGTCCACATGGTAAAATGTGTTTGTTTCCTTTTAGGGACAGTTGTCATTCAGTGATGTGGCCATAGAGTTCTCTCAAGAGGAATGGGAATGCCTAGACCATGCACAGAGGGCTTTGCACAGGGATGTCATGTTGGAGAATTACAGCAACCTGGTCTCCCTGGGTAAGGATGGCTTCATTTGTAATTTTGCATTTTCCCTCTGTGCCTTTGTGGAGCCATTTTACTTTTCTACCTTGCTCCTTTCCTCTCTCCCTTCTTTCTTCCCTCCCGTTGTACACCGGGAATAGAACCCAAGACTTTTACACAGGCAAGCATTCTACCACTGGGCTGTGTCCCAGGCCCTTATTGTAAACTTTGGTTGTTCTTTATTTTTTATTTATTTACTTTCTTTGAGCCTAGTACTGGAGTTATAAGCATTTGTCACCACGCATGGCTTATGGCACCTAGGCACGTGTTTAAAGTATCTCAATCCTTGCTTTCTTTCCCTAAGCTTTTCAGTCAGTAGTTCTTGGTAGGTAACTAGTTATCTGTCCATTAAGCTCCCAGAAGGAGGCATTCAGTGATGATTTTGTGAGGTAGTTTTCTAGATTTATATGTAACACATTCTCTCCTCACATTAGCACAGTATGGAATTCTCTAAAATCCTCAGTACCTGATGTTACCATCTTTTTATAAACAGGAGTCACACTTCCAAATTTGAATGCTATGTCTAAGTTGGAACAAAACAAAGGACCCTGGACTGTGGAGAGTGAGGCAATAAGTACCAGAAAATCAAATGGAAAGGAATATATCAGAGCTATGAGTGCAGGTAAGCTCTAAAAGGGCAGAGTAGATGCTGCCTCACTGTGTAATGGCAAGTGCAAGGTCTCAGTGAGAAATAAGTCTGCCACTATTCTTTACAGGTACAAAAATTTAGCCATTCACCCTCATGTGGTGCCAGGTAATTTTGTCTGGTTTTAATCTTGTTTGTGTATTTGAGGTAGTGTCTCACTCTTTTGTTCAGGCTGACCTGAAACTCACTGTGTAGCCCAGAGTGACCATAACATCTGAGTAAGCTTCCTGCCTCAGCCTTCCAAGTGCTAGGATTATATGCGTAAGCTACCATATCCATTTATGTAGTTAATTAAGTTTTGACAAAGGTGTTATGTGTGTTTACTAGAAACGTCATGATGAAATATTTGACTCTCTGTGCCAACGTAATATGTTCCAGAACTGTAGGGCAGGAGAATGGGTTATAAGATTTTGCTGTTCAAACCAGGCTGGCATGGAAATCTCAGTTCTTTTGCCTCAGTCTGACAAATGATGATATTACATATGAGTGTCCATGCTTGCCTGACATAGAACTTTGAAGAGGTGAGTCTAGTTGAAAATACTAGCTGGATATGCCACCCTCAAAAGGAATAATACTGAATATAATGCTATATTAGTAATAGAGATCAGTTATGAAATAATCAGGCTAAACCAGGCATGGTAGTGCATATCTTAATCTGTGGACTTGAGAAGCTGAGGCAGGTGGGTATTTATAAGTTTGAGAAAAGCCTGATGTACATATTAAATTCCAGACAAATCAGGGCTGTGTAGTGAGACCCTGTCCCAAAGGAAATCAAAGTTAAAATGAATAGGCTAACAAGCAAAACAGCACATAATAGTTCTTTACTTGGTTCATTTTGCTCAGTAACATATTCTTCAGACTGATAGTCATTGTTGCAATTAGAACTTTCTTTGTCTGAAAAACAAATAAAACAAATACAATACATATAGAGTCAACTGGTTGCATAGGAAGGCTAATTAAATAATTAACTACTAGGAACAACACTGAGAATTGTATAAACATCCCATAGACACATCAGTCTTCTAGATCTACAGAAGTTGAGTTGCTGGATGATACAATACCAGCATCCTTTCTGGATCATCTGTCTCAGTACGACACCTCGCCCATACTTATTTTCATTACTGCAAAACTTCACATGAGTGACTGAGAAGATCTTTGGTACTGTGTGCTAAATGACCAGGTTTTGGGTTTTTTGGTTTTTTTTTTTGTTTGTTTGTTTGTTTTAAATTTACCATCAGGTATTTCCCTCTGAGTTTGGAGAAAGAATTTGCATATCATATATCCAACAGGGAAAGCCAAAGCATGAAACCTGAAACAAGCCAGTTTGAAAACAGCACACTTAAAGATGGGGCTAGACTTAACATGTGCATGCACAGTGTAGAAGAGGTTAAGCTCGGGGCCTAGCTGAGATAGTATTCTACCATCTTCCACTCACCATTAGAAATGTTGGTATTTTCCTTCTTTTTATTTCCTTCTTTTTATTCTCTTTTGAGCACTGCAGAGGCCACTCAGCCTCCTCTGTAGATGTATTATAAGTGTACATTACCATGGCCAGTGTAATAGAAATTTATTGAACAGCAATGGCGTACAAAAATACTATTATTGCAGAAATGCCAATTTTCATCCAAATGAGCCATTACCTTCACTTGCAAAAATTGATACTTTGGAAAAGCTGAGCCTTGGTTTGGATGTGAGGAAAAGGAGAATCTTATTATGTGTTGGTTAAAATATAGATTAGGATTCATTAATGAGACCATTTTACAGAGACGTCAGAAAAAATAAAAATAAGAGTTATTGTGTAATCAAGCAACTGAGCTTTTGAGTGTAGATCTTGAAACCTCAAGATGATGTTTCTGTGGGATGTCTGTATTGTTCCTGTGACATTATTCACAAGTAGCCAAGTTATATAATAGACCATGTGTCCATCACCAGCAGTTTCTCTCTCTCTCTCTCTCTCTCTCTCTCTCTCTCTCTCTCTCTCCCTCTCTCTCCCTCTAGTGTGTGTGTATGTATTTTATATGAAGAATTTTGTCCTGCAAAAGAACATTCTATTTATTACAATGTCTATCAGCCTGGATGATCTATACACAAAATAAAGCCGCAGTTAACTGTCACATTTTGTTTTATTGGACACCCACTCCAGTTCTGACAATTTTGCTGTGGATAAGAGGAATTCATTCGGGGATCATAGTCTTCATTGTATATATCTACGTATTTTCCTTATCCATTATTTATCTGTTAACATACATGTAGGTAAACACCATATGTGTATCTCTCTACCCATATATATGAGTTTTATATATATATAAAATTTAACTCAATTCACCTAGAAGCAAGGGAACAGAAAGATAGTCAGCAGGGGTAGAGGATATTAATCAGTTAGTGGTCAGTGAGACCAGAGTTTTAACAAAACAACAGGGGCAATAAGTGCATTTTTAAATGGTGTGTGTGATCATATGTTTCCATCTTATTATCACTTTGTTACACACACACATACACACACACCCATACACACACTGAAATATCATGTTTCTGTCTTTTTTTGTGTGTCTGTCTTAAATCATTTTGTTATATACATGTACATATATATGTATATATAGAATGACTTTAATATAATCATTAACATATTACTTGTTTAAATTAGTGAGATACATCATTCCATAAATGTGTATTTTATTGCCTTGATCATGTTCACTCTCCAATTTTTGTTTTACTATATCCTCTTATTCTCCTTCCCCTTCCCTGATAGACTTGGTTCTTTATAATTCTTTGTTCAAACTTAAAAAAGAGTTTCCACATGTAAGAGAAAATAGGCTATATTTTCCTTTCTGTTTTGTTTATTTGCTTAGCACAATGCCCTATATTTCTGTCAGTTTCTCTAATGAATGACAGAATCCCATGTATTTTTTGTGACTGAATAATAACATAAAATGTAGGTGCATGCATAATTTTCTTGTTTTTTTCCCATTTTTGTTTGTTTGTTTGTTTGTTTTGTTTGGTCACTTTATTTGCTTTTTGCTTTTCATGGCATGGTTTCTCTGTGCATCTACAGCTGCCCGGGAACTTATTCTGTAGACCAGGCTGGTCTCAAACTGAGAGATGCACCTGGTGCTGCCTCTACTGACATCAGATTATTTTCTTTATTCATTTGCTTGCATACATGAAACTGATTCCATATCTAGGCTACTGTGAGCCTTACTGTCATAATTATAGTTATGTAGTCAGTCATGTCCTCCTAATAGTGACTTCATTTCATACATATGCAAACACAGTAGTGGAATGGCTGAATGCCATGTTCCTTTTATTTTTTTTTGCTGTTTCTGCTTAGAAAACCCTGTTTTCTCCTTAGTAAGAAAGTGTATCATTTTACAACACACAGAATTTTATTTTCAATGTATCTTTTTTTTTAATTATTTGTATACATGTGTATATACATGTGAGGGCAGATGCTCTCAGAGTCCATATAAAAGTTTTGGATCCCTGGAGTAGGTGATGTACAGGCGATTGTGAGTTGTCCATTGTGGGTGCTGGGAACAGAACTCAGCTGTTCTGCAAGGGTGGTACATGTTCTTAATGCCTCAGCCATCTCTCTAGCTCCTACATTTAGCAATTTATGACATATATATATATATATATATTGATTATTTGCCTGGTTGCTTTATCATGGAATTCTAGAGTTGTTTTGTAGTATTTATTAGAACCTACAGGTGCCTGGTTTTTGTGTGTTCTGTGCAGTATAACAGATTTGTACTGTTGGTTCATGTTAAAAATGCCTTTCATGAGTTGGTCTAGGTAAGTTTTTAAGAGGTTCTTGTTTTTGCTAATACAGTTTTTGTGAGTTTTTTTCATGTCTTTTTGCTATTGTTTTGTATTTCAAAATTGCAACTTAACTGATTATATAAAGTATCTATTATTATCGAATTCTATTATCATATTCTATGGTATTTTATATACATTTATGCAGAATATACTGTTAATATCATTTTTTTCCATTCACTTGTAATGCAGCCATATACTTTTGGGCAATAATATATACATTTATGATGTGATGGAAAAATGATCTTTTCTTGGATTATGTATCTTAATATGAATAATTTGGTCATAAGTTATTTGAAATGAGTCCTTTCTTATAGTTTAAAATTATATACAATTACCTGTACTTAATTATGAAATCACTGTTTTGTGATAATTAAATTGGCTTTTATGTTTCAAAATTTTGATAAATGAACTCAGTAAAATTTATTTTTGCTGTAAATATTTTCACTGTACAATATCTTGTCTATACTTAACCAGAAAACTGTTATATCTTCTAGTTAACTCTCCTGAATATATAATTAAAGGGAGTAGAGATTCAGGGGAAATAGTCCAGACAAAGGTGGCAGAAAGATATAAACGCAATGGCATTGAAGAGTTTTCCTTCAGAGAAATCCAGCAGAACATTCAGAATTTTGAGTTTCAGTGGAAAGAGCATGAAAGGAATTATAAACCCACTTGTAGAAGAGATCAAGATAGTGGAAAGGAGACAGGAAGAAACCTTAGGAAAAATCAGCATCTGTTAAGCTTCACTTCACATCTATCTGAACTGCACCCATTTCCATCTGCAGAAAATATTGATGGTAATGAAGCTAAGTCCATCAGCAGTGGTTCTTCAATTTTGTCATCTGGCAAAATTCTTGCTAGTGGTGACAAAGCACCTGTTGTTCATGAATATGATGTTTATTCTTCACTACGTATAAAAGGACAGAAAGCAACCATTAAGGGAAAACCTTATCAATGTAAAGAGTGTGACAAAGTCTTCAGTTATACTTCTTCTTTAGCATATCATCGGCAGATTCATACTGGAGAAAAACTTTACAAGTGTCTTGAGTGTGGTAAGGCTTTTTTTCGACGCTCTTATCTTTTGGTACATGAGAGGCATCATACTGGAGCGAAACCTTACAAATGTAATGAATGTGGCAAGGTGTTCAGTCAGAATTCACACCTTAAGAGTCATGGAAGAATCCATACTGGTGAGAAACCATTCAAATGCAATCATTGTGGCAAAGCCTTTAGTGTTCGTTCAAACCTAACTCACCATCAGGTAATCCATACTGGAGATAAACCTTATAAATGTAATGAGTGTGGCAAGGTCTTCAGTCAAACCTCAAGCCTCACAATTCATCGAAGAACTCACACTGGAGAGAAACCTTACAGGTGCAATGAGTGTGGGAAAGTATTCAGTTCACATTCAAACCTAAATACCCATCAGGCAATCCATACTGGAGAAAAACCCTACAAATGTTCAGAGTGTGGCAAGGTCTTTACTCAGAATTCACACCTTGCAAATCATTGGAGAATACATACTGGAGAGAAACCTTACAAGTGTAATGAGTGTGGAAAAGCCTTTAGTGTGTACTCCAGCCTCACTACCCATCAGGCAATCCATACAGGAGAAAAACCTTACAAGTGTAATGAATGTGGTAAGGTCTTCACTCAAAATTCACACCTAGCTAGTCATCGTGGAGTTCACAGTGGGGAGAAGCCTTACAAGTGTGAAGAATGTGGCAAACTCTTCAGCCAAACTTCAAATCTTGCAAGACATTGGAGAGTTCATACTGGAGAGAAGCCTTACAAATGCAGTGAATGTGGCAAAGCTTTTAGTGTGCGTTCTAGCCTGACTTCCCATCAAGTAATCCATACTGGAGAAAAGCCTTACAAATGTACTGAATGTGGCAAGGTCTTCAGTCAGACGTCAAGCCTTTCAATCCATCAGAGAATTCACACTGGAGAGAAACCTTACAGATGCAATGAGTGTGGAAAAGCCTTTAATTCACATTCCAACCTAAATACCCATCAAGTAATCCATACTGGACAAAAACCCTATAAATGTATGGAATGTGGCAAGGTCTTTACTCAAAATTCACATCTTGCAAATCATCAAAGAACCCATACAGGAGAGAAACCTTACAAATGTAATGAGTGTGGCAAAGCCTTCAGTGTATACTCAAGTTTGACTACTCATCAGGCAATCCATACTGGAGAAAAACCTTATAAGTGTAATGAATGTGGTAAAGTCTTCACTCAAAATTCACACCTAGCTAGTCACCGGAGGACTCATACTGGAGAAAAACCTTACCAGTGTAATAAGTGTGATAAAGCCTTTAGTGTGCGTTCAAGCTTGACTACCCATCAGGCAATCCATACTGGAGAAAAACCTTACACATGTAGTGAGTGTGGCAAAGTCTTTAGTCGAAGTTCCAACCTTACAAGTCATCAGAGACTTCATGTTGGACAGAAGCATATGTGAATATAGCAAGGTCTTTGGGCATAATTCACTTCTTGCATAATATCCAGGAATACAATCTTAAGAAAATGTTAGTATTGTGTTGATGATAAACACCCATCATGAGTTCAAATATGTCATTAGATGTAGTGGTATGCATGTACAACCACCCTTTTCAGGTTGTTATGGGAGCATTGTCTGCTTGGGATATGTAGGAAGAACTTGACCTAAAATAAAAAATATATCAAGCTTTTGTAGACATATAACATATTAAGAAGACATTTCATACACGTAGAGAAGATGCTTCAGGATATGATTTCCACCTCTATAAACACAAAAATGCACATTGTTGATGAAATAATCCAATTGGCACTTATTGAGGATGTTACTTAATGACTATTTACAGTGGAAGGTGAATGGAAAGAGTTACTCAGCCTCTTGTTTTTCATAGCTAATTTTCAATGTTACATTCCACAGAATAATTGATAATTACTGAGCAATTAAAAGTCAAAATAGCTAAAACATATATTTGAAAGGTTGAAGATGGTTGATACTTGCCTTTAATATTCGTGTACTCATTTATTTATGGTTCCTTGCAAAATCTGCTTTGCCATTTGTGATTGTTATCTGAAACTTTCTGATGATACAATACCTGCCTCAGGGGCCTTTTATTGCAGCCTTTGGGAAAAATAGGGTAAAAAGTCACATTAATAGAAAAGGGTCATGTATGTCTGGTTTTTGAGAATGACTCCATTCCATCTTTTGAATTAAGTATTGGCTAAGTTATGTTCCTAATTTGTGTTTAGATTCTGTATTAAATGCCATGACTAAAGCTAACTTGGTGAGAAAGTGGTTTATTTCATCTTATAGGTTATAATTGATCAAAAGAAGCCAGGATAAAGGCTAGACTAGGAACCTGGAAGCAGGGACTAAGGAAGACGATGGAGAAATGATACCTGGTGAATTGCTTTTCTTGGCTTAGCTTCCTTCATACAACCTAGGACCATGTACCAAGGGGTGGCACTGCCCAAAGTGGTCTATGTCCTCTTATATCAGTAATTAATAAAGAAAATACTTGACAGAAATGGCCAGAGTCCAACCTGATGAATGTGAAGAGTCCCCTCTTCTCAGGTAACTCTAGTTTGTGTCAAGTTAAAAGATCTAACCAGATTATTTGTCTTCTGAAAGGGACAGGATATTGTAAAATTACAGCATAAATTTATCATTTATTGTATATGATGGGAGCATTCTGTTGGGTAAAAGCAATTAAGTTGGAAAGAAATGATCTACCATATGATCATTGGATACAGAAGCTGCCACAAAATAAGGATACTGCACTTTTTGTGAAAGAAGAACAGTAGGCTATTAGGGATGTGGTGTTTGTCAAATAAACTGCAGAAGACATAGTGAACTGCTATATTGAGTGACAACAGGTTTCATACTTAGGAAATAATAATTTTTCTTACTTTTAAAATTAAAGTGAGAAACATTATTAGAGTGGAAAATTTATCTCAAAGAAAGTGTAGGGGCTGTGTATGTAGCTAGAAAAGAAACACTTGTGTCATGCATGTGAGTCCCTAAGTTCAGTGCTCAGCAGCACCAAAAGTAAAAAAATACACAAAAGGTTTCTTAAGAGTGACATCATTTAATTTGTTGTTAAGTTTGTCCACTGTCTTATTCAAAATATATCATTAATTGAACTTGTAACTAATGAAAGTAAAGCTTTTATTTTCCTATAAATGAATTTGTATTTTCTTTTGTTTGTATACTTTTTCCATATGCCTACACATGGGAAATGAGAAAATGGAGTGAACCTCTTCTGGTTGAAGTTTTTTTCTGCTTTTTGAATGATTTCAAAGACCATAAAGTTTTAGGACCTTATAATTGTTTTTCAGTGAACTTGGTCCATGTCTTTAGGATACTTTCATAGGTATAGTGTACATCAACAAAGACACATGGAGCAGACTATCAAAGTAAAGGTTCCAGGGTTTCTCTATTCATATATACACGTGGGTATTCTTTTCATAGCTGTGCAACACTTCAGACATTCCATTGATAGGTATGAACTGTGCAGTGCTCACTCTTCTTGACTTTTGTGAAAAAACAAAAACTGACTTGAAGCATGTTGCCTGTGCCCTGGACAGCTCTCCATCTGACCCTACCTGCCCTTGGGGGTTGGGTTGAGATGGTGCAGAGTCACCAACACAGACTCCAGGAGTAGGTGAGAAATGCTGCAGCAAGCTCATCTATGCACAGCTACAAGCTACTTTAATACTCTCTACCCACGCCTGCATTGGTCCCAAGAAAGCATCTCTTCTAAACAGTAATTCCTGATTGGCTAGCATTATTTGCACTAAATAAAAATCCTTATTCTCTCATGCAGTTATTAATTAGTTCCTCCTGAAGGTAATGCTGTTGTGGCTGTGCAGCCCCCAGTGTTTACATAGAGGTAGTCGCCCCCCCCCCCCCGTTCCTGCTATATATCCTCCCTTTTGTTTTTTTAGATTTTTGACAGCCTAGTGGGAGCTCAGGTGCCATTGCCTCAACATTGTTGACCCACCTCAGAGAATTCCCAGTTTACTGGATTGTGCCTATCTTAGGTTGTCCTGTCTTCTAGGATATTACCTGTCATTGACTACCAGCCCACAAAGAGATATCACTCCAGGGGGACATCACACAATGGGAGATGAGGAACACTCTACATGGTGGTCTCACTGATCTCTGCCATCCATGCTTTGATCACAGCACCTGGAAGGTTGTCTTATTTATGGAATGCTACCTGGAGATATACTCTGGGGAACACTTAAAATAATTATTAGTATGACAATTCCTCCCATCAGAGCATAAGTGGCTATCCACAAGGGGTGAAAGAGCCTCTTAATATTGTCCCATTAAAGAGAGGGCCACACTTTAGGAGAGTAAGGGGGTGTAAATCAAGACAGTTAGGCCACATAAATCCCAATTGTTCATAATGGGTTAATATTGGAATCTAATGGGATCCTTGTTAACATAGGGAGTAATATTGGAAGCATCATGAGAGGTAAATCTCCCCATACCAAGTATGAGGTTAGATGATAATATCAGGTAGTCCCTAGTTAATTTTACCCCTAGTGCAGGGTGGCTGGCAGTGCTCTGAAGGGACAGGAAGTCTCACAGAAGTGGGCATTTGAGGGACCTTTGTACATCGAGGCAGGAGTGGACATGATATGCTTGGGGGATCCTTTGGGGATATATAATCAGTAAGGGGAACATGGTGTTCCATGCCTAACATGGTACCATAAGTTAGATTACCATGAACTTCCCCCATGGTCATACTGTGTAACCACACTACAAGGGCTGATGGAGTAGATATTGGTGGTAAAGCAGAGAGTTTCCCCCATGTGTCAGGTGTCTCTAACCATTCTGTAGTAGTGACTTAGTCTATGAAGGGCAAACCCAAACTCGCATTGGAAGAGAAAAGATCAGGGTAGGCCGGGGAGTTAACTGCCACAGGCAAGAGAATGGGGGTGGAGATGTCAAAGCCCAGAGCTCATCAGACCTTGCTGGCAGAAGAAAAATTAATAAACTATGTACATTAATCCATATCAGAAAAAAATGTCCAATGTCTGTAAGCAGGGCTCAGCCCTTCTATCTAAGGAGAAAAAGTTCACATGGAACGGCCTCCACCAAGACTAGGTGTGGATCTATTTTGGATTCTGGAGAGGTGACCAGAGCAAGTGCTTTATAAAGTGCTCCTTTATAAAGGAGCGATTTGCTTACTACCATTGCTTGACCTAGAGGATTATAGGGTATCCCAAAGGAGTGACTGATCCTCCATGAGGATAGGAAGGCTTTGAACTACTAAGATGAATAAGCCAGTACATTGTCAGTCTTGAGTGCCCAAAGCACTTCCATTACCAACGTTGCTGATTTCATGGCCTTAATGGTTTGAGAGGCCTTTTCATCTGTCATGGATACCACATATACTAAGACTGAGCAAGTACCTACCACAACATGTACATACTTAAGATTAGCAAAGGTTGGGTAATGGGTGACCCAGAGCTAATTGTTCCAGGATCAGTTCCTTGAGTGCAGAAAGTTTAGGTTCCAAAATGGGCCACTGGTCCACCCTCAGGTACCTTAGTGTCAGTTGGCACTGAGTGGGCAGTGGCCATTAGAATTGGGGATGATCCCTCACTTTCTGACATATGTGATCTAGTTGGTCATGTTGCATAACATCATCAAAAAGGATGCAATCATCCATAGTAAGGATGACACCTATGTCTTTCAGAGTATCCCTTCCCCAAATATTGCTGGAAACATCAGCCACAACAGGTGCAAAAGATCCCTGACTGCCATCCAACTCCTGTAATGGAGGGCCCAGTCTGGGGTCTCCAATGTGGAGACCTCCATAATTCATCTTTTGTTATTATAGCAACATTTGCCCCTGTATCAACTAACCCTTTAACGGGTATATCTTCTAAATGTACAGTCATCACTGGGGAGTGAGGAAACACTGGCAAGGTCCAAAAGACTCCTGGTCGAGCAGCGGTCCCTATTACTGAGGGGTGCCCCTTTTGGAGTTTAAATTGTCTTCTTGCTTTTGAGAACAACAATCCTTAGCCCAATGGAAACCTTTGTTACAACGAGGGTATCTGGTCTTGGGCCTAGCTGAGTGGCAATCCCATCGGAAGTGACAACGCTTGTCATAGCCCCAACAGGTGTGATCAGGGGCCCTTCAAGGGAAGGGCATGTCCTCTGTACATGTTCTATGGCCAAGGCATCAATGGAGGCAGTCAGGGCTGCAATGGGGTTCACACCAGGGTCTAAGTCAAGCCATTTATGAATATCATCATTCCTTACAGCTGCCACAGCATTGCAAGTGGGAGCATTAAGACCCTCCCATGCAAGCTGCTTGATGAACATGTCTTTGGTTGGGCCAGCATCAACACATCTTTCCACTGCATCAGTCACATGGGATAGGAAGTCCATGAAGGTTTCTCCAGACTGCTGGACAATATTGCAAAAATATGTAGAAGGGCCCCGAGGAGTGCAGGACTTAAGGGCCTTAAAGAAATGATCAACAATCTGGTTAAAGTAAGAATGCAGTCCAATAATGGCCTGAGTGATAGGGTTAATGTATACCCTGTGGCCAGTTAGCATATCAAAGGTAATGTTAAGGGTATATTCCAAATATATATATTGGTTTTTTCGAGGCAGGGTTTCTCTGGAACTCACTCTGTAAATCAGGCTGGCCTTAAACCCAGAAATCTGCCTGCCTCTGCCTCCCAAATGCTGGGATTAAAGGCATGGGATTAAAGGCAGGCAGTCCCAATTCTCAGCTAAGTCATGATATGTAGATCTCCAATGAAGAAACACCACCTTAAGGAGATTATACCAATCATAATATGTCTAAAGGTGCACGGCCCATAGCTTCAATACCTGTTCAAAATAAGGGGAATCTGGACAGGAATCATTGGCAGATTTTCTGATTAGTACAAAGTCTGCCAGAGGAGTTAGAATCCAGGGCCTAGTTGCACCATTAGGGCTAAGATGACAGGGAAAACGTCACAGTATACCTGAGGAGAATGAGGCTCCTAGGGAAGAGGCAGCCCAGCATGAGGGACTGGCATCACAGAAGTAACCACAACAGTAGTGACTGCTGGAAGGCAATGTGATCCTAAATCACACCAGTGGTAAGTTGGGGTACCTCTGATGGGACAGGAGCAGAGGACTAGTGAGTGAAAGAACTTGGACAGAGGTGCTAAAGGGTGGCTTAAGGGTGGCTTAAAGCCTGAAGGCCAGAGGGCTGGAATAGAGGAGCCCTTATCTTCATTGCTAAAATCAACCTGTTTGCTCAGAGAAAGTAGGACAGTGTCAGTACTGGAAAGGTGAATATTAGCTTGAACCTGGCAATGTTTGTTATGGGCAGCCACCACTTCCTCTGGGGAAGAATTCTTTTTTTATTAGATATTTTCTTTATTTACATTTCAAATGCTGTGCTCGCTTCGGCAGCACATATATATTTCAAATGCTATCCCGAAAGTTCTCTATACCCTCCCCCCACCCTGCTCCCCTACCCACCCACTCTCACTTCTTGGCCCTGGCATTCCCCTAAACTGGGGCATATACATCTCTTTTCAGTGATGGCCGACTAGGCCATCTTCTGCTACATAGGCAGCTAGATACACGAGCTGTGGGGGGGCACTGGTTAGTTCATATTGTTGTTCCACCTATAGGGTTGCAGACCCCTTCAGCTCCTTGGGTACTTTCTCTAGCTCCTCCATTGGGGTCCCTGGGTTCCATCCAATAAATGACTGTGAGCATCCACATCTGTATTTGTCAGGCACTGGCATAGCCTCATATGAGATAGTAGGGGGAAAGAGAGAAGGTAAAAGAGAGAGAGACTGGCCATGGTCAAGAGGAAAGAAGGGGGAAAGGGAGAAAGAGAAGAAAGGTGAAAGTAAGGAGAGAGCAAGAGGGAGAGAGTAAGAGAGTGAGGTGGGGCCAAGCAGCCCCTCTTATAGTGAGCTGTTATCTTGTTGTTTCTAGGTAACTGGGGAGGAGTTTAGCCCGAAGGTCAGAAGCTTGGGACATTGTCTACATGACTAAAAGCCACGCTTCTCCTGTGGGGGCTATGGGGTCAGTAACTTCAACAGAAGCCAGGAGTCCAGGAGACTTGAGGGAACGCCTACCATCCCATGTAGGTGATTATCACCACTGGGTTTCTCTGAGGTTCACAACCTCAGCTCAACTGGAGACTAGGCTATTTGTGCATAGCCCATTGCCCCACAAAAGTACACCACAGACACATTCATGAACACACACAGGTATTTGATGAAGTGATTCACAGTCACACCTATTTGATGAAGTGATTCTAGAATCATGCCTGTGTATGATATTTCGTATTTGTAATCTTTCCTATTTCCCGTCCCTCTTTCTTGTATTCCAAGGAATAGGAGGAATTTTTCTACCATGCTTTTCAAACATACCAAAGTTCTTTCCTTCAGAAAACTATGGCCAGAAACCTAAAAAACACGGTGCCAAAATATTTTTTTTTCCTTTAAGCTGTTCCTGGGAGATGTTTTTAATAATAGAAGTATTGGTGGTGAGCATGCTCTTATTTGAGTTCAACCTGGCAAAGTGTAACAGTATTTGCTTATAAAGATTAAAAGGTACCCAGATAAAAGCACCACCTGCCAAAAACAAAACAAAGACTAAATCAAAAAAATGATGAAGGCTCAGTTCCCAGCATCTATATGGCATTTGCAGTTGTTACAATGTGGCAAATGCAGATGCATGACCTTGATGCTCATCTCTGGGCTCTGTGAGTACTGTATATATGTCTATAAATAAAGAAAACAATTCATAAGTTTCAGTGTTTTAGATTATCTAACCATGATTTGGTGTACTCAGAAAACTGTTGGAAAACAATGGACACTTATGTGGATGTTTCTCCGTGCCAATAAAGACATAATTTTATATTTTCCTTTGTTCGATACAGTTTATTTTATGTAACAGTTGAAAAATTTCAAAGACATTATACTTTTTCCATAATTCTTTTTTTTTTAAAGATTTATTTATTTATTATATGTAAATACACTGTAGCTGTCTTCAGACACTCCAGAAGAGGGCACCAGATCTCGTTAAGGATGGTTGTGAGCCACCATGTGGTTGCTGGGATTTGAACTCTGGACCTTCGGAAGAGCAGTCGGGTGCTCTTACCCACTGAGCCATCTCACCAGCCCCTCCATAATTCTTTAAAATGAATACCATCACTTGTAATAAAATTTGCATACTTCACTCTTGGCTTCCATTTACTCTCTGAAACTGTTTCCCCTGCAATTGAACAGGATGCTATTTAGGGCTCCAAAATAAAAGTAAGATAGCTTCTCTTTCTTGCATCACTGAGTAAAGTTTTCTTCACAGTTGTCATCGAATTCCTACAATTTTATGACTGCAATGTGGAATGTATGAAGCAAAAATGCTTAGCTGAGATATGTCTATAATTTGCAGACTGCCTCAGTACCTAACATTAAAAGTCATCACAAACCTTTCCTCTACCCCACTACAGACATGATGTTAGTAAATTAAGTATTATCATGAGGGAATTTTGATTGTGATTGCTGATAATCTTGTGATTGATTTTGAGACAAAAAGACCATTATTTTAATGTATCATGATCTGTGATATCATAGTTTCAAGCCTGCTTATATCCTGAGAGAGCTTCATAGATAATAACATCACCAGTTTGAAAATATATTCAGTTAAAGTATTTCAAAGAATAGTCTTAGTGTATTGAAGTGATAATTTGCATTTAATTTTGAAATTAGGATTTAAAAAGTAGTGCTTCAAAAACTCTTTGCAATTACTCACCTTTTCCTAGAATCCTATTTCTTAGAGCACAGGAATCTCATTTTCTGTTCATTCATATGTATTTTAGTATAGAGTATTTCTTTAAATATATATATATAAATCTGTGCACATATACATAGAACTTTAAAAATATTTAAATATACCCTAATATTAATGTCATAGCATAGGATATATTAACATGTTTTAATAATTAATTTTCAAAAGAGAAGTGAACATGACATAATCTTTCGGAAAGCCAGGTTTATTTCCCCAAACAGCAATCAGATGGAGGAACATAAGCACAAGAGTGCTGAACACAGACAGTTCTGTGACACCGAGTGCTCAGCTTCTTTGTGCTCTATATTTTCTTCCTAGTGTGGGAGAACTCATGACAAGAACCAGTTTCAGGGTTACACTGGAAGTTGCTAAACAAGGCACCATCTATCACAGCCTGGCCAACCTCCTTAACCAGCTCTCCCCCATGATGCAGAGAAGTAAGAACTAGTGACTCAAGCCAGGATAGCTATCCTATACTGATTCTATACTGGGGTGTGACTCCTCTTGGAAGTTATCAAAAGCTGGGGCTGGAAAGATGGCTCAGTACTTCACAGCACTTATGTTAGCTGACAACTGTCTGTAATTCCCATTTCAGGGGATTCAATGCTCTCTTCTAACTTCTTTGAGCACCAGTAAGGCATGCACTTGTACACACACTGTAAAAACACTCATACACACAAAATAAATTATTTTTAAAAGGAGAGTCATCAAAATCCCATGTAAAAGTTGCTACTACAGCTGCTTTCCAGCTCTTCCAGAGAAAAGTTAGTTGAGAATGAGTGCAGAATGCTGAGAAATACAACTAGGTTTCTATTCAGATCATCCCTAATGGGGCAGCTTGCTAGATATAGTCAAAGTCTGTTAAGTGTGGTCTTGTGAGCCCTCTTCTCCCCTGAGTCAGCTTTGAATCCTGCACACCCTAGCACCTGACCTTTGTAGCTACATTATCCACAACCATAACAGTATCTGACAGCTTAGAATTCCCAGTGCGGGAAGCTGGCTTCTCATACATCTTTGTCTCTGGCTCTGTGGTAGATATACTGCCAGCAGTGTAATGATGCATATGGTGTGGCTCCTGCTTATAAAGGGATGTTGTTATGTGTATTTTACTTGTTATTTAATGGGGAACTTTTTTGTTGTTTCGGTTTTGGTTTTTTGTTTGTTTGTTTTTGTTTTTGTTTTTGTTTTTGTTTTACAGTTTTCAGCAGATCAGCCTCCTGGCCTTGGAGGGAAGGGTCTATATACATCTGAAACAGCAGCTAAGATAACATCTGTCTCCACTGGAAACCTCTGGACTGAGGTCTGAGATAAACTGGAACACTTTCTTACTTGTGAAATATCTGAGTTGTCTGATACACTTCTCAACAAATTACCTTAACTTACCTTATTCCTGAATTTTGTTCTTTTACTTTTTAAATTTTTATTGTATTATTCAAATAAATTAACATTAAATTAATAAATCTAGGGAAATGCAAATTACTTTAAATGAGCAAACCTGTAAAATTAAATTGTTTCTCATTATTCAAAGCATAGTGTCAAATTTTCATTTTTTTTTGGTCGTCTTTTTTTTTTAATTTTTAATATTTTTATTACATATTTTCCTCAATTACATTTCCAATGCTATCCCAAAAGTCCCCCATAGCGCCCCCCCACTTCCCTACCCACCCATTCCCATTCTTTTGGCCCTGGCATTCCCCTATATTGGGGCATATAAAGTTTGCAAGTCCAATGGGCCTCTCTTTCCAGTGATGGCCAACTAGGCCATCTTTCGATACATATGCAGCTAGAGACAAGAGCTCCGGGGTACTGGTTAGTTCATCATGTTGTTCCAACTATAGGGTTGCAGATCCCTTTAGCTCCTTTGGTACTTTCTCTAGCTTCTCCATTGGGAGCCTGTGATACATCCAATAGCTGACTGTGAACATCCACTCCTGTGTTTGCTAGGCCCCGGCATCGTCTCACAAGAGACAGCTATATTTGGGTCCTTTCAGCAAAATCTTGCTAGTGTATGCAATGGTGTCAGCGTTTAGAAGCTGATTATGGGATGGATCCCTGGATAAGGCAGTCTCTAGATGGTCCATCCTTTCATCACAGCTCCAAACTTTGTCTCTGTAACTCCTTCCATGGGTGTTTTGTTCCTAATTCTAAGAAGGGGCACAGTGTCCACACTTGTGTATTTTACTTGTTATTTAATGGGGAACTTTTTTGTTGTTTCGGTTTTGGTTTTTTGTTTGTTTTTGTTTTTGTTTTTGTTTTTTTTTACAGTTTTCAGCAGATCAGCCTCCTGGCCTTCGAGGGAAGGGTCCTGAAACAGCAGCTAAGATAACATCTGACTCCACTGGAAACCTCTGGACTGAGGTCTGAGATAAACTGGAACACTTTCTTACTTGTGAAATATCTGAGTTGTCTGATACACTTCTCAACAAATTACCTTAACTTACCTTATTCCTGAATTTTGTTCTTTTACTTTTTAAATTTTTATTGTATTATTCAAATAAATTAACATTAAATTAATAAATCTAGGGAAATGCAAATTACTTTAAATGAGCAAACCTGTAAAATTAAATTGTTTCTCATTATTCAAAGCATAGTGTCAAATTTTCAATTTTTAGCATAGCATTTATTTGATATGCTTTTTTAAAACAGCACTTACTTATTTATTCGCTTTATAATCCAATATTAGTCTATCCGCTCCTCCCAGTACCTCCTCATGCAAGTCCCTCCCACCACCCCCTTCTTGAGACAGGGAAGGTTCCCTTCTGTTGTCACCTTCCCATATATGCTTTTTGGAAGGATTGTAAAACAGATCACTGAGAACTAATTTAACATTTTACGCAATTTTAAGCATCTCTTTCTTTGCATTTGACAAGACCAGACCTGTCCACCTAGACCTGAAGCCTAACCTATCACTACTCAGATATATACCACAGAGATTTTACCTTTCCAGTTTCAGAGTCACAGGATCAGATTGGCTCCCTCTTAGAACCAGTATCCAAAACATGAGGAAAAGCCACGTGTGCTCACAGAAAGTAACCATTCCAGTTTTGCAATCCAGGTTAGGAATAAGGAACTCATAAATATTTCTCATGCCTCAGAGGAGTGTGGTAAAATAGTTTGGCATGATAAAGATTGGTGGTTGTCTTTTCTTTAAAAATATTTATTTGTATTTATTTAGTGTGTGAGTGTATGTGGCACACTAACAGAGGCCAGAGGCCAGTTTGCAATAATCGGTTGTCACTTTCAATGATATGGGTTCCTGGGATCAGAGTAGATCATCAGGCTTTGACAGCATCCATCCTCTTGGTAGTCCAAGAGTGTTTGAGTTTTGAGACACAATTTTTAACATCAGATTACTAGGTTGTCACCTTATTTTTGTCTGTGTGTTTTTAAGTCTGAGGCAAAAAGAACTATGCTCAAATACAGAACACCTTAAACAAGTTGTGGGAATATGTGAGTAATGAAATGTTGGTAATGTAAGGCATAGTTATAGCATTGAAGAAAAGCATACTGATTCTAGGCATGAAAGATGAAGTCTTGTGACTGGCATAGCTTGCACTGAGTCTGTCTCTGCCAGTGGATCTTGAGGTAGGACTGACATGTGAGACATACAGAAAACATACAATGTACTTAGAGTTGCTGAAAAGGTGGGTATTACCAGGCGTATCAACTGGGAAAGAATCTAGCCTCTCTGGATTCCATCCCTAGTGCTTGTGTAGTGTCTTCCTCTGGCTTTGGCTTTCTGGCTGAAGGAAAAGATCTGGACATCAAAAGGCAAGACTGGAGTCTGAAGGCAAGCCGGTTCATTAGAAGAGTTGTGGTTGCTAGCTAAGGAGTTTAGACTTCTGTCCAAGTCACTAAAGATAGAGATGCCAGTCTAGGGCTTTAAACTGGACAGCACTATCAGATGTGACTGGAAGAAGAAACCAGCAGTGTGCTTTAAAGAGAAAACCCATCTAGGACACATAAAACAGATACATGTCCTGGAAAGAAAGTGATATGGGGTCCTGAACAGTCATTCCTCCTTAGAGCAGTCACAGAAGACATGGGACTAGATCACTATAGTGGTCACCAAAGACATGGGAATTGAGGGTGAGAAAAATAGACATGCAGATAGCAGAAGGGGGTGTTCTCAACAGGAGACTGTGCACCAAGGTAAGAGGAAACTTTGTTTAGGCAAAAAATAATCCTCTGGTGTGTGCCCTGCCTTACTCTCTTCTTGTGAGTGGACTTCATGACCAGTATCAGCTGAGTTTTCTAAGCCTTAGATATTTTCCTCCTCTGCCCATACCATGTCTTTTCTAGGAATAACCAGTAACACACTAGACAGAAGTTGCAGAATTGGGTTTAGAGCAGGGCCAGGTCTCTGTTCCACATAAATTCATGATGTTCTTGTGTGGTTTGTACATTGTTTGCCACCATAATGAGGACCCTGCTCAAAGTTAAGCTGTACCTAAATATTGAGAGTTAATGTTAAACTTTCTTTTATGATCAATTTTTTAAAGTGGTAATTCTTGTTTTTGCTTTTTAAAGGGAAAAATAGTTTATTTGTAGGTTTCCATCTTCAATTGATGTTCACTATCAAAGTGGCATAAGGATAATTGATTCACATATCATAGTCATCATCTACATCAGGACAAACTGTTTCTATAAATGCCGTTTGTCAGCCTTGCAGGAGAAAAGAATACTTGTTTGAATCTCCTTCCTCATAAAGGCAAAAGGCTTTATTTCCATTAAAGTATGCCATTGCCTTCTTTCTCTGGTAACAGTGGAGCTAAAACATCTTTGATGAATGGAACTTGTCCTTATAGCCTTGTCTTATTGAGAGAAAACAAAGGTAGTCCTGATCTTTGTAAGTCACTCAGAATCAAGCCATAGATGCATGCAATGAGTATTTTGTAATAGTTAGACTAACTTAACAGAAGGTTTTGTTGCTCTTCTTGGATTACACTGTTCTCACTTACCTATGGGAGTCAGGTGTGCCTAGAGCCTGAGCATGTACCTTCACCTGCTAGGCAGGAGTGACAGTGCCAGAAATAGCATGCATCAGTATATAGGAAACCTTCTTTATTCTTTTGTGGATAGATTTACAGCTGACTACTTGGCCAGTGAGCAGTAAAGCAGTTTCAGCTTCTGGTTATACACCCATTCCATAGGTTTTGTTGTCTCCTCTTTGAGGATGAAGCATGTATGATATTCTGGTAATGTGTCTGGTGAATCTCTGAAGTATGAGAACTTCTTCTTTTCTTTTCTCAATGTGTTACCCATTCCCAGGAAGAGCTTCAGGA
Source organism: Mus caroli (assembly GCF_978045245.1). Taxonomy (NCBI): domain Eukaryota; kingdom Metazoa; phylum Chordata; class Mammalia; order Rodentia; family Muridae; genus Mus; species Mus caroli. Next base: position 72,974,712 of record NW_028227273.1, on the reverse strand, counting down.
AGAAAAGGTTTACCAACTTGAGCGGTATCAAGTAGAGGCAGGTATGGATCGCAAGTGTGACAGTGATATATGGATCAATCAGAACTCCTCAGTGGAATCCAGCACATCCAGCCAGGCGCACCTGAACCATTCTTCCAAGTCAGTTACCTCAGCTTCCACTCTGACCAAGAGTGGCCTTGGCTGTTGGGAAACACCAGCAGCGGTGCTGCCCACCCCTGTGGCTGTCTCTCAGCCCATTCGAACAGACCTCCCTCCACCACCACCTCCACCACCAGTCCACTACACCAGTGAGTTTGATGGTATTCCAGTGGATTTGCCCCTCCCACATCCTCGTGCCAACCAGGCAGGACCCCAGTCTGTTCAGGTGGCTGCTGCAGAGCAGAAAAAGAGAGAGGAGCACCAGAGGTGGTATGAGAAAGAGAAGGGCCTGGAGGAAGAAGAAGAGAGGAAGCACATGGAGCAGGAGCAGGAGTTGGGGCAGATGCGCACTCAGACCCTGAACCCTGCTTCCTTCTCACCTTTGGCCACACAGGCCAAGCCAGAAAAGCCTTCCATACTGCAGAGGCCCCAAGAAACAGTCATTCGGGAGCTTCAGCCCCAGCAGCAGCCCCGCACGATTGAGCGCAGGGATCTGCAGTATATAACCATCAGAAAAGAGGAGCTGACCCCTGTAAATGAGATGCCAGGGAGAAGCAACAGCAAATGCACATTGTGGACACGATAAGCAAGGAGATCCATGAGCTGCAAAACACGGTGGACCATACATCGGAGGAGAGTGACTGCCTGCGGAAGCTTATGCTGGAGTGGCAGTTCCAGAAGAGACTACAGGAGTCCAAACAGAAGGATGGGGATGATGACGAAGAGGAAGATGATAATGTGGATACCACGCTGATCATGCAGCACCTGGAGGTCGAGCAAAGAGCCAGGGGAAAGGGGAAAGGCCTCAGTTGTGCGTATCTGTGTTCCCTATGCTATCTTCTGGTGGTTCTGTGCAGACAGCTATATTCACAATCACAAAGAGGAGTTTAAAGACCCCTGGTTTCTTCTGCTCACTCTTGGCTGACAACTTGCAGGGATGAGCCAGGCCCTTTGGGCTTCAGTGTTTTAATTAGCAGCCGTATAGTTATCCTTGCTACACTTAAGTTGCGAGAACAGGTACTTAGTAATGACTACTAACAGTCGGCACAGGGCCAGATGGTAAATCCCTGAGATTTGGTGGGCTATATCAAGTGTAATGGTCACATGGCTCTGCTGTGAGCAGAACAGTCAGAGTTGTTTACAAACCCTGGATAACTCACCAAGGACATCACACAGAAAGCTTTGGGTCCTGATTCTCATGATGAGCAGAGGACTTTAGGACATCAATTTTAAAGTGCAGGGTCATTACCAGTAGTAGGACTTGTGTAGCTATTTTACTGTTATTACTTCAAATATTTATTAGTTATTAATTGTAGTTGTAGCATAAGGATTCTGACAAATTTTGATAGAATTTAATCTCTCCATGTTAAAAAAAACTTTTATTATCTTTGTTTCAAATAAAAATTTAAATTAGCCTAATGCAAATAAGTTCTTAAAATAGCAAATTTGGGGTTAAAATTGGATTCTTGCTACTTATCAGGCATAATTGTTCAGAGGCATTTATTGTTACCAACATGGGTACCTGATATTAGCTTTAGCTTTCTGAGTGTGCTGTTGTCTGTCATGTTAGTGAGTTTTAATGATACTTTTTTATCAACATAATTGTCTTAGTCAGGGTTTTTATTCCTGCACAAACATCATGACCAAGAAGAAGTTGGGAAGGAAAGGGTTTATTCATCTTACACTTCCAAACTGCTGTTCATCACCAAGGAAGTCAGGACTGGAACTCAAGCAGGGAAGGAAGCAGGAGCTGATGCAGAAGCCATGGAGGGATGTTACTTATTGGCTTGCTTCCACTGGCTTGCTCAGCCTGCTTGCTTATAGAACCCAAGACTACCAGCCCAGAGATGGTCCCACCCACAAGGGGCCTTTCCCCCTTGATCACTAATTGAGAAAATGCCTTACAGCTGGATCTCATGGAGGCATCTTCCCAACTGAAGCTCCTTTCTCTGTGATAACTCCAGCCTGTGTCAAGTTGACACCCCAAACCAGCCAGTACAATAATATTTTTCTGATTTTTCCTTTTTTTCTTTTTTCTGTTTTATGCTGTGCATAAAAGGGGTTGTTGAAACAGTAGCTGCTGGGTCAGACATCTTACTTCAAGGGCATGATGCTGGTTAATCTTGGTTGATATTGTAACAGTCCAGTACTGTGATTAGTCTCTTTTCAGTGAGTTTTTCCTGAAGACTGTTGAGAAATTCAAAGGGGGATTCACTGGCTTCTTCATATTGACATTCCTCAGCATATACAGTGCTCTGATTCACCTAAGATTTATTTTACATACTGGCTTTCTTGAATGAGACCAGAATGTAAATTTTAACAATTACATCATTTTACTAGTATTTTTCTAGTACCTTTAGTAAACATCCTTAAACATAACTGTATCCACCTCTTCAATTATTTTATCTCAAAGAATAAGCGATGAATGAGACTTGTACAATAAGGGTGCGTTGAATAGTTTCCACTGTGCTCATGCTCAGGACTCTCAGACATACTCTCTAGCTCTTGTCTGGACTGGCCAGCACTGGTATGTCCCTCTGCCCTGACTGGCTAGGGACAGATACGGTGATTTGTGGCTTTGTATTGCACTCACCCCAAGTTCCACGAAGAGGAAGATTTCCCCTCCCCTGTACTACAGTAAATAGCTCTGAATGTCCAGCTGGTATTGATCACATAGCATTAGCATTAGCATTGCTTCCTTTGACAGCAGATCACTGCAGAGATAAAAAGTTAGCTACTACGATAGAACATCCCAATTTTCTGTGAGGATGAAATGTTTATTGAAGATTTGTCATAGATTTACAAAATTGCTACTACTTTGAATATTTTTTTAAATTTTTAATATTTTTATTACATATTTTCCTCAGTTACATTTCCAATGCTATCCCAAAAGTCCCCCATAGCGCCCCCCACTTCCCTACCCACCCATTCCCATTCTTTTGGCCCTGGCATTCCCCTATATTGGGGCATATAAAGTTTGCAAGTCCAATGGGCCTCTCTTTCCAGTGATGGCCGACTAGGCCATCTTTCGATACATATGCAGCTAGAGACAAGAGCTCCAGGGTTCTGGTTAGTACATCATGTTGTTCCAACAATAGGGTTGCAGATCCCTTTAGCTCCTTGGGTACTTTCTCTAGCTTCTCCTTTGGGAGCCCTGTGATACATCCAATAGCTGACTGTGAACATCCACTCCTGTGTTTGCTAGGCCCCGGCATCGTCTCACAAGAGACAGCTATATTTGGGTCCTTTCAGCAAAATCTTGCTAGTGTATGCCATGGTGTCAGCGTTTAGAAGCTGCTTATGGGATGGATCCCTGGATACGGCAGTCTCTAAATGGTCCATCCTTTCATCACAGCTACGAACTTTGTCTCTGTAACTCCTTCCCTGGGTGTTTTGTTCCCAATTCTAAGAAGGGGCACAGTGTCCACACTTTTCTGACCGGAGAGACTTGTGGCCCTATTCAGGCCGGATTTCTGCCTCCCCAACCAAAGCAGTCTCAGGTCCTGCGTGATTGGACTGGAGCAGAAGCTGTGTTCCACTCACCAGCAGTCTCAAAATCCTGTGGCGGGGGTCGTGGGTAGCTGGTGGGTGTCAGCCGACCCTGCGTTCTAGCTACCCCGGTGCTGGTCCGGCCGGAAGAGCTACTTTGAATATTTTAAAGCCTTTTAGTATGGATTATGATGCCTGGGAAAATTTTGATGTTAATTTAGTAAAAAGTAATTTCATTTTAATAATTATATATTTATCTTATTATCTTAGTCTCCAAATAAATACTAAAGAAAGTTTTGCTTTTTAAATATGTCTTTGAATGATAAATCTCAAAATATTAATGCCACGTGGACATTTTTCTATTTCTGAATGCTAGAAGTTAGTCTGTGCTTCTATAGTTTTCATCAAGTTGTCTAAAACCAGATGACTCTTGACAGCAACAAAGATGCCGGTGGTGGAACACACCTAACTTTTTTGTTGACACTTCATCTTTCTTTTTTTCCCCTTCTCTATTACCTGCAGCAGACTGCTATGCCAGCAATCTCTGTTCTAGATTTGGTATATTCTTGTTTCTTCCCCTTTGGTACTTTTTTTGGTCTTGATTTTCTTTCCTCCTTTGGTGATGGCTGTTCTGTGTTCTCAGTAGTCAGTTCTCTCTAGCACCTCCTGGGTCAGGAAGTGAGCTCTGTGGTTAGAAGCATGCCTCTGAATGTTACTAGACTAGTTACTCTATTTCCTTATTAACCTTAAGTGTCATTGTTTGTTTATGGGTTTGACTTTTCTACAGTGTTAGTCATAATCTGATTCTATCTCATAGTTAGTATCAAGTAGGAAAACAAATGAAATAGGTTTTGCATTGGGTAATTATTTCTTGTTGCATTAGAAATAGATTTTCACTATTTCTAAAAAGTATGTTCACTGAGAACTCAGTTGAAAGGGCATTGCCACTACTCCCAGACTTAAAATGTAACGAATTGTCACTGTGTATGGTAAAGTAAGAGGTTTCCTGGGAACCAACGTCCTATTTTTCTTCCCTTCCCTTCCCTTCCCTTCCCTTCCCTTCCCTTCCCTTCCCTTCCCTTCCCTTCCCTTCCCTTCCCTTCCCTTCCCTTCCCTTCCCTTCCCTTCCCTTCCCTCTCCTCCCCTCCCCTCAAAGGACACTGTCAATAAGACAAAAAGGCTACCAACAGATTGGGAAAGGATCTTTACCAATCCTAAATCAGATAGAGGACTAATATCCAATGTATAAAAGAACTCAAGTAGGTGGACTCCAGAAAATCAAATAACCCCATTAAAAAATGGAGCTCAGAGCTAAACAAAGAATTCCCACCTGAGGAATGCCTAATGGCTGAGAAGCACTTGAAAAAAATGTTCCCCTTCAGGTCCACACCAGCACCGGGGTACCTTGGGTGTGAAGTCTGTGGACACCCGCAAGGTCCCCACAGGACCCCCCACGGGATCTTAAGACCTCTGGTGAGTGGGAAACAACTTCTGCTCCAATCCAATCATGCGGGACCTGAGACTGCATTAATTAGGAAAGCAGAAAACCCGGCCTGACCAGGGTCACAAGTCCCTTCTGGTTTGCGCCATCACCGGGGTGCCTTGGACGTGGAGTCTGCAGACACCCCCAAGGTCCCCACAGGACCCTCCACGGGATCTTAAGACCTCTGGTGAGTGAATCACAACTTCTGCCAGGAGGCAGGTTCAAAAACCAAATATCTGGGCACCTTCCCTGCAAGAGGAGAGCTTGACTGCAGAGAGTACTCTGACCACTGAAACTTAGGAGAGAGCTAGTCTCCCAGGTCTGCTGATAGAGGCTAACAGAGTCACCTGAGGAACAAGCTCTAACCAGAGACAACTATAACAACTAACTCCAGAGATTACCCGATGGCAAAAGGCAAATGTAAGAATCTTACTACCAGAAACCAAGACCACTCACCATCAGCAGAACACAGCACTCCCACCTCACCCAGTCCTGGGCACCCCAACACACCCGAAAAGATAGTCTCAGATTTAAAAGCATATCTCATGATGATGGTAGTGGACATCAAGAAGAACTTTAATAACTCACTTAAAGAAATACAGGAGAACATTGCTAAAGAGGTAGAAGACCTTAAAGAGGAAGCACAAAAATCCCTTAAAGAATTGCAGAAAAACACGACCAAACAGGTGATGGAATTGAATAAAACCATCCAAGACCTAAAAAGGGAAGTAGACACAATAAAGAAAGTCCAAACACTAGGAAAGAAATCTGAACAATAGATACGAGCATCAGCAACAGAATACAAGAGATGGAAGAGAATCTCAGGTGCAGAAGATTCCATAGAGAACGTCGGCACAACAATCAAAGAAAATACAAAATGCAAAAAGATCCTAACTCAAAACATCCAGGAAATCAGGACACAATGAGAAGACCAAACCTACAGATAATAGCAGTAGATGAGAATGAAGATTTTCAACTTAAAGGGCCAGCAAATATCCTCAACAAAATTATGGAAGAAAACTTCCCAAACCTAAATAAAGACATGCCCATGAACATATAAGAAGCCTACAGAACTCCAAATAGACTGGACCAGAAAAGAAATTCCTCCCGAGACATAATAATCAGAACAACAAATGCACTAAATAAAGATAGAATATTAAAAGCAGTAAGGGAAAAAGGTCAAGTAACATATAAAGGCAGGCCTATCAGAATTACACCAGACTTTTAACCAGAGACTATGAAAGCCAGAAGAGCCTGGACAGATGTTATACAGACACTAAGAGAACACAAATTCCAGCCCAGGCTACTATACCCAGCCAAACTCTCAATTACCATAGCTGGAGAAACCAAAGTATTCCACGACAAAACCAAATTCACACATTATATTTCCACGAATCCAACCCTTCAAAGGATAATAACAGGAAAAAAAAATACAAGGATGGAAACCACGCCCTAGAAAAAGCAAGAAAGTAATCCCTCAACAAACCAAAAAGAAGACAGCCACAAGAACAGAATGTCAACTCTAACAACAAAAATAATAGGAAGTAACAATTACTTTTCCTTAATATCTCTTAATATCAATGGACTCAATTCCCCAATAAAAAGACATAGACTAACAAACTGGGTACACAAACAGGACCCAACATTCTGCTGCTTACAAGAAACCCATCTCAGGGAAAAAGACAGACACTACCTCAGAGTGAAAGGCTGGAAAACAATTTTCCAAGAAAATGGTCTGAAGAAACAAGCTGATGTAGCCATTCTAATATCGAATAAAATCGACTTCAAACCCAAAGTTATCAAAAAAGACAAGGAGGGACACTTCATACTAATCAACGGTAAAATCCTCCAAGAGGAACTCTCAATTCTGAATATCTATGCTCCAAATGTAAGGGCAGCCACATTCATTAAAGAAACTTTAGTAAAGCTCAAAGCACACATTGTTCTTCACACAATAATAGTGGGAGGCTTCAACACACCACTTTCATCAATAGACAGATTGTGGAAACAGAAACTAAATAGGGACACACTGAAACTAATAGACGTTATGAAACAAATGGACTTAACGGATATTTAAAGAACATTTTATCCTAAAACAAAAGGATATACCTTCTTCTCAGCACCTCATGGTATCTTTGCCCCTTCTTAGAATTGGGAACAAAACACCCATGGAAGGAGTTACAAAGTTCAGAGCTGAGATGAAAGGATGGACCATCTAGAGATTGCCATATCCAGGGATCCATCCCCTAATCACCCTCCAAACACTGACACCATTGCATACACTAGCAAGATTTTGCTGAAAGGACCCTGATATAACTGTCCCTTGTGATACTATGCCAGGGCCTAGCAAACACAGAAGTGGATGCTCACAGTCAGCTATTGGATGGATCACAGGGCTCCTAATGGAGGAGCTAGAGAAAGTACCCTAGGAGCTAAAAGATCTGCAATCCTACAGGTGGAACAACATTATGAACTAACCAGTACCCCCCGGAGCTCATGTTTCTAGCTCCATATGTATCAGAAGATGACCTAGTCGGCCATCACTGGAAAGAGAGGTCCATTGGACATGCAAACTTTATATGCCCAAGTACAGGGGAATGCCAGGGCCAAAAAGTGGAAGTGGGTGGGTAGGGGAAGGGGGGATGGTATGGGGGACTTTTGGGATAGCTTTGGAAATGTAAATGAGGAAAATACCTAATAAAAAAATAAAAATAAATGTTCAACATCCTTACTCATCAGGGAAATACACATCAAAACAACCCTGAGATTCCACTTCACACTAGTCAGAATGGCTAAGATCAAAAATTCAGGTGAAAGCAGATGCTGTCAGGTATGTGGAGAAAGAGGAACACTCCTCCATTGTTGGAGGGATTGCACTCTTGTAAAACCACTTTGGAAATCAGTCTGGCAGTTCCTCAGAAAATTGGACATAGTACTACTGGAGGATCCCTTAAAACCTCTCTTGGGTGTATATCCAGAAGATGTTCTAACTGGTTATAAGGACACATGCTCCACTATGTTCATAGCAGCCTTATTTATAATAGCCACAAGCTGGAAAGAACCCAGATGTCCCTCAACAGAGAAATGGATACGGAATATTTGGTACATTTATACAATGGAGTACTACTCAGCTATTAAAAAGAATGAATTTATGAAATTCCAAGGCAAATGGATGGATCTGGAGTGTATCATTCTGAGTGAGGTAACCCAATCACAAAAAAACTCACATGATATGTACTCACTGATAAGTGAATATTAGCCCATAAACTTAGAATAACCAAGATACAATTTGCAAAACACATGAAACTCAAGAAGAACGAAGACCAAAGTGTGGACACTTTGCCCCTTCTTAGAATTGGGAACAAAACACTCATGGAATGAGTTAAAGAGACAAATTTTGGAGCTGAGATGAAAGGATGGACCATCTAGAGAGTGCTGCACCCAAGGATCCATCCCATAATCAGCCTCCAAATGCAGACACCATTGCATATGCCAGCAAGATTTTGCTAAAAGGAACCTGATATACCTGTCTCTTGTGAGGCTATGCTGGTGCCTGAAAAACACAGAAGTGGTTGCTCACAGTCAGCTATTGGATGGAACACAGGGCCCCCAATGGAGGAGCTAGAGAAAGTACCCTAGGAGCTAAAGGGGTCTGCAACCCTATAGGTGGAACAACATTATGAGCTAACCAGTACCCCCAGAGCTCGTGTCTCTAGCTGCATATGTAGCAAAAGATGGACTAGTCAGCCTTCATTGGGAAGAGAGGCCCCTTGGTCTTGCACACTTTATATGCTCCAGTATAGGGGACCACCGGTGCCAAGAAGTGGGAGTGAGTGGGTAGGAGAGCAGGGGGGTATGGGGGATTTTCGGGATAGCATTTGAAAGGTAAATGAAGAAAATACCTAATAAAAAATTGGAAAAAAAATAAAAATAACACTGGGCCTTGGAGACAAAGCTTTTAGGTAACTTACATTGAAATGGTAAGAGCTAGTTTAATACATGAGCTTTACCACCCTACAACAGTGATTTAGCCTGGTGTTTTCTACTTGACTTTCTGTATCTGTCTGTGTGTCTGTGTCTGCTTGTCTCAGGGTGTGCTTATTTGTGTCTTTGCTGATTTGGTTGATTGGGTGAAAATTAAATTCTATTTATTGTTAGATGCATGATGAGGAGCGCAGGTGCCAGCAACAGTTGAAAGAGATGCATAAATGAGAAGCAGAAGATTGAGTAAGATAAGAGGAAGATGGACACCATCAGGTGGAGAATCAAGTAAAGAGAGATGCTGAAGAAAAGGTTATGGTCCTCTAAAGGCAGATAGTTATTACCAAGTTAGCCTGAACACAAATGATTGGCTTGGGCAAAGGGGCTAGAAAGTATGTGTATCTAGTATGCATAACACAGAACAGGGCTGCATCTTCCAACTTTTGTTATTAGATCAAAAACTCCTAGCCCTATCTGGCCTGCCTACTTCTCTTATGGACTATGTTCAGGCTCCCTTGCCTTCTGAGCTAGTTTCCCTCAAATTCTTGAGCACCATGTCCCCGAGGAAGGCTTTTTCCCAGGCAGAGTTCAGGTGGCTTTTATGAAAGTTTTACAGTTCTTGTGAGAATTGAGTGTGAGTTCTGTGGGAGGCAACAGTAACATGGAAGGCAATCAGTTCTCATTAGCCATTTCAAATAGCTTATCCACCTAAATCACTTAATTTTGATGGTCAAGATTGTAGATGGCTTGTAAAAAACACACAAAATTAATAATGCAACCCAACAAACATTCTGGTTATTTCTTTATGTGGACTCTAACTCTGATACTGTTCAATAGTTGAATTTTAAAATGATAGCTGATTTTTGACATTCTGTAAAGCAAGAACTTATGGTGTAGTCTCTCTGCATCCTTGTCAGAGGCTGAGGTTCTGCTGGGTGAGGAGGCTGTTACCCTGAGTCCAGGTCTGCTCTACCCTGCCCACAGGACTGTATGTTGTTGTTTGGTTTGAGAGAAGCTAATGAACCCGGCAGAGGCTGTCAAGGGCTCCAGAGTACTCTCCATGCTGCAAGACCTCCGGATCACCTCGGGATCATGGGTGAGTGGAACGCAACATCAGCTCCAAAGAATCAGAGGGTCTTGTGCCAGCAGGAAAAGGGAGAAAGGAACCCCGCCCAACCAGAGGCTGGGATTCTTTCTGGTGGGGGCCAGCTCCGCCATCTTCTGCATGAACCCAGCCAAGGGCATCAAGGGCCACAGAGGACTCTCCACTACTCTCCATGCAGCAGGACACCAAGCACACCCAGGACCTCTGATCACGGTAGAGCACGTGGGTGATAGAAGCAACAGAGCTTCTTGGATAGAATCCCTTCTGCCCTTCATCCTCAGCCAGGAGGCAAAGCTGAGACCCAGACCCATGGGCACCATTCTTACCAGAGGAGAGTCAGCCTACAGGGAGGGCTCTGACCCCAGGACTCAGGATGTGGATCACACCTCCAGACTTCTGGACACCTGCCCTATATGAGGAGAGCTTGCCTACAGAGAGTGTTCTGACCACTGGGACTCAGGTGAGAACAGGACTCCCAGGAGTGCTGACATAGGCTAACAGAATCACAGGAGGAACAAGCTTCAGCCAGAGACAGCTAGAACATTAATACCAGAGATCACCAGATGGCAAAAGGCAAACATAAGAATCTTACTAACAGAAACCAAGACCACTGGGCATCATCAGAACCCAGTACGCCCACCACAGCAAGTCCTAGATACCCCAACAGCCCCGAAAAGCAAGACTTGGATTTAAGATCATATCTCATGATGGTGGTAGAAGATTTTAAGAAAGGCATTAATAACTCACTTAAAGAAATACAGGAGAACACTGCTAAACCAGTAGAAGGCTTTAAAGCAGAATCACAAAAATCCCTTAAAGAATTACAGGAGAACACAACCAAACAGGTGATGGAATTGAACAAAACCATCCAAGTTCTAAAAAGGGAAGTATAAACAATTTAAGAAAAAAAATAGGGGGGGACAACTCTGGAAATAGAAATTCTAGGGAAGAAATCAGGAACCATAGATGCAAGCATCAGCAACAGAACACAAGAGATGGAAGAGAGAATCTCAGGTGCAGAAGATTTCATAGAGAACATGGACACAACAATCAAAGGAAATGCAAAATGCAAAAAGATCCTAACTCAAAATATCCAGGAAATCCAGGACACAATGAGAAGACCAAACCTAAAAATAATAGGAGTAAATGAAAATGAAGATTTTTCAACTTAAAGAGCCAGCAAATATCTTTGACAAAATTATACAAGAAAACTTCCCAAACCTAAAGAAAGAGATGCCCACGAACATACAAGGAGCCTACAGAACTCGAAATAGACTGGACCAGAAAAGAAATTTCACCTGACACATAATAATCAGAACAACAAATGCACTAAATAAAGATAGAAAATTAAAAGCAATAAGGGAAAAAGGTCAAGTAACATATAAGGACTGGCCTATTAGAATTACTCCAGACTTTTCACCAGAGACTATGAAAGCCAGAAGATCCTGGACAGATGTTATACAGACACTAAGAGAACACAAATGCCAGCCCAGGGTACTATACCCAATAAAACTCTCAATTACCATAGATGGAGAAACTAAAGTATTCCATGACAAAACCAAATTTACACAATATCTTTCTATGAATCCAGCCCTTCAAAGGATAATAAAGGGAAACACCAACACAAAGATGGAAACTACACCCTAGAAAAAGCAAGAAAGAAATCGTTCAACAAACCTAAAAGAAGACAGCCGCAAGAACAGAACCCCAATTTTAACAACAAAAATGACAGGAAGCAACACTTACTTTTCTTTGATTTCTCTTTTAAAAACATCAATGGACTCAATTCCCCAATAAAAAGACATAGACTAATAGACTGGGTACACACACAGGACCCAAAATTTTGCTACTTACTGGAAACCCACAAAGGGACAAAGACAGACACTACCTCAGAGTAAAAGGCTGGAAAATGATTCTCCAAGCAAATGATCCGAAGAAAAAAGCTGGAGTACCCATTCTAATATCGAAGAAATTTGACTTCTAACCCAAAGTTATCAAAAAAGACAAGGAGGGGCACTTCATGCTCATCAAAGGTAAAATCTTCCAAGATGAACTCTCAATTCTAAATATCAATGCTCAAAGTGCAAGAACAGCGACATTCATTAAAGAAACTTTAGTAAAACTCAAAGTACACATTGCACCTCACACAATAATAGTGGGAGACTTCGACACCACACTCTCACCAATGGAGAGATCCTGTAAAGAGAAACAAAACAGAGACACATGGACACTAACAGAAGTTATGAAACAAATGGATTTAGCAGATATCTACGGAACATTTGACCTAAAACAAAAGGATATACCTTCTTCTCAGCACCACATGGTACCTCCTCCAAAATTGACCATATAATCCGTGACAAAACAGGCCTTAATAGATACAAAAATATTGAAATTATCACATGCATCCTTTCAGATCACCACGGACTAAGGCTGATCTTCAATAACAGCATAAATAATAGAAAGCCAACATTCACGTGGAAACTGCACAACATTCTCCTCAACGATTCCTTGGTCAAGGAAGAAAGAAAAAAAGAAATTAATGACTTTTTAGTTTAATGAGAATGAAGCCACAATATACCCAAACTTATGGGACACACGAAAGTAGTCCTAAGAGGAAAACTCATAGCCCTGAGTGCCTCCAAAAAGAAACTAGAGAGAGCATACACAAGCAGCCTGACTGCACACCTAGAAGATCTAGAATGATATTAGCAAATTCAACGAAAAGGAGTAGACTACAGGAAATAATCAAACTTAGGGCTGAAATCAACCAAGTGGAAACAAAAGGAACTATATAAAGAATCAACCAAACAAGGAGTTGGTTCTTTGAGAAAATCAACAAGATAGATAAACCCTTAGCCAGACTAACCAGTGGGCACAGGGACAGTATCCTAATTAACAAAATCAGAAATGAAAAAGGAGACATAGCAACAGAACCTGAAGAAATCCAAAACATCATCACATCGTACTACAAAAGGCTATGCTCAACAAAACTGGAAAACCTGGATGAAATGGACAACTCCCTAGACAGATACCAGGTAATAAAGTTAAATCAGGATCAGATTAACAATCTTAATAGTCCCATTTCCCCTAAAGAAATATAAGCAGTCATTAATTGTCTCCCAACCAAAAAAAGCCAAAAACCAGATGGGTTTAGTGCAGAGTTATATCAGACCTTCAAAAAAGACCTAATTCCAACTCTCCTCAAACTATTCCACAAAATAGAAACAGAAGCTACTCTATCCAATTCGTTTACGAAGCCACAGTTACTCTGATACCTAAACCACATAAAGATCCAACAAAGAAAGAGAACTTCATTCCAATTTCCCTTATGAATATTGATGCAAAAATACTCAATAAAATCCTCCCAAACCAAATCCAAGAACACAACAAAATGATCATCCATCATGACCAAGTAGGCTTCATCCCAGGGATGCAGGGATGGTTTAATATAGGGAAATCCATCAATGTAATCCACTATATAAACAAACTCAAAGACGAAAATCACAGGATCATCTCACTAGATGCTGAGGAAGCATTTTAAAAATCCAACACCTCTTCATAGTAATAGTTTTGGAAATATCAGGAATTCAAGGCCCATACCTAAACATAATAAAGGCAGTATGCAGCAAACCAGTAGCCAACATGAAACTAAATGGAGAGAAACTTGAAGCAATCCCACTAAAATCAGGGACTAGACAAGGCTGCCCACTTTCTCCATACCTATTCAATATAGTACTTGAAGTCCTAGCCAGAGCAATTAGACTACAAAAGGAGATCAACGGGATAGAAATTTTAAAGGAAGAAGTCAAAATATCACTATTTGCAGATGATATGATAGGATATATAAGTGACCCTAAAAATTCTACCAGAGAACTCCTAAACCTGATAAACAGCTTCAGTGCAGTATCTGGATATAATATTAATTCAAACAAATCAGTGGCCTTTCTTTACACAAAGGATAAACAGGATTAGAAAGAAATTAGGGAAACAACATCATTCACAATAGTCACAAACAATATAAAATACCATGGTGTGACTCTAAGGAAGAGAAAGATCTGTATGACAAGAACTTCAAGTCTCTGAAGAAAGAAATCAAAACTTTGGTGTCCTGTTTCCTAAGGCTATTAATAATATGGAATATATGAAACCATGAGCCGTTCTCAAATCACTAACCCCAGAACTATTGAGTTAGAATTTCTGAAGGGAACCTTCAGATTGGATGCACAGTTGGACTGTGGCAGCGAATAGTGGCATGATCAGTTGTGTTAACTGTCTTTTCCTTTCGAAATTCTTTTCTGGTGCTCTTATGGAGCTGTCAGGATGAGCACCAGACCTGCCTTTCTGACACAATGATTGTTGTGCAGAAGGCACAGCTGAGCAGTGAGGTGAGAGAATGTATTTGTGCACACTTAGGAGAAACCTGTATGAAACAGTGAACAGCCTGGGATTCCAGCCCTGTATTCTTTTACTCCTGGCATATCCCAAATGCGGTGACAATAATAAATACTGTGCCATTCACACAGTGATTAAGTGCCTCCTCCTCCAGTGTTTGATCTGCCCACCTCCCCTATAGCTCACCTTGCCAAAGGCCTCCTTTTCCCCTCTGACATCCACATAACAAGTTCAGGGACACGAGCTTTCTGGGTTAGATTTCCTCCTAAATAGGAGGTGAAGGGTTCTGATCTACCAGTTCTGTTCTGTCATTTCCAGGAATCTGCTAGTAGCTGGCCTTGTGTGCAGCAAGAGTGAAATTATTAGATTACACTGGGCTTACACCTGTGCCAGAAGGCTCCTGTGCTCCCAGTCGTGTCCCCCAGCAACACTGAGTGTGCAAGAGCCCCACTTATTCTCCAGTGCCCTGCAGTCCACCCTGTGACAACTCCTAGGGAAGTCTGTCATCATGGTGTTATTTCTAAAGAGTTTGCATCAAAACTTAACAGCCTTCTACTGTTGTCTTAGTCAGGGTACAGAACAGTGAGACTGATGTCAAGGTTGACAACCACTTCACCAGCTAGGAGAATGTAGAACCATGTTTTTTAGAGAAAATGTCTCTTGCCATATTTGTGAGCCTGCACTTAGAATTTGAGCTCTGAGATTGAACTTGTTAGCTAAACCATTGTGCAGTGCTTCTCCTGCCAGGTACCAGGAGGAGCTCAGTTGTGGAGAAGGGCAAGTGTAGCTTTGGTTTTGCTCTTAAATTGCTGCCTTGGTCAGGGTTTCTCTTCCTGCACAAACATCATGACCAAGAAGAAAGTTAGGGAGGAAAAGGTTTATTCAGCTTATACTTCCATGTTGCTGTTCATCACCAAAGGAAGTCAGGACTGGAACTCAAGCAGGTCAAGAAGCAGGAGCTGATGCAGAGGCCACAAAGGGATGTTACTTACTGGCTTGCTTCCCCTGGCTTGCTCAGCTTGCTTTTTTATAGAACCCAGGGTTAGCACCACCACTCCCTCCTAGATCACTAACTGAGAAAATGCCCCAAAGCTGGATCTCATGGAGACATTTCCTCACCCGAAGCGAAGCTCCTTTCTCTATGATAACTCCAGCTTGTGTCAAATTGACACACAAAACCAGCCAGTACAGCTGTTTTGAGGTTAGGTTAACATTTTATTTTAGATAATGGTTGACCAGGGATTTCACTGTAATCTCCCTAGTAAGATGGAGTTCATTAAGTTCCTGGTGGGTTCCTGAGTTTTTGTGGGTGTGAGCATGTATGGGTATGTTTGTATGGTATACGTATGCAAGTGTGAGTGTGTATATGTATGTGTATGTATGTATGTGTGTGTGTGTGTGTGTGTGGTGAGTGTGTATGTATATGTGTGTTTTATAATATATTCATATGAATGTGTTTACATGTTTGATATGGTTATATGTGATATAGTTACATGTGTACATAAGCTTGTTTGTGTGGTGTATGTGTCTGCTGTGCATGAGTTATGTAGAGCATCTGTGGTGTGTGCATGGGGAGTATGTGTGGTATGTGTACAGTTTCACTTGCAGGAATGGTCTTCACTTGCATGTATGGTCTTCACTTGTGAATGGTCTTCACTTGTTTGTGAAGTGTGTGTGTGGCCTTCATTCGCATGTACGATCTTCACTTGAATGCCCCAGGAGAAAAGTCATCTTTCCCAGGAGGATTGGGGGAAATGATAACAACCTAAAAGGGAGAATGGAGAGAAGAGGATCTGTGTAATTTCTCTGGGAAAATGCTGATGTGCAGGATATGCTTGCAGCTGTGAATCACTACCCACAGCAGTGCTACACATGATGTACCTAGGGAAAGAAGCCAGGAAGGCATCCTGGATCCTGGGTTGTGTGTGTGTGTGTGTGTGTGTGTGTGTGTGTGTGTGTGTGTGTGTGTCTGGGGGGTGGTGACTCTCAGTAGGTCCTAGTCACCTAAGACAGCATGTCCCCCTTCAGTTCTTCCCAAGAGACAGATATCAACCAACATGCTTTGCTCAAGCAGCCTATGCGATAAGTCTTGATGGAAAAGCAGGCAGCAGCAGTTCATTTTATAGGCCAAGAGGATGTGAGGTCAGCTGTACACCACACTATAGGGACTCTGTGTAGATTCCTCAGAGTAGGATCTCTCACCCGCTCCATGTCTGGAAATAGGCACTAGGAGTCTTTTTGAAGAATTATGACTCTTCCTGTAAAAGATGGGGATCTTCCCTTCCCGGTTGCATAGAGAAAGTGTTGGGTCCCAGATTTACAGGAAGTTAGCCCCAACTTCTGCCATGCAGTCTCATTCTACACAGGAGGGTATCATGGAAATATGTGATACTTAAGCCAGCTCAGGGATGGGTACATTTCAGTCCACAGTGAGTGGTCACAGAGCCAGGGTTCCTCGTGGGTCATTAGTTACCATGAGCATGGAGTACCTGGAATCTTGGCTGGAGAATGCACTGTGGCCCACAGCCTACCCCATCACACTCCTTGTGGTTTAAGACTCGCTTGCATAGGGGACTACAGGGTCTCCTCACAAGGGTTGGACTTTGACCTGGGTGAACTCTCCCTGCAGTTTGCCAGTCAGAGGCTATACATTCATATCAGTGCTTGCAGGACCTTGATTCATGCTACACCTCAAGCAGCAGAAGAGAAGAGCCCTCCATAACAGCCTTGTGGTGAGTCCCTGCATTGCCATCACAGTGCTCCCTCAGCTCAGTGCTCCCTCACCTCAGTGCTCCCTCAGCTCAGTATATATCCAAGGATGATTGGGAGGCCACAGCTGTGTGAGAAAGTGTTAGAATCCTGTAGGAATGCTTGGGGGCAGGAGTCACAGCCTGAGTAGGGCAGAGAATGTCAGAGCTGAGCCATGAACTGTCAATATCAAGCATACTCACCACTGGAAGCCACTGGCCACTCTGCTCTACCAGCATGCACAATCAGGACGAAGAGAGTTGCCACAGTACTGGGGTTAAGAGGCACCAATAGCTGTGTTCACTATAGTTAATGTGATCACATCAAGACACCTAAGACTGATAGTAGGGGTGATTTTTTTCAGGATATGAGAACTCCAGAAGTTTCACACATGCAGTTCAGGGTCCCTGAGGCCTTTTGATGTGCTTCCTCCCTGAAAACCTTGTGTTGCTTCTCCACCCAGAGCAGGCTACGAAGATCGCTTGCCTTCCCAAGAGGCATAAGACCTAAGGTCCCTGGAGGACTAGAAGGTCAAATTCAGGTCTCCAGTCACCCTAAGGTCTAGGGTTTATTTGGCCAGCCCACGTCTCAAAGACATGGCTTCCATGGGTGTGCTTTTTCTAGTTTCTCTGAACCCTACTAGCAAATTTCCCAGAACCTGTGTGTCTGCATCTGGTGAGAGCTCCACTGGCCTTGAGTCACATCTGAGAACCATCTGCTTTTCAGCACATCCATCGCCTGTTTCAATACTCAGAACACTGACCTGATGGGATAGTTTCTGGGTACTTGAAGCATAAGTACTGACTAAAGCATTTCAGGGAATTCTCCCTCTCCCTTGCCCCCTCTCTCCATCTACCTCCCCCTCCCTCTCTCCCTCTCCCTCTCTCCCTTTCTCCCCCTCTCCCCTCTCCCTCTCGCCCTCTCCCTTCCCTCTCCCTCTCTCCCTCTCCCCCTCCCCCTCCCTCTCCCCCTCTCCCTCCCCCTCTCCCTCTCTCCCCTTCTCCTCCCCCTTTCCCCCTCTCCTCCCCCTCTCCCTCCCCATCTCCCTCTCTCTCTACCCCTCCCCCTCCCTCTCCCCCTCCCCTCCCTCTCCCTCACCCCCTCTCTCCATCTCCCTCTCCCCCTCTCCCTGCCTCCCTCTCTCCCTGCCTCCCTCTCTCCCCCTCTCCCTGCCTCCCTCTCTCCCTCTCTCCCTCTATCCCTCTCTCCCCTCCCCCTCTCCCCCTCTCCCCCTCTCCACTTCTCCCCCTCTCCCCCTCTCCTTCTCTGCCTCTCCTTCTCTGCCTCTCCCTCTCTGCCTCTGCTTCTCTGCCTCTGCCTCTCTGCCTCTCTGCCTCTCTGCCTCTCTCTGCCTCTCTCTGTGCCTCTGCACCTCTGCGTCTCTGCCTCTCCCTCTCCCTCTGCCTCTCCCTCTGCCTCTCACTCCCCTGCCTGCCCCTCCCCATGGGCCTCCCCTTCCTCTCTCTCTGTCTGTCTCTCAGTGTTTTCAGCTGAGCAATGGTGGTGCATGCCTTTAATCCCAGCACTTGGGAGGCAGAGGCATAGCCAGGGCTGCACAGAGAAAACCTGTCTTGAAAAGATAAAACAAAATGAAACCATCAGGAAAACATTTTGATCTTCACAGAACAGCTGGTGTTTAAAAAAATGTCCCTTCCTGAGAACCTGGTAAGAGTTCCTGAGAACAAAGGACTCCCAGCTTTGGATAGGGAGAGTGAGGGAAGGAAGCCAGAAAGGATGGTGGACTTACACTTTGATAGGACACAGATGCATCCTAAATGAAACACAAGCTCTAGTTGCCAGTTGTCCAGTATATAACACATCCATGAAGCCAATACCCACATTGGAAATGCCAGTGACATCCAGGGCAGGATGTTAGATGTTAGCCACCTAAGTCATGCAGAACTCGACCATATGAGACACACTCCAGGACTTAAACACAGGCATTTCATTGCCTCACATGCTATGCTGGACAGCTGCTACCTTGGGCCTCCATATCCTACTGCAGGAGTGCAGAATCCTGGACACAGCTGGTCCCAATGCAAGCTCGTTCTAATGCTCATGAAAAGGCAGTATAGATGGTATAATCTGTCTTGCCACAGTGACACTTCTGCAAGGGAAGAGACTGGTAAAGGTACCATAGTTTATTAACTAGCAACAGCCTGTTCCAGGATGTGTTCACTGTAGTCAGGGCTTGGGGAACGACTGCTTCATGGTGCGTAGGGAGCCCCAGTTGTATGCTAAGGGATTCCCAGACTATGTGCAGAAGCCTGTCCTTTGTGTAGTGAAACTACCTGTCTGTTCTGGTTCTAACTTTCTTTCTTTCCTCCTTTCTTTCTTTCTTCCTTCCTTCCTTCCTTCCTTCCTTCCTTCCTTCCTTCCTTTCTTTCTTTCTTTCTTTCTTTCTTTCTTTCTTTCTTTCTTTCTTTCTTTCCTTTCTTTTTCTTTCTTCCTTCCTTCCTTCCTTTCTTCCTTCCTTCCTTCCCTCCTTTCTTTCTTTCTCTTTCTTTCTTTCTTTCTTTCTTTCTTTCTTTCTTTCTTTCTTTCTTTCTTTTTTTCTTTCTTTTGACATGGGAGTTTTACTTTGTTTGCACAATGAGGGTACATTGGTTAAGCTTTGAAAAGTGTTTCTAAGAGGTTTGCTTGGGGAAGCACACAGCAAGATGGACAAATTGCTACCTTGAGCCGAAGAGCCCATACAGAGTTTCTGAGAGCTTATTGAACAAGGGCATCAGGTTTGCTTGTAACAGGGCAGACAACTGTTGTTTGAGGTTTTAGTTCACACCAGCACAAGTACTTTCCAACAGCATCATTTTGCTTAGCGGGTACTGATCAGACACTGCCTCAACCCTATTCCATGAAACATATTTTGTTTTCCCCCAGAGGGGCAAGGACTGTTACTCTACTCCTAATCTCTCTGTATTTTTGAGTAAAATGAGAAGTGGGGTCCCAAGAGTATATAGATTTTCAGCTACGTGTGAGGCTTGGGAGACCTTTGTGACCCTCTGTTTTCTACTCTCCTGACCCCAGGCCTAAAGTGCAGCCAAACTTCCCTACATGAGAAAGCAGGGTCTGGTAATTAGTGGATCATGCCACCCTGTGCTTCATGTCTGCAAACCATTCTAGTAGACTCTGCAGTCCATGCTGGACAGCTCCTGGCCTTGGACTCATGGATTGGCCAGCAATGTGTGGGCAGCTGAGATTGGACTAGATCTGCTCTCCCATGAATGCCAGCATCAGCAAAGGGCAACATAGTAGAGGCAGATTGTGAACTGGCACGGAAGGCCATGTTAGATCTCTGTTACTCTCTGATGGGCCTTCATGCTTGTGCTCTGTGCCTAGCAGAGTGTCTACCCACAGTTAAAAGGAATGTATTAACCAACCATGGGACTCAATAACTATCAGACCATGGTGCCTTTCCAGAAACTGTGTGGGTCACATGGTCCCTTCTAAGAGGCATCTCTGCCTGCCTGGTTCCTGTCCCAATGGCATGGTCACATATGGCTGGTCTCCAGACTTTCAAGCTGTGTCTAGGATCACTGGATTGGCAGTGAAGGAGAACTTTATCATCAACAGGAGTCTGTCTGTCCTACCAGATGTCCTTGGAACCTTGTCAGAGCACTGTGACCACATCCCATATAACACCTAGCTCACTCACCTGCTCCAGGATTCCATCAATTTATCTTCCTAAGAAATCCCAAAATAGAGGTGACAGAGAGCCAAGCTTTCAGGAACTACTACAGCCATGCTTCTCCTTTTGCCTAAGCCATACAACCTCTGGCAAAGTTACAGCTTGGTCAGGCCCCTGCCATGTTCTGTCCTCAGTGTCTTTGTGAGTCACTAGAGCTTACACTATGTATTAACTGTGATGTAGACTGGTACAGATGGTAGACTTTCCTCTTGCATCTCTAGATTGTAAAATTTTTGGGGGGAGACTATCATGGCTGTCTTCATTCTGGCAGGCTTGGTCTGTGGATGAGTCTCTAAGCTATTGGAATTAGGACTCCACTGCAAGATGAGTGGTTTTCAGTGGCTTACTGACCCAGGGCCTGTGCATGATAGCTTTTACCACTTGTTTGGTAATATGTAATCTCTGTTCAACATGTAATCAGACATACTCCATGACTGAAGTCCCTGCTGGAGTGTGGAAAGACTCTCTCCATGCCAACAGCTGTCTGGCACTCACAAATGTCATTTTCATGCTTTACATATGGCATTTTAAATTTTTCTTTTAAAAGAAGGTGATGCAAAGTTACTGATGACTCTATGTGTATCCCCTAGGCTGAAATACATGACTGAGACTCTATGAGGCCTAAAATTCAGGGTTTGAGTTCAGAAAGTTGAGCAAAGACCATCTAGAAAGAGGCCTCCCAGCTTTCTGATGGGGAAGACAGGGAGAAGCCTGGTGTGGGAACTGGCTCTTCCTTAAGATGTGCTTCTTGTCATTGCTTTAGGATGTGTGTGTGTTTGTGTGTGTGTGTGTGTGTATGTGCACATGTGGTCTTGCATCTTGCATACTTCAGAAATAAAAAGGTTTCTCTTGCCTGTGAGGAGACTATTTGCTCCCTGAGGCTGGTCGTGAGTCTGGATGGGGTGAAAGCACAACCTTAACCCAGATCCCCTGAACCTAGAATGATAGGGGAGGAAGGTGGATGGTGAGGAGACTCTTCCTGAATCCCAAGGTTTCCCAGTCCCACTGCTGGAAAAGGAGCTGGATTGTCAGTCACGAGGACAGACACACACCAGGTTAAGCTTGTTACTGCAGAAGACACAGTGAGGTCAAGGATCTGTATGTATATCTTTCTGAGGATAAATGAAGTCAAGATTATACACCACTAAGGTCCTGCCTCTAAAAAGTGGACAAATCGGCACCAGACTCAAAGTGCCAGTGTCTTCTGTTTCATGGTGCTGGGGATCAAATGCAGGACCATACATGTGCGGAGCAAATAATGCTTCTGAACTACTTGACAAACCTGACAGCACCCTTAGGATGGTCAGCAGCTCGTAAGCAATGTCTTAATTTATGGTCCCTTTCTGTGTTGCCTGCTGACTCTAGTTCATCACCCGTTCATGTGACTGGAATACTCATCATGTTCCTGGTGTGTCCAATGTAGTTTGTTTCTAGAATGTTTCAAAGGTGCCTTTCCTCCACAGCTTGTTAATAGGGCACAGATGACCTTTAAGATTTTGAAACTGGTAGTTTGGCATGGTGGCACACCCCTTTAATCCCAGCACTCGAGAGGCAGAGGCAGGCAGATTTCTGAGTTCCAGGCCAGCCTGGTCTACAAAGTGAGTTCCAGGACAGCCAGGGCTATACAGAGAAACACTGTCTCGAGAAAAAAAATTTTTTTTGAAACTGGAGCTGTATGGTTTGGAGACTGGTTCTTTTGTGTCTTGATCCTGTGCGGCCCCAATATCATATGCTGTGACTGAGGGGGTTGACACAATGCCATCATAACAAGATGTCTATACTTTGTTATCCATTTTGAAAAGGAATGATCCAGGGCTGCCAAGTTTCAGTGAGCTGATCTACAATGAGCAATAATACATTCACCTGGAGACCATCTTTCACATCCCAGAGCTAAGACATCTCCATCACAGGCCCTGGGGTGCTTCCCATCTGCCTTGGCTCACTAGAGCCACTGATCTCCAGACTAGTGATGGTGCCAAGTCAAAAGGGAGAAGATCGCAGCAACACATGGCTAATGTCCTTCTCAGCAAGTTGTTAAAACTGCAACCAATGTCAATATACTATAGGAGCCCCGAAGCTTCATCTCCTCTTAGGATGGCTACCTCTATGAGACTTTCAGTAAATGATATTCATAAAGCAAAGGCACTCCTATCAGAAGTGGAATGTGGAGCAGGATTCTGGCTTCTACCATCTAAGGATGGGAATCCAAGATTCTGTGTAGTCACTCTTCTCTGATAGCCATGTCAAACAAACAGCCACCATTGCCTGCACACCCCACCCAGCGATTCCCATCCCCTTTACTCAGTGGATACCATGGCCTAACAGCAGGCTTTTGGGCTTCAGTCCCAGTGAACCTTGCAAAAATACTCCATATCTGTAGATGGCTAAGTGTGCTCCGGGGGCGTGTCTCCTTGCTGGACACCTAGCTGTACCTTCAGCCTGATTCTATCATAGGACCAGGAGGCCAGTCTGTATGAGAGACCTATTAACAGAGTTCCAACCTCTGTTCAGGGAACAGAGGGCCTGTGAGTGGTGGCTTTCTCTCACCAGGCTCATAGACAAATATAGTAAGGAGACACTCAGATTCTGCCTGTGACTTTCCATATGGCCACACCTTGATCAAATTGCACCATCTTGGTCAGAGGCCTGTAGAGAGCCTGGCCT
Organism: Mus caroli; assembly: GCF_978045245.1. Taxonomy (NCBI): domain Eukaryota; kingdom Metazoa; phylum Chordata; class Mammalia; order Rodentia; family Muridae; genus Mus; species Mus caroli. Next base: position 72,951,024 of record NW_028227273.1, on the reverse strand, counting down.
TTGTCGTCTCTATTCCCTAAGTTTTATGACCACAGTCTGCAGCGCTGCACAGTGTGGCAGCCAGAAAAACTTGGTATAGTTCCCTATACGTCTGTACAGGCCCGGAGGAAGGACAGAAATAGAATCATTATGGGACCCAGGTGTTTTTTTTAGGGTCGGCCAATGGTCTTTGCTCCCTCTTGTGTGTGCAGACAGGGGGCAGAGGTCTTGACCTCCATGTACCCATAGCTGCTGCACACGCTAAAGATGAGCTGAGCTGGCCTTTGCTGCTTTGGAAATATTGAAAACCACAATCACTGGGCCAAAGTGACTAGAGGTAGACAACTGAGCCTGCCTGCTCCCTGAGGACCAGAAGCCCCAGCTGGGTTCTTACTGCTCTATTCCCAAAGAAAATGAAGAGCAGCTGTAAGAACAAGTCATGCTCTGGTGGAAAGGGCAGACAGGCATTTCCAGGCCCAGAGAAGGATGTACTGTGGCATGTTGGGCCTATCTGATCTTCACAGGCATACTTAGCTATGCTACCCAGCACTTACCCAGCTCTGTCTGCAGTGCTTTGATGCCACAGGAGCTCTGTGGTGGTGAAGACACTGACAAAGACAAGGACCTAGACCCTTGCCAAGTATATGTCCACACTTGAGTCCTGCTAGTTGTCAGCACTATGTGCAGCCATGGAAAGCTGGGGACGTGAACGACTTTCTTCCTTTGGGATCACTTGTGAACCCCTGGGCCAGGTGACATGCTTGAGGCCAGGCAAGGATAAGGAGGAGCAGAGTGACCTTACCTGAGCTTGTGGGATAGAGGCCCCAGCAAGGGGAGGGGACTAGCCCTGGCTCACAATCGTCAGGAACATATGTAGTGAGGGTAGGCATGCTGGACACATGCCCATGGTAGCCTTCCAACATGCTAATCAGTGTATGTCTACATTTGTTTATGAATGTGGTGTGTGTGTGTGTGTCTGTGTATTTGTGTGAGTGATTGCTGTCTGTATATGCAACTGCATGTGTGCTTGTGTGGGTGGGACATGTCCTGACACCAGTCCTGTAATATGCAGGGCCCCCACAATTGGTACAGACTCAATACCAGGGTGTTTTTTTTTGTTTTTGTTTTTTATTTTTATTTTTTATTTTTTTTTACAAAGGCTTTCTAATGGAATATATTATGCCTCTCAGTCAGGGCAGGTTCACCTCATTTTGTACCAATGGGGAACACTGATCTTTTGGGATTGCAGCTTGAGCCAGGCATGGGGGCTTGGGGCCTTCATCTTCCTACAGTTCACAGTCTGTTCAGTATCACACTGTCCAGGGAACAGAACCCTCAACTCAACCAGCACCCCTGTGTGAGTCCTTGCACTAGCTGAAATCCTGGCTGACTATCCCAAGTCCACCTGTTCTGACTGAGATGAGTATAACACAGAAGGCCTAGATGAGAAGGTGCTTCCACACCCAGCCAGCCAGTCTTGAGCTCCACTCTGACAAATGTTAAAGGGTTTCCAGATGTGGCCCTCCTACCAATGGGTGCAAGTTTGGCACAACTACGAAGAATCTGTGACAAGCAGTGGCATGCAAGCCTCCTCTTGTCCAAGTAAACTGACATCAAGTACTTCTTTGTATCTTAGGCAGTAAGGAATCCTGAGGGCTCCGTGGAAAGATAATACATCCTATACCTTCCCAGAGCTCATGAAGTGTACCTGCTTAATGGACCCTGGACCTCCTTGAATAAATAAGGAGAGGAGACCCCAAACAGCCCTATCCTCTGCATCAGCTACACTGTCCTGCCAGGTGGAGTCAGCCTCCACAGCCTGAGGACTGGGGTAAGTGTTCTTTACCATTGCATCCAATAAGGTCTTGTTTGCATAGCCAGTGGCAGTGTCTCTTGTGGAAGTGAGCCATACTGCAAGGGAGACCTCTGTGTTGTTTACAGTACTTTAAGCTAGACATGGGAAGAGGAACTAGAGACTTGTGATTTGGAGATCCTGCAGGAGCCTGCTCTGGGTCTGTGGAGCCTAGGCTGGCTTTGCAGTCATAGGGCTCCCTCTAATGCCCAAGTCCCACCATGATACATTCTTTAGAAAATAAGACAGGAATCCAAGCGGCTTCAGGGCTAACATTGACTCTTGTTTCACTCAGACACTTTTGCTCCTGAGAATCCCAGAAGCTGAGAGCCAGAGACAGGAAGAATAGGACCTGCCTATGCTGAGACTAGTGTCAGAGCTGGTTGCCCATCTCCTACCAGTGGGTAGACAAAACAGAATGATATGGTGGGAAGAGGGTTGAGGGCCAAGAACTGCCTTGCCCAGACATGGACAAAGGCTGCTGGTCGTGGAATGCTAGCAAGCCACCTGCAAGGCTTGCTGGCACAGATGGGGCTGCTGTACATTTCTTGCCTACACCACAATGTCCTGCAGGGGTAGATCTTCACCTGGCCAGTACAGGGAAAGGAAGCTTAGGAACTTCATTCCATTGAGAGGCGTTAACTTCTTGAAAACCAGCAGCTCCACCGGAGTGCAGCCTCAGGTGCTGGTATGTGATCTAGTCATGAGCTTTCTAGATGACTAGGCAGAAAAACCGGTCACCTATGTGGTTGTCCTCTGCCTCCTCAACCTGCAGAGAGATATAAGAGTGTGCTGGTAGTCCTGCATATGTGTTTTCAATGCTCCTACAGCCACAGAAGCCAGCTCTACCCAGACAGTTCTAATTCTGGCATAGGCTATCTATCCTGGGCCTGATAGGCCATCCTGTTGGTATGCCCCGTCTTAGCTCTCACAACACACTTCCCTGAATGTTACCTCATGTTGTTTCCTTCAACCATCCCAGCATTCATCAGCTCCAAATCCCACCCTACCTTAGAATCCCTGATAATCCCTGAGAATTTTAGGAGGGCAACCTTTCACTTAATCAAACTTCTCCACTGATTGTCTGGGTTCCATCAGCTGACAGTTGTTCCACATTGATGGGCAAACTTATGCTTTTCAGCTATGACAGACTTAGCCATGACAGACTTTAGGTTCTGCTCTGAAGACCCTACACATACCACAGGTAGTACAGTCACACACATTGCACTCTACCTAGGTTTCACAGGGCCTCGAGTGTAGTCACTCTGGTGCCCTATGGTGGTGGACACTCAAGTTTCATAGGTCCTGAGTTGTCTGGTAGCAGCCCTTTATAATAAGAGGTAAAGAAAGGTGGAAATAATATCCTGCCGATTTGCATGTCCACCACTGGAGGGGGCAACACTGCTATGCACCTGGTAAGCCACTCAACAAGTCCACTCACTAAGGCTGTGAGCCTGAAGCAGAGAAGCACTGCTAAACCCAGTGTTCCCAAGAACCTGGCTGTCCCTCCAGGACTGCAGGTAAAGGATTCTCCAGGACCCTGAGGATCCAAATTGGAAATCTTAGGTGGGCAGGGTGGGAGCCAAAAGGACTGAATGGAATCCTTACCTGGGATGTGACCTCTGGCCCGTCATTCTGATTAGCATGACCCACAGTTCTGTAAGGTCTCTGGGTGGCTGCTAAATAAAGGGGAGGAGAATGTAGAGGATGAAGAGGAGACGAGTAAGCAGGGCTAAGACAGGATCACTGCCCATACACACTGCTGTGGGCCCATCTTGTCCTGGACCCTCTCCTGCCATAACTCTGAAGTAGTAAACAAATACCCCTCCTCATAGGACTGTCTAAGATGAGGCCAGCTGGGTGTCTGAACTGTCAGCAAGAAAGACAGGAGCTGTCTGTGACATACACCAGTGTGCAGGGTCCCAGATGAGCCTATCTCACTAGTGAGGCCATTTCCTCCCCAGGGACAAGGTTAGGAGAGGCATACTTTGCCTTCTCTTCTGAGCTCTCCCTACCCCTGCAGACCCAGAAATGGTGCCTTCTCTGTGCCCATCTATAGTGAGTCCAGGGAGCACCCAGTGGCCACACTCATGTGATTTCATGCTCTGGCCGATATTCTACACTGTCACCCTTAGAGTCTGGATTCAGTGGCCAAGGCCAGCTGATTTTGTCTGTACAAGACTCTGAGAATGAGGCCACCCACAGTGTTAGTGACACATTTCTTGCCCCTGAGTGGCCTTCAGTGTAGTCCTGAGTGGTCATTCCAGCCTGAGCCTAGGGATTCAGATTAGCACTGGCCAGGTCAGGCTACTTGCTACCTAGTCCTATAGCTCACCTCCACTGTAGTTCCATGTATCCTGGCTGTGCAGCTGCTCCAGGAACCACTAGATGTCCTTCAACAGAACCTTGAGGTCCCTGTGGGCTTATCCACAGACATCTTACATTCTCCCTGTTGGGAGTTAGGCTTGATGCCTGCTGTGTGGGAGCTGCCATGGCTTTTGGAGCAGAATGAGAGGCAGTAGAGGAGATGCTGTGTGCTGCTCTTATTGTCCTCATTACCTAGGGAGTTCCTGCTGCTTTCTTCCAGGTCCAGGTTTAGCTACAGCAGGTCACTGATATAGGATTCCTGATAGCTCTTCTCTGTGTGAAAAGCAGCACAAGAGCTAGTGTTGGAGGAACATGAAGTACCCCTGCGTTCCGGGAGCCAGTGGTAATCAGTGTCCTGCCACCCTTGAGATACACAGGAGCCTAGGCGCATAGAGCAAAGCTGCATCCTTGGAGAATGAGCTCTGCATTCCCATGACAACTAGGCAACCATGAATAGACTTACTCCCCAGCAGGCTCCTAGCATCTCCTTGTTGGCTTGATGGCTCTTCTGGCTGTGACACTTTGTCTCTTAGCTACAGAGCCATCCTCAGCAGCCCTGGTGATCTGTCATGCAGGACAGGAGCAGGTAAAAACAGAGCCCATCAGTTGCTTCAGAGATTGTATGATCCTGGAATATGCACCTGGCATCCTTGAGGGCCTGCCATGTAACATAGGCAGAGAGTTCTTCTTGCTCATGGCTCACTCTCCACCCCCCCCACTTTCTCTCTCCCTCTCTTTCCCTCTCTGTCCCTCTGTCTGTCTGTCTGTCTGTCTGTCTGTCTGTCTCTGTCTTTCTCACACACAAACACATTCATGAATACACAAATCACACTGGTACGTGCACACAAACATACATGTACTATGTGCACAAAGACACATGCACACACATGCATGCATAGACAAGGGCATGCACACATGTCCACACCCACATATACACAAACACAATTGCATGTACACACATACATGCACAGACAGAAGCACACACTCCTGCCAATGCACTGTGGCTTCAGTGTGCAGCAAGTCGAGTCCTCTCTCAGTGGAAACTTTGAAAAGTAGAGAGAGGCCGGGCATGGTGGCACTTACTTTTATACCAGGACTCAGGAGGCAGAGGCAGGCAGATTTCTGAGTTCAAGGCCAGCCTGGTCTACAAAGTGAGTTCCAAACAGCCAGGGATAAACAGAGAAACCCTGTCTTGAACCCCCCCCCCCAAAAAAAAAGAAAGAAAAGAAGAGAAGAGAAGAGAAGAGAAGAGAAGAGAAGAGAAGAGAAGAGAAGAGAAGAGAAAAGAAAAAAGAAAAGTGGAGAGAACAGTGGGTCTTTAGGCAACACCAAGGCTCTTCACCTCCCAGACTACACCTCTGGCTCTTTGCAAGGCTAAGGATGTAAGGAAAATTACACTGTAGAATCATAGGCATCTTGGAGTGAAGGAAAGATCACTCCCACATTTCATACTAACCCTTAAAAGGAGGAATAGGACTGATGACCATCAGCAATGATGATTTTCAACAGATTCCCCTTTCAACACAGTCAGACAACTCCTTGAGTGGTCTCCAGGAGATGATATGCTATTTCCTCAGACCCCAGAGAGGGTGTGTGCAGCCATCAGCTGGGTGCACAGTCCCAGCTGGAGCTAATACCCACTTTCTGCCTCCTCCAGTTTTTGTAGCCACTGCAGCCCAGGCTCCAAGCTGTGGTGAAACCTATGGGTAGTGGGAACCAGGGCACTTGCAGCAGCAAACGGGAACACCAGGTATGGCCTGTGTAGAACAGCAGCTTCTGTGTTGCCGACAGCCCTTCTGGCTGGATTTCCAGCTTCTTCGTCTGGACAGACAGGAAGGACAATGTGATTTTACAGTCCAGAAAACTGTGCCAGAAGCAGGAGAGAAATACATTAGCCAATCACAAGCCCTGACTTGGCCCTGGCCCCACATTTCCAGGGTTGAGAACTGGTGACCCTGTGGAAACAGGTCTCAGGTCACTGTGAGTACCATCCATCTGCAGCCTTAAGAATGCAGAAGAAACCTGGGGCAGCCCTACTATGTAGGACACCCCTGCTTATGGCTGTACACAAGTCTGGCATGCAGGGTTTGTAGTGAACCATAATCAGTGTCTGGAGCCATTCTGCTGTGCAGCAATCCTCACTGTCATGTCTTAGGGAATGTGGAAGGGGGACAGAGGCTGACAGTTGTATCTCTAAGGTACCGTGGTTTTTCCTTTAGTTGGTGAGTGGGGTATTGTTGGCAGTCAGAGCTGTACCTCACTCAGAGAGTTCAATACTACTGTGATGAGCCACCAGACCTGGATGTGGGGACGGAGAGATGCCGAGGGTGTGGAGAAGCCTCAGGGAGCTCTGGATGGCATTGGTGAGGCTGAGGTTGTTGGGTCCAGGATTCTTTGGACTCCTGAGCTTTATAGATGCCTTGCCTCTTCAGACGCCCACCAGAAATGTCACCATCGAAATAAGTGACCAGGGGAAGTCGCAGAGCAGCTATGGAGTGTTGTCCACCTCCTAAAAGACAGAAGTAAGGTGAACTGTGGGAACCAGAGCATGGGGTGGGATCTGTGGCAGCAGGAGATGGGAAAGAAAGTGGAGTCCTTACTTGATAGATGGTTACTCCATTCAGAGTGAGTCCCAGGAGAAGAGTAGGGTGATCCTCCTTCTTTTCCTTAAAGAACACAAGTCAGAGGCTTAGGCTTTGACCCGGAGGCAAATGGAAGGAGGTCCATCTAACAGGCTAGAGTCTCCACAAACCAAGAGCTCTGTCTAAGCCTCTCTTGTTTCCCTACATATGCCGAGGGCACATGTGTATGCGGTATGCTTCTCTAGATATTTGAGTGCTATGAACCTCGTAGACCAAAGTTCCACACTTACTGTGCTCTATGGGAGGCTGTCACCTGGGAACACAGGCCATGCAGTGCTCAGGCATTGAATGGGAGACACCCAGAGGGACCAGGCATACCAGTCCAATCAATGTTAGATCAAACCAGTTACAGCACAGGCTGAGTAAAGCTTTAACAGAATTGACACCAGAGAAATCCAGCATGCTACCTCTAGGCCATGCCAACTCACCACTTGCAAACCAGGCCCGAGGGACCGTCCTGCCTACCCTTGCCTGGAGTCTGAGTCACTTTGTCAGGCATGGGGAATAGAACCACACTTTTCCTGTGTTCCTCCCATTCCCAACATCTCAGGGTCAATCTTGTACACAGTCTGAAGAAGTGGACAGGAACATCCTCAAGTAGGCAAGCATCCCTGGTGAAGCACAGTATTGCCTCCTTTGGAGTCAGACCCTGGTGAACAGAGTCCACCATGTTCGTGGTGCATGGCAGCCATGTGCCTTATGATGTAATCAACTCCTCTCTTGTTGATAATCTGAGGACTGGGTCATCAGCTAGCTCAGACCCCACCCTGCCCTTTCTCTGTACTGACTTCCTGGAGTCAGAACAAATAAGCTAATTACAGACTATGTCCAGACTTTATCTGCCTTAGCCTCACACCCAAAGGTGAGGATGTGATGCTTATAAATCGTTGGTTCTGCTCCCCTCTCATGTCACCCAGGTGTCTACAAGGACCATAGAAGCAGCTCTCTTTAGAGGTCTGTTGAGCTCATTTCAACCTTACAGCTACTGTTCTTGGAAAAACTTGCCAGTGAGGGACTGTGTGAGTGTGGGTTGAGAGAAGCTTTGGGAAAAGCTGTCTGGCCTCCAGCCTGGCACCGGAGATAGCTCTGCACTTTGAATTTGAGCTCTGTGATTGAACTTGTTAGCTAAACCATTGTGCAGTGCTTCTCCTGCCGGGTAACAAGAGGAGCTCAGTTGTGGAAAAGGGCAAGTGTAGCTTAGGTTTTGCTTTTAAATTGCTGCCTTGGTCAGGGTTTCTCTTCCTGCACAAATATCATGACCAAGAAGCAAATTGGGGAGGAAAGGGTTTATTCAGCTAATACTTCCATGTTGCTGTTCATCACCAAAGGAAGTCAGGACTGGAACTCAAGCAGGTCAGGAAGCAGGAGCTGATGCAGAGGCCACAAAGGGATGTTCCTTACTGGCTTGCTTCCCCTGCCTTGCTTTGCTTGCTCTCTTATAGAACCAAAGACTACCAGCCCAGGGATGGCACCACCCACAATGGGCCCTCCCTGCTTGATCACCAATTGAGAAAATGCCCTACAGCTGGATCTCATGGAGGCATTTTCTCACCTGAATCTCCTTTCTCTGTGATAACTCCAGCCTGTGTCATGTTGAAAAAACCAGCCAGTACAGTTGCCTTCCCTGAGCATTTGATGGTCCCTGGGCTTTTGGATTTTGTTGCTCTTGTGGGGTTCTGTTTCTCCCAGTTTTTCCTAACCACCACATTCTTTTGTTTTGACATTGGCTCCTCTGGGGTGTGCAAAGTTGGCTGCACCCCCCTCATTGAAGTTCTCAGTGAAGACCGTTGTTTTCCTGTCTCTTTGAACCTTGGTTTGTCATAACCAGTGTCTATGCCTGCTATAAAATCCAACTAAATCCCAACTTCTCTTCAGACTTGCACCTAATTTGTTTTAAAAAAAAAAACAGTTAACTTCATTTGTCTTTTTGAGAAGACAATTTTTTTCTGGGATGTTTTATTATTTGCTGACATCAATAACCCCAACATCACAGGCTAAATTATTCTTTTCTATTGGATATAGTAGAGTTTCTAATTTTTTATTTTATATGCTTGAACATTTTGCCAGCATATATGACTGTTCCTGGTGCCCTCTGATGCTGGAAGAGGGCATCAGATCCCCTTAGACTGGAGTTATAGATGATCTCCAGTTCTGTGAGAATCAACCTTGGACCCTTTAGAAGAACAGCCAGGGCTCTTAACTGCTGAGCTAATGTTTTATTACATTGAAAATAAGGAATAAAATTTTAGATTTTGTGTGTGTGTGATTTTTTTAAGCATACACATACATTCTAAGTTCAGAAGTTTAAATAGTATTTCTATAAACACTGTGTAGGCAAACTGGTGATTTTATGGAACTTGAACTGGATCTCACAAGAATCTCTTTATTATAAAGAGTTTCTACAGTAGCTAGACATTAGCAGTATAATTTTAGGATTTAAATTATGGAGAGTTTGAGTCAGTCCTCACGGTGACATATCACAGTGCTGGTGTTTTTCTGCCCAGAACAGCTCTAGTGCAGCATTTCAGTGTCACCACAGTCTGTGACAAAACCAAAGACATAGCTGCAGGTCAGCATGGATAAAGGGGAGTCTTTATCCTACCCTAGAACTCATGATGCTGAGGAATATGGTCAGAAGGTTCAAGGAGTCACAACAAACAAGGAGAAGCACGTCACTGGCAGTTGAAGGTGGCTGGTAGTGTTGGGCACTGGAAACAGAGGGTGTTGGATCTTTTGTTGTTTCAGAAAGGTAGAACTTAATGATCAGAAATAGACAAGCATCAACTGATGGATTTGGGACCTGCATATAAACTTAAAACCAGCTGTCACATAAAGCAGTGTGTCCTGTGTAGGGGAGTTAGCAGTGGTCCCCATGTGTGATAATCAGAAATGGGCCATAATGAGTCCCAACTCTAAACTGCAAGTCTGAGGTCACGTCAGTCTAGAAAGAGACTCCCTGAGTCCATTGACATATGAAGGGAACAAAATTGCTAAAAGAAGGGGAGCCTCAGACTTTTAAACATTCCCAAGTAAAAATAGGCTGTTTATAACAGTTCCCAACTGAGACTGGACTCAGGATGTGCAAGTCCTACCCACATCCAGAAAGAAAGTGGAATTACTTAACATTTCAGGTGGTTATCATATTACATAATTGTTAACGTGGAACCTATTGGTGATTTGTAGGAAGTGGCTAACAAAATTATTTTAGCAAAAGAATCTTTCTATATTATTGCATGAATGTATGGAATAACTTGTTTGTTTGAGTCATAATTAATGGAAGAATAACATTGGGACTGTGAGACAAAGCTTTTAGGTGACTTACATGGAAATGGTAAGAGCTAATTAATACATGAACTTTACCACCCTACAACAGTTGTTTAGCCTGATGTTTTCTATTTGACTTTCTGTGTCTATGACTGCTTGTCTCATGTGGTGTTTTCTGTGTCTGTGTTGGTGGGGTTGACTGGGTGAAAAATAAGTTCCTTTTATTGCTAGTTGCAGGATGAGGAGCACTGGTGCCCACATAGTTGGACAAGATTCACAAACTAGAAGCAGAGGATAGAGTAAGATAAGAAGAAAATGGATGCCATCAGGTGGAAGAGCGAGTAAAGAGAGGTGCTGAAGAAAAGGTTATCGTTCTCTAAAGGCAGCTAGTTTTTACCAAGTTAGCCTGAACACAAATGATTGTCTAGGGCAAAGGGGAACTAGAAGTTATGTGTATCTAGGATGCAAAAGAGAAGAGAAGAGAGCTGCATGTCCAAATTATTATTGGACTAAAAATGTTATCCCCATTTGGCCTGCCTACCTCTCTTCTGAACTATCTTCAGTCTCCCAAGATTTCAGTATGTTTTTCTATATTTTATCCAATCAAAGAGGGTGTACTCTTCTGGATAAATGGCTGCTGCTGATGCATGCTGATGCTGATAAATGGCAGTCAACTTTTCTGTCTGCATCTTTGTCTGCTCATTTTCACTTTTAGTCTGGATTCATCATGGTACCTGATATAGGGGCTGGTTTCCCAGGTGGTGGTACCAGGGATTAGCTCCCGAATGGCTTTTCCTTCCTTTCTTTCCTTCCTTCCTTCATTGGGAATCCCCCAGTGAATGGTATTAAACTTTTCAATAGCCATTAACAAGGTTTGTTCAAAAGAGTAAAACAAATGTGAAACATTCAGGAGAGAGTATACAGATATACAAAAGTGCTCATCAGTCCTAGAATGTTACAGAGGTTTGAGCATCCAAGGAACATCTTTAGGAAAAATAGGTTCTTTGAGTATGTTGCACTTTCTGTTTGTACCTGAGCAGGGTGATAACCATGAACATGCTTATTATTGTTTTAAATACTATTAATTTATTAGTTCTAAATATGACAGGGGCAGTACCTTAATAATTGAGACATGGGTCCTATTTAATCAGCTTAGCACAATTACTGGGAGATTACTGGCAGTTTTCTTTATGCAAACTGCCTAAATCTCAGCTTCTCTCCCCAAGTTATTTGCTGTTTAAGTCTGTCCCAGGTTATTTCTAGTCCATTAGTCTGTTCTCAGGATGCACTTCTTCTGGTTCATTTCATCTAGTGGAGACCTCCTGTTCTCATCTTCTCCTTTTTCCTCCTCTTCTCACTCTAGCGTGTTCCCTACCTGTTACCCACCAGCTCAATAACTACTTACCTCTATTCTACCTACTATTGGCTGTAGCCATTTTATTTAACCAATAGCCTTATACTGGGGAGCACAGTTTAAATAACAATGGCAGGTTCACACGAGAATTCATTCATCTGGGGACAACCAAATCGTGGTGCTCACAATTTAGTATTTATATACAACAATCCCCAACAGATTCTGGAACAGAACCTAAGCCCCCCCGCCCCCCCCCCCACACACACAGAAAGTCCTGGACTACTACCAATGGTATGTATATGAAATACCTGACATATACTGTGGGGTTGGTGTATGATACCAATAATCTTCTTTGTTGATATTACTACCATATCCCTATTTTCCAGTTACAGACAGGGGAACCATGATATTGAGCATCATATTCAAGACATAGTAGAGGAGCCTGGAGTCGCCTACATACTTGAAAGTTTTCACCTTAAACGATGCCAATGGAGAGGCATAGACATGGCCTGAAGAGGCAGTTGCAGCCAATGAGCACACTACTTCCCAATTTCTAAAGATAGAAATTTAATTTACATCCAAAACTTCTAAGAAAATTTCTTAACTTCAAATATGACATCATTTCATGTATTTCTCTGGAGGGAATGACTAAGATTCTGACTATGTTCCTGTGGGTGAGAATTCCATCTATGTACTTAAGCACATATTTTGTTAAATAAAGGAAGAGGGAATGCCAATGAAGAAAAACTATCTTCTAGTATCCCAATGGGTATCCCAATTATAAGATTAATAAGTTTACCTCCTTAGAGAAGTAAATACATTCGTAGCTCATTGCCACGCCATTACATGTCAGACCTCAGGATTTCCTGCTTGCTCTCTGTGAGATCTTGCTTTCCTCTCTGGATTAAGAATTACCAGATCAACTTCAACAGTAACATCTTAATAGAGAAGAATATTAAATTGGCCCTTGTTTTCTATCATTGCTATCAGTGGCAAACAATTTTCAGCTAAGTTTTTTTGTTTCTCAAGGCTCTGTGTCCATTGCTATTGCAGGTGAAATCGTAATTGCAAGACTGAGGGGAGAGGAGATCAAAGACTAACAGATTCACATTTCAGGCACTGCCCACCATTTAAGGCAACAAACTTACCAAGACTAGAGCACTGAGAATACAATTCTAGAATGTATGAATACAATTCTAGAATGTGATTTTCTAACACCTGTCTGGCAATCAGAGTTTATGAAGAAAATACACTAACAACATTCTGGTAAGTCATCACCTGACTAAAACTGGATCTGAGACTGAAGCTGTTTCATAACAGAGAAAGCAGAATTGCCCCTGAGCAAAAGAAGCACAGCAGTAAGAGGCATGTGATTCTAGACATACCCTGATTCTCATGACTGAGTAGAAGCTTCACTCATAGAGGCCATTGCCACTTAATCCAAATAGCTATGAAATCTAGTTTTCATAGTGATCCAGGATTTTTCTTAATCAAGTTTGTTGAGCCTCTAGGACAAGAATCCTAAACAATATTTTCAGAGTTATTAACACTGTACCTATACTCTGTCAAGGTTTGTTTACAAGTTTGTAATGAATATGAAGGAAGTGTCTAGGTTTGTAGAAAAGTGTCCTTCATCTGCGTTATTATTCTGTCAGACTTTCTGGAAACTGACACTTTTATGCACACCGAGATACTTTTTGCACATTCATTACAAACTAGAAATCAAGCCTTGATGGAATATGGGTATAATGTTAGTAGCTCTGAAAAATCTAGTTTAGGATTCTTCTGGTGAAGTGTCAACAAGAATGATTAATGAAAAGCCTGGATAACTTTGAAAACCATGAAAATGAGTCAGGTAAGTGAGATACTAGTAGTAATCATCCCGATAACATTCCCATCTCTAACCAAGAGTCTATTTCTGTCTGTAGCCTTGGTGAGGACATTCAGGAAGAGCTAACACAAAAATAAACAGTTTGTAGCATCAATTTTCATAGGAGCCACAAAATGTTTTCACCGATTTAAGATGTTCTTTGTTGATAGAGAAGAATATGTGAACATATGAAGTCTCAGAAGACTCCTTTGTTGTCTTTTTCTGGTTACTTAATACTGCTGAAAAAAGTAAGGGCTGATAAGCACACCCGATGAAATTATTCACACCTGAAAAAAATTATATCATATGGGACATGCCTGGGTTACAAATATTCAAGCTTGTGTACATAAACTGTTATAAAAATCAGAATGAAAACCTGCTTCAATGCTAATAGCACTACAAAGCTCAGCTAATGACTGGTACATCAGTTCATCACACGAAATAAGCAATGTATTTATTCCTTTCTATACATTTTTGCTATTATGTGATTTCTTTGTTTTATAAGGTGATGTTTTGACCACTGATCAACCAACAAGTCTTACGATTGTTTGATGTGCTGTTTTTCTTTATATGAAATAAGTGAGTTCTAGGTCAACACCTTTGACTCATGCTGCACTTTATTCATTGCAAAGACATATAATCTTTCAGGACCCTGAGTTTTTTTGATAGAATAGCTTATGCACTTCTATCAACAGATCTCAATGTTCTCTAATAATTTATATTGGTCTATACCATTAATATTCACAAACCAATGGTTACTTGAAATTGAAAGAAATCATGAAAGTCTAGCCACATGTGACACAATAGGAACATAAGAAAATAGAGGCAAATACTCCACAAGTATACCTGAAAAACCCAATAAATAGCTAGAACTAATGGAGCATGTGAAATGGTTATACACCCAAAATATCACCACCTAGCCAGATATTCCTCTCAGTATTCTGAAACAAGCAAAATTTCTAAATCTCAACTATACTGTACGTAACTCAGATTCCTTCATCTTCACTGATAACACATTAAGTAATAATATATACCTTATAGGTTTAGAAGTGTCAACTAATTATACATTGTTTTTCTTAGAAATCTAGGATCTATACATTTAAAAAATCATAGTGAATCACTTATTAATTCTAGTGAGAATAAGTTGCATGGCAAATGCCAGGTTTTAAGTAACATGAAGCAAGTAGTCCATGCCTACCTCCTCATGCAGAATCCTCGGGATCAGGCAGAAGGTTCTCGTCAAATCATGTCTGGTGATATGGCTATAGGGGTTATTTTGGTATCACAGACTGTTGCTGGAGTTTTGGGCAATTCGTGTCTCCTCTACAATTATATAGTGCTTTACTTCAAATCATACAAATTAAAGCACATGGACTGGATTTTGACGCACTTGATTGTGTCCAACTTCTTAACTCTCCTATGTAAAGGTGTTCCACAAGCAATGGCAGCTTTTGGTTTCCAATGTTTCTTCAATGATTTTGAGTGCAAACTACTTTCCTACCTTCATAGGGTGGGAAGAGGTGTGTCATTTGGCAGTGCATGCTTATTGAGTGTCTTCCAGGTCATCACCATCAGCCCAGAGGATGCCATTTGGACAATCTTTAAAAATAAAGCACCCAAGTACATCAGCTCTTCCCTATACTTAACTTGGATTCTATCTCTCCTTTTTAGCATTGTTTCCCTTAAGTATATGTCTGCAAAATTGTGCAATGTTAACAACACAAATCTCAAGGACTTGGGTTACTGTTCTTCTCTTTTTTTTGACAAAACTGCTGAGGTACTGCATGCAGTACATGTGATTATCCCTGGTGCTGTGTGCATGTTTTTCATGCTGTGCTCCAGTGGTTCTATGGTTCTTATTCTGCACAGGCACAAGCAGAGGATGGAACATATGATTAGGCGCAATGTTTTCCCTAGATCCAGCCATGAGTCCAGAGCAACACAAACCATTCTTCTCCTAGTGAGTACCTTTGTCTGTTTCTATACACTCTCCACACTTTTAACTATTTGTTTAAACTTTTTAGTTAATCTTACCTGGCATCTAGTGAGTATCCATTCAATATTCTCAATGTGTTTTGCTTCTGTAAGCCCCTACTTACTCATGAGACATGGTTCCAGCACATCCATCCATTGCTTTGCTTGGGTAAACTATCAAAAATCCTAAAGGTCATCCTATGTATTCCAAACACTTATGGAATTCTGACATTAATTATCATGCTCAGAGAAATGTTTGTATTCACTAGGAATATTATTATATTTTGTATAACAATATTTAGTGCTAAAGGTATGTGTATGTTTTTGCTTGTTTGTTTGTTCATTTGTTTGTTTCATATAAGAACAAGTCAGCACATATTTACTGAGATTGAGTCTACTATCCATCAAGAAATACCACTGGAAGACAGCACAGAACATATCAATCACAAGACATAAAAGGATACAAATAATTGTGAATTTCAGAAACTGAAATAATGATACCTACAACAATAACAAATTGCTTTCAAACAAAATGCATTTCGTATTAGCTTTTCTTTATGGGGTCTGAGTCAAAATGAAAATAAACTGAAATTCTTTCATTGTGCTCCCTATGTTTCATGTTAGTGGTGTTACTTTAAATAACCTTGGAACTAATGCACACAATATTTCACTTGAGTCCATGCAATATGCCTTTGTCTTGCTGGAAATTGGGTAGAAATATGGTGGGTGCTCATCACCATGTGATTTATGCTTTATGCCATCCAACAACTTTTTGTTTGTTTGTTTCTTTCTTTGTGTAGCCCTGGCTGTCCTGAAACTCACTCTATAGAGCAGGTTGGTCTCTGCCTCCAAATTGCTGGGATTAAAGGTGTGCATCACCATTGTCCGGCACAACTTTTTTTCTATATGTGGATTTTCACTACTTTTAATTGCTTACACAGTGATGTACATAATTGGAATTTAAATTAAATGCATACTACGGTTGAAAACACTCAAAATATAAAATAATTGAATGAGTATCAAAAATGTCAAATTAGGACATGACAAGCTTGAATTCCTTTCCTAGATTAATTTTTCAGTTATTAGTTTGTATCTCTGAAGCATTCATGAAAGTCAGTTTTCTTGTTGTTAAGAACATTTCCCAGTAAAAGTACACTATGCATGGAACTTCAACCTTGGAAATGACTATTCCATTGTCCATCATGCTTTTCCTTGGTTAGAATCAAGATCTCACAGGTGGAGTTTTTACCTGTACTGTGGCTGCAAAGGACTGGGCCTGACAACAATCAAACAAGCATCAGGAAGGAATTTCAGGGATTTTACCTCTCAATACAACTTTCAGCCAAGGATTAATTGTGGCTGTTTGCTACTGACTGTCTTCATAGTACAGTAGTTTCCTCTAAATTGAAACATTCTCTCAAGAAGAAGTATGGGGGAGATGAGGTCCCTGGAATCAGGAAGAAGACAAATTTTTCTTGTCTGTGAAAGAAGAAACTTGCAAGGATCACAAGATCCTCTCTTCAGTGCTATTAAACAATAAGTCAACTGTTGCGGGTGGTGGCTTCTGTTTCTTTCTGCCTAGAGGAAATTGGTAGACAGGTGAGAATTCTTAAAAGCCATAAAAAAGCTTCAGCATTGCCTTTTCAATCTCTGTGTTTCTGTTAGTGATGTAGTTGCCTTTCTTCTCTTCCTGTTTCTGTTGTGATGGCTAACAGAATACTTACAGTTTAAACATACTTTATGAGAAGCCACAAGGCAAAAAACGCTTCCGTCATGAAAGTTCCTAGCTTATACAAGGTATAACCTTGCAGCCTATTCCATTTTGTCTCAGACACTGAAGACTATTCAAAAAACTGTCTGATATGCTTTTTATTAATTATTTTATTTATTTATATCCCAAATGCTGTATCCTCTCACAAAGTTCGTCTTCCCATCCTCTATCCTCTTTGCCTCTGAGAGGGTACCCAACCCTTGTATCCCCCTACCCTAGCACATCAAGTCTTTACAGGATTAGGTGTATACTCTAGCACTGAGACAAGGCAAGGCAGACCTCTGCAACATATGTACCAGGGTCTTTGGTCCAGTCCATGTATGCTCTTGAAAGAAAGATGAAATTTCAAGACCTGTAAGTCATATAAAGTACTCAGAAATTGCTGGTTGTTTGTGAGCCTAGAGGCTGCCTGGGGCTGAAAGAAGAACAAACCCAGGCATGCCCCATCATTAAAGCATTCTTGGGAACAGCTTGACCATAAAGATAAAGAGGAATGTCAGGACATAACAGGGCTATCTGAACTGAGTCAACGACCATCTGGCCTGGCACCTCCCTCTGCCCATTGCCCTTTGACACAGTTTAAAGTCATAAATTAACCAGATACTCTGCTCGCATTAATAAACATCCAACTCACAGAAATCCGACACCCTGACCTGCATGTATTCTTTTGCTTACATGTATTTTTTCTGCTGATGTTTGAATAAGCCAATAGTGTGTCACTATGCTGAATTCCCCACCCCTAAGCCCTTTACCTCATAAAAACCCCTAGCTTTCGAGCCTTAGGGTCGAATCCACTGTCTCATGAGTGAGATACTTTTCGACCTGGAGGTCCACCATTAAACTGTCTCATGTGTTTGCAGTAAGAAGGATTCTCATGTTTCTTTGGGTGTGCTCTCCTCCCGAGACAGAGTGGGGGTCCCCGAAAGGAGGTCTTACACTCTTAGGTTGGTGACTTAGACTCTGGGACTTCCCACAGGTCCAGGTTAGTTGACACTGTTGGTTTTCCTGTGGAGTTGGATCCCCTTCCGTTCCTTCAATCATTCCCCTAACTCTTCCATCTGGGTCCCTGATCTCAGGTCAATGCTTGGCTATGAGTATCTGCATCTATCTCAGTCAGAAGCTGTTTGAGTCTCAGGGGACAACCATGTTACATTCCTCTGTACAAGCACAATACTGCATCAGTAATAGTGTTAGAGATTATTGCTTGCCCATGAGCTGGATCCCAAATTAGGCCAGTCACTGGTCTGCCATTCCATCAGTCTCTGCTTCATTTTTGTCCCTGCAATTCTTTTAGACTGGAACAATTTGGGGTTAACAATTTTGTTGTTCTACAAAAGAATGGGTCACAAGGATAACTGCTATTTCTGCTTTTGTAATCAAGCTTCCTTACTCTACTAAAGTGTACCCACATGGTTTTTTCCCCATGTAAGCCCTGGATTGCCATGGCATTTAAAGCTGGGTCTTGGCATGTTCTGAGAATTAAGCCATACACCAGGAAACATACATTTTCACTGTTTTCATTTTGGTGTCAGAGTATAGTATAGAAAAACAGCTTTCTATTTTGTGGGATAATTTTAGAAGGGCTGTTTGTTTTTCTTTCTCAGACATGGTGAGTCCCTTTTAGTCTGAAGAAATTAAATAGTGACACTGTTTCTGAAGAAACATGAGCAAATATCTACCCTGGAGAGGAAACAAATTTCAGAACAAAGTTTTAGAATTGTGTTTAGAATATTTTGTGATAGGCTCTTCCTGGGGAGCTTAAATACACATAGAAAGCAAACCCACAAAAATCCTTGTATCTTGGAAAACAAATTGATTTTTTTTAGGACCAGTAAAAGAAGTATGGAAAAGGGATTTCTTACAGTGTTGTGGTCTGGAGTCATTCAGTGTTTCACCAATATGACAACAAAAAAGCTTTAGAATCCTTCTAAGTCTATGATCACTTTCCTCATGATGGAATGGATATTTCAATTCAGAGGAAAGAGTAAAAAACTCATTTCCTTTTTTCTAGCTCTTATTGTATTTCTCCCTTTCTTATTCAGTACAGCAGCAATTTGGAGGAGTGATGTGTGTGAATATATACACACACATACACACACATACATGTGTGTGTGTTTCTGAAGGTTATACAGGAGGAACAACAAACACCTTTAAAACTCAAGGAATATGGCCCATTAGTTAGCACAACTAAGATAGGTATGCCTCAGAGACACGTTCTTGAGTACTGTGTATCCAGTGGACTTTGTGTTCTGGAGTTTTTCTCTGCTTGTTTCTTTCACATCCATCTTAATATAAGAATTATACAAAATCTGTAAGGGGTCTCCATCCCTTCACTGAACACTGTCATTGGCACTTACAATAATGGTGCTTGAAATTTTTCAAGCATTGCTGCAGGAGCAAATTAATGAGTCAATCACCACCTCTGTAAAGAACATAGACATGTAGATTGTTAGTAATGGCCATCTCACTTAGTATGCATTTGGAAAGATAAAATTGTTAGCAAAGTTAGTTAGGGTGTTTTTGCTAGTGACTGTGAAATAGAAAATCTTAGGGAGAAATTTGAAGTTCAAAAATGCACTCTCTTTTTTAAAAAAAATTTTTTTATTGGAGATTTTATTTATTTATATTTCAAATGTTATCCCCTTTCCTGGTTTCCCCACTGCAAATTCTCCATCCAATCCCTCTCCCCCTGCTTTTATGAGGGTGCTCCCACCCACCCACTCACCCACTGCCACCTCACTGCCCTAGTGGTACCTTACACTGGAGCACAAGCCTTTACAGGACCAAGGACATCCCATCCCATTGATGCCAGATAAGGCCATCCTCTGCTACATTAGCAGCTGAAGCCATGGTCCCTCCATGTGTAGTCTTTGGTGGTTTAGTCCATGGGAACTGTGGGAAAGTATGTTTGATTGATATTGTTGTTCTTCCTATGGGGTTGTAAACCCCTTCAGCTTCTTTAGTCCTTCACCTATCTCCCTCATTGTGGTCCCCATGCTCAGTCCAAGGCTGCAAGCATCCTCATCTGTCTGTAAGGTTCTAGCAGAGTCTCTCAGGAGACATCCATATCAGGCTCCTGTCAGCATGCACTTGGCATCAGCAATAGTATCTGGGTCTGATGTCTGCATATGTGATAGATTCCCAGGTAGGGCAGTTTCTGGATGGCCTTTCCTTCCGTCACTGCTCCACTCTTTGTCCCTGTATTTCTTTTAGACAGGAGCAGTTTTGGGTCAAAGTTTTGAAGATGGGTGGGTGGCCCCATTCCTAAACCTGGAGGCCATGCTTCACCACTGGATGTTGGCAGCGATCCTGTTTGAATATTAGCTTCCTTGTCAGCCATAAGTGCTTACTTACAAAGTCTTGGTCTCTGTGGGAAAGTACTAGTCCACCTGAGTACAAATAGACACAGAACCTGAAGTCAGCGGAGAAAATATAGCTATAAATCTTAGGTGCCTAATAACCCTTTCTGCTCTGATCCTCCTGCTGAACTATTTTCCCAGTCACTATCCTATTCCTGGGGATTGGATGTATTAGCCAGAGACAAAGCAACCTCCCTACATTCCCCTCCCTGCTCCTATGAGTATATAACTTCTGTGGAAAAAATTAAAATTTGTCAGCTTGAACAGAAACCAGTTTTGCTGTCTGTTCTTTGTGTTTCTTTGTGCCCCATTCTCTTCCAGGTGGACCCTCAAGTCCCTGTTCGACTATCCTGCTGGTCGGGACAACTGGATATGGTCTCTACAGGTTCTCCCTCCTCTTAGTTGTGTATTTCAGCTAATGCCATCACTGTTGGGTCCTGGGAGACTCTTTCTTTTTTGACATCTATGACTTTCTGGTGGCTACCCCCAGTTCCCGATCTCCCATTGCTACACGCCTCTGTTCAATTTCCTGTGCATGCACAGAGAGCCTCTGTGCATTTTCCCCATCTCCTCTTATACCTGATTAGACGCCCTTTTCCCCATTTCCCTCTATTTCTCCCAAGTCCCTCCCACCCTCTACTTCCGTAATTATTTTGTTCCCTCTTCTAAATAGGACTGAAGCATCCACACATACTCTTAATAGTTGACCTAGAGACATTTTGAGGTCAGGGAACAAAACTATTGGAAGACTAACTTGGGAGAAAGAGAAGGTCTCCTAGGAGGAAGAGAAGGCCTCCTGGGAGGAAGAGAAGGCCTTTTGGGAGGAAAAGAAGGCCTCCTGGGAGGAAGAGAAGACTTCTTGGGAGAGTGAGCTGTGCCAGCTGAAAGAATGCAACCAGAAGATGGTCTCGGAAAAGAAGGCCTTGGGGATCAGAGTAGAAGAGCTTCAGGCTGAGCTGGCAACTCAAAAAAAAAAAAAAGAAAAAGAAAAAGAAAAAAGAAAAAAGAAAAGAAAAGAAAAGAAAAGAAAAGAAAAGAAAAGAAAAGAAAAGAAAAGAAAAGAAAAGAAAAGAAAAGGAGGCGTTTATTGTGAAAGATCAAGAAAAGACAGAGCAGTTGGCAGAGCTCACCCTCAGATTGACCAAGCAGAAGCAGCACTGGAAGATGCTGGAGCAGACAATAGAAATGTGGAAGAAGAAGGAAGCTGTAGTGTTGAGGAAGCAGCAGGAGCTAAAGAAGGGGAACTCTATCCTGTCAGAACAGCTCAGCAACTACAAGATTTTTTTTTTCAGGAGAGACTAAAAGACCAAATCTCTGATGAGAACAAGGTGCTTCAGAGTTTCCTGGATAACAAAGACCTTTGGGATTTTGGAGCAAAGCTCTACTATCATCTGCAGACAACTATTCTCCCTTTGAAAAACAGCTCTTGGCCTGCTATTGGGCCTTAGTGGAAACTGAACGTTTAACAATAGGACACCAAGTTACTATGCGACCTGAACTACCCATCATGAAGTGGGTACTATCAGACCCTGCAAGTTATAAAGTGGGACGTGCACAGCAACAGTCTATTATCAAATAGAAGTGGTATATACGTGATCGGGCCAGAGCAGGTCCTGAAGGCACAAGCAAGTTACAAGAAGTTGCTCAAATGCCTATGGTTTCTACTCCTGTTACAATGCCATCTGCTGCCAAGCATGTGCCTATAGCCTCATGGGGTGTTCCCTATGATTGAATGACCGAAGAGGACTAGGTCCTAGTTTACTGATGGCTCTGCACATTATGCAGGCGCCACCCAGAAGTTGGTACTGGGAGTGGGGTATTGCTGTGATAGGCCTGACCATGATTTTATTTGAAAGAATGTGGATTTTGGGACTTTGGATTTGGAAAGCAGTGGAATGCTTTAAATGGGGCTTAATGGGTCATCCTAGTAGGAATATGGAAGTCTTTGTTGCTGGGAGTAATTTGAACTGTGTTGACCTGGCCCAAGAGATTTCAAAGGAGAAGACTTTCAGAATGTGGAATAAAGACTGTCTTTGTGGTATTTTGGTGAAGAATGCGGCTACTTTTTACCCTTGTGTGAAAAGTCTGCCTGAGGCTAAGGTGAAGAGACTTGGATTAATTGCATTAATTGCATTGACAAAGGAAGTTTCAAAAAAGCCCAGCAGAGACTTTGTTCTCTGGTTAAGTCTCACAAAGAGAAGTTTGAACAAGCATAGCAAGCTTAGAAAGGCAAAATATAAAATATATGGTTCGAGTATTAAAGTCATACCAGGAAGTGAAATGGAGCAAAATCCTGTGTTCTAGGAAATAACAGATTAAGGGAGTGGGACCTTGGGGCAAGACCCTACACAGCTGAATTTAGAACCAGGCATGGTGGTACACACCTTTAACCCCATGAGACAGACATGCTGATCTCTGCATTCAAGGTCAATCTACAGAGCAAGAACCAGGATAGCCAAGCTTAGGCAGTGAAGGATTTAGAAAACATAAAGCTAGTGATAATGTAATAGTGAAAGATCCTGGCAGAATGTAAAAGGTCATAGAAGCCCTGGAATTGGTAAAATAGATTTTATTGTTAGTAGAACTGGCTTCACTGATTTAGAAAAATAAAGGTGCACAATGCTATGGCCACTCCTCCAACCTGTGTGTCTGCCAATGTTCTGACCAGGTGTGTGCCCATTGCTGCACCTTCATTAGATTCTTTCCTTGTTTCCCTTCCATACCCATTTCTTGAGGAATCAATCATTTTAGAATAGATATTGTTTAGATCTGGAAATCTCCTACTCCCCCCTTCTCCTTTTGCCCCTGAGGGCCTATAAAAACTGGGACCTCTCTCCCCTCGAGGTTGACTCCTCTACCCCTGCGTGGGATATGAGTCGTCCCCAGAGCTCTGGCTTTCTCCGAATAAAGCCTCATGTGGTTTGCAACAAGCTTAGTCTGTCGTGAGTTCTTGGATGTCCGCTATTGTCCTGAGGCCTGAGCGAGGGGCTCCTTTCGGAGTCTTTCATTTGGGGGCTCGTCCAGGATTGGCGTGACCACCCAAGTCTCTGAAGACCCACTTGGAGGTGAGATTTTTGTCCAAAAATATTTCTGTAAGCCGGCTAGGTTCTGTGCTGAAATTTGCAGCCGCGACGTTTCGTGAGAAACGGAGACCTTTGCTTCGGGATGAGGCACTGAGTGTGAACAGCAGATGTGCTGGAATCACCGGCTGCTGCTCACTCTGGGGGATGCCCTGAGTGAGGGGAAGGACTCCAGGAGTCTGTCTGGGGCGGGGAGTGTACTCCCTCGACCATATGCATTTCTGAGTTGGTTTTATCTGTTTGATGGAAAACAGGCATCTGTCAGTGTGTGTTTGTTTTTTGTGTCTGTTTACAGATATTTGTCAGTGTGTGTATGGGTGTTTTTTGTGTTTGTTTTGTGTTTTACGTGGTGTCAACAATGGGGCAGACTATAACGACCCCCCTAAGTTTGACTTTAGACCAC
Organism: Mus caroli; assembly: GCF_978045245.1. Taxonomy (NCBI): domain Eukaryota; kingdom Metazoa; phylum Chordata; class Mammalia; order Rodentia; family Muridae; genus Mus; species Mus caroli. The sequence continues at coordinate 72,927,109 of NW_028227273.1, read as the reverse complement.
TGGACTGAAGTTAGATCAAGGGCCCATAATCTTTCAGTAGAAATTAAGAAAGGACCTTGGCAGACTTTTTGCATCTCCGAGTGGCCAGCTTTTGATGTAGGATGGCCACCGGAGGGGACTTTTGATTTGACTCGTATTTTTGAAGTTAAAGCCATTGTCTTTCAGAATGGACCTGGGTCCCACCCAGATCAACAGCCTTACATTACTGTTTGGCAGGACCTCGTCCAGAATCCTCCACCTTGGATCAAACCATGGATTCTCCAGCATAGGTCAGGCTCCTGAGCCCTGACTCTACGAGAAGCAAAAATGAAACCACAGGCTCCACCTGAAACGCAGCCTCCTTTTCAACCCACAGCTCCCCCCAAGATCTATCCTGAGATTGAAGGGCCTCCGAGTGGCCAGAGTCCCCTTCCCCTCCTCCCTATCCTCTGCCTCCGCAGGTCCCTGTGCCAGGCTCTGGGATTGCTGCCAGTGCGGTCAGAGGGCCAGCAGCGGGGACCCAGAGCCGACGAGCCCAGAGTCCCCCAGCAGATAGAGTTCCTGACACTACTTCTGCTTTTCCTTTACAGGCTGTGGGTGACCTGCCCACAGACCTGCAGTCTCTTCAGACCCTCCAATATTGGCCTTTTTCATCAGCTGATCTGTATAATTGGAAAACTAACCATGCCTCCTTTTCTGAGAATCCGACCAGCCTTATGGGGCTGGTAGAGTCTCTCATGTTTTCTCATCAACCCACTTGGGGTGATTGTCAGCAACTCCTCCAGGTTCTGTTTACTACTGAAGAAAAGAGCGCATTCTCCTGGAGGCTCGGAAAAATGTTCCTGGAGTGAATGGAGCCCCAACCAACCTACCTAATGAGATTAATGCTGGGTTCCCTCTGGATCGACCAGATTGGAACTACAACAGAGCTCAAGGTAGGGAGAGACTGGCAGTTTACTGCCGGGCTCTGGTCGCAGGTCTAAAGGGAGCGGCGAGATGCCCCACCAATTTGGCTAAGGTAAGGGAAGTGATGCAGGGCCCTACCGAGCCCCCATCTGTTTTTTCTGGAAAGATTGATGGAAGCTTATAGATGCTATACTCCTTTTGACCCGATCTCTGAGAGCCAACAAGCTGCAGTTGCAATGGCTTTTATAGGACAATCAGCATTAGATATTAAAAGAAAGTTAAAGAGACTAGAAGGATTACATGCCACGGCTTTACAGGATTTTGTTAAGGAGGCAGAGAAGGTGTATCATAAGAGAGAAACAGAGGAAGAGAAGAGAGAGAGGGAAAAGCGAGAAGAAGAAGAGGGAGAGAAACAAAGGGAAAGAAGACAGGAGAGGAATTTAAGCAGGATTTTGGCCACAGTAGTAGGGGAACGTGAAGGAAGGAATAGGCCAGAGAATAGACAGACAGGGTACCTGGGCAACAAGGAACCCAGACCTGGAGGAAGAAGATCTGTCCATAAGATTTTAGAGAAGGACCAATGTGCCTATTGCAAGGAAAGAGGACATTGGGCACAGGAATGCCCAAAGAAGAAGGGAAGGGCCCCTAAGGTCCTGACTCTGAAAGATGATGAATAGGGGAGACGGGGCTCGGACCCCCTCCCCGAGCCTAGGGTAACCCTGATGGTGGAGGGGACCCCCATGGACTTTTTAATTGATACAGGGGCAGAGCATTCTGTGATGAAACATCCACTGGGAAAATTAAAAAATAAAAAAAACATAGTGATTGGAGCCACTGGTCAGAAACAATACCCCTGGACCACTGCACGCACTGTAAATCTGGGGAAAGGCCAAGTGAGTCATTCCTTCTTGGTCATTCCTGAGTGTCCCACACTGCTTCTAGGAAGAGATCTTCTGACTAAATTAAAGGCCCAGATCAGATTTACCCAAGAAGGGCTGAGAGTATGTTGGGAATCTCCCACCTCCATAGTCTTAGCCCTGCAGCTTGAGGAAGAATACCGATTGCATGAAGGCATAAAGCAAACGGAGGTGCCAGACCTAAAAGACTGGTTGACTGCTTTCCCTAGAGCATGGGCAGAGACTGGAGGCATGAAAATGGCTGTCAGAGTTCCCCCTGTGGTTGTGGGACTGAAGACAGATGCAACTCCTATAGGAGTGCGCCAATACCCAATGAGCCGTGAAGCAAGAGATGGAATCAGGCCACATATTCAGAGACTATTACAATTAGGTATTTTGGTACCTTGCCAGTCACCCTGGAATACTCCTTTACTGCCGGTAAAGAAACCTGGCACGAGTGACTACTGACCAGTCCAAGACCTGAGAGAGGTCAATAAGAGGGTTCAAGATATTCACCCAACTGTTCCTAATCCCTATAACCTCCTCAGCTCACTCCCTCCAGAGCGAAAATGGTACACAGTACTTAATTTAAAAGATGCTTTCTTTTGCCTGAAGTCACATCCCTCCAGCCAGCCCATATTCGCCTTTGAGTGGAGAGATCCTGACACTGGACAAACGGGACAATTGACCTGGACACGGTTACCCCAGGGGTTCAAAAACTCCCCCACCCTTTTTGATGAGGCTCTACATTGAGATTTAGCCTCCCTCTGAACTGAAAACTCTGCTTCAATATGTTGATGACTTGCATCTTGCTGCAACCACGGAGAGAGAATGCTGGCAGGGGACCAAGAGATTGCTAGCAGAACTGGGTGAGTTGGGTTACCGGGCTTCTGCTAAAAAAGCCCAGCTATGTCAGATGGAAGTAGTCTACTTGGGATATACCCTCTGGGATGGAAAACAGTGGCTGACAGAGGCTAGAAAAAGGACTGTGACTCAAATACCAACACCGGTTACTCCAAGGCAGGTGAGAGAATTCTTGGGCACCGCTGGGTTCTGCAGACTTTGGATACCTGGGTTTGCAACACTGGCCTCCCCCCTGTACTCCCTGACCAAGGAAAGTGGAGAATTTAGATGGACATCAGAACATCAGAAAACCTTTGAAAATATTAAGGAGGCCCTGCAGACTGCGCCAGCCTTGGCACTGCCAGATCTAACCAAGCCCTTCATCCTCTATGTTGATGAGAGGGCAGGGGTGGCCAGAGGAGTTCTTACTCAGGCTCTAGGGCCGTGGAAGAGGCCAGTGGCATATTTGTCTAAGAAGCTAGACCCAGTGGCCAGCGGATGGCCCACATGTTTAAAGGCCATTGCTGCAGTAGCCCTACTCATTAAGGATGCTGACAAATTAACTCTGGGACAGCAAATAACTGTGGTAGCCCCCCACTCTCTTGAAAGCATTATCCGTCAGCCCCCAGACCGATGTGACAAATGCCCGGATGACTCATTACCAGAGTCTGCTGCTGACTGAATGGGTCGTGTTTGCCCCCTCCCGCCCCCCGCTATTCTCAACCCTGCCACCTTCCTTCTTGAAACAGATGATTCCTCACCCATTCACTGCTGTGCAGACATCCTTGTGGAGGAAATTGGGATCCGAAGTGATCTACGTGACCAGCCGTGGCCAGGTGTTCCAAACTGGTACACAGACGGAAGCAGTTTCCTAGTAGAAGGTAAGAGGATGGCAGGGGCAGCGGTGGTAGATGGTAAGTGAGTCATGTGGGCTGGCAGCCTGCCAGAAGGTATGTCAGCTCAAAAAGCTGAATTAATTGCCGTGACCCAGGCCCTTCGGATGGCTGAGGGGCAGTCCATCAACATTTACACCGATAGCAGGTATGCTTTTGCTACAGCCCACGTCCATGGTGCCATCTATAGACAAAGAGGGTTGCTGACATCAGCAGGCAAGGACATAAAAAATAAAGAGGAGATTTTGAGCCTCCTTGAGGCTAGTCATCTGCCTGCCAAAGTGGCCACTATACATTTTCCTGGACATCAAAAAGGACACGATGCTGTGACAAGGGGAAATAATATGGCTGATGTTAAAGCTAAACAGGCTGCACTCGGCCCTAAGATTCTGCCCTTCAGGACTCAACAGATAGAACCGTTCCAGAAAGTTGCTCTGCCAGAACTGGAATTGTGTAGCCAGAGTTTTGAGTATACACCTGAAGATATAAAATTAATGGACAATTTAGGGTTTACTGCAAAAAATTCACAGGGCCAACGAGCAGCCAGTAATGTTAAAATAATATTACCACAAAAAGAAGGGAAGAGATTTATTGAAAATATACATCGGTTGTCCAACCTGGGAGTCAAACACCTGCAAACACTGGTTAAAGCATCTGCTTTTTATGTTTTAAGACTCTCTGATGTTGCAGAAGCAGTAGTTAAGAACTGTGTACCGTGTGCCATGACTAATGCAGGACATTCGAGATATCCCCCAGGGAGAAGACTACAAGGCGATCACCCTGGAGCCTATTGGGAAGTAGATTTTACTGAAGTAAAGCCAGCTAAGTATGGTAATAAATATCTTTTAGTTTTTATAGATAACTTTTCAGGAAGGGTGGAGGCCTACCCAACAAAAAAAGAAACAGCCAATGTTGTGGTTAAGAAAATCCTAGAAGAAATTTTTCCACGGTTTGGAATACCTAAGGTAATAGGGTCTGATAATGGACCCACCTTTGTTGCCCAGGTAAGTCAGGGACTGGCCATCCAACTGGGGATTGATTGGAAATTACATTGTGCTTATAGACCCCAGAGTTCAGGACAGGTAGAAAGGATGAATAGAACCCTAAAAGAAACCTTGACTAAATTGACAATAGAGATGGGCAGGAATGACTGGACAGCCCTCCTTCCCTTTGCTTTGTTCCGTGTTAGGAACACACCAGGAAAATTTAAGCTTACTCCATATGAAATTCTGTACGGGGGACCTCCCCCGCTCACTGAAGTAGGGAGAGTGCCAGATTTTCTAGAATTTAACCCTGGTTCTTCATTGTTTACACGCATGAAAGCCCTAGAAGTGGTCAGAAACACTGCCTGGGAGCAGCTCAAGGAGGCCTATGAACCAGGAGATTTGATGGTATCTCACCAGTTCCAGGTGGGAGATACAGTTCTTGTCAGACGACATCGAGCTGGCAATCTAGAACCTCGGTGGAAAGGCCCTTACATTGTACTACTGACCACCCCCACTGCTGTCAAAGTAGAAGGCATCTCTGCTTGGATTCACGCCTCTCACGTAAAGCGAGCTCCTGGAGAACTTCAAGATGAATGGGAATTGGAAAGGACTGATAATCCTCTTAAGTTATGCCTATTTCGTCGGCGCCATCCTGAAAGAGAAGAGTGACAACCCACACCAGCCTATAACTCTCACTTGGCAAGTGTTATCCCAATCGGGGTAAATACTATTTGCCACCTCAAAATTAGAACCTCTGGGGGCATGGTGGCCAACCCTGTATTTTTGCCTCTGCCAAATCATTCCTGCAGCCAGGATTACTCCCCCTAATGTAGTTCGAAGCTATGGGTTCTATAGCTGCCCCGAGCACCTTAAGAGCTCCTGGTGTGGGGGGCCTCCATTTGCAGTCAATGGAGTTGTGTTACCTCAAACAATGGAGATTGGAAATGGACTGTTGAGCCCTCTGGGGATGGATTAGAATTTTCTTTTCAAAATAAGGGCCAGGCAAGCGTGCAGTAATGAGGCTATACAGAAATCAGGAATGTAAGTCTACAGACTTAGACCGTGTGAAACTGCAGTTCACAAACATGGGGAAAAATATGCTCTTGCCCAGTGGATTGGAGGCATGACCTGGGGAGTAGTGTTCTACAATTATGGTAGTAGACCTGGTTCATTGCTCCATGTCCATCTAAACATTGAAAGTCCTCCGGCCCTATCAGTAGGCCCTAATAAGGTGCTCCCTGAGCCAAACCGACCTCTTCTCCCAAGACCATCCCCGACCTTACCCCACACTCAAAAGACTCACCAAATGTCTTCCCCACAGAAAAACGTTTTGAGTCCTGTTCTGTACTCTATAGCCCCAGAGCAAGTTGAGCTATCATCCACCCGACAAAGACTGTTAGGCCTCCTCCAAGGAGCTTTCTCTGTGTTAAATGGTACCAATCTCAATAGCACCAAGTCTTGTTGGCTGTGTCTAACATCTGGACCTCTCTATTACGAGGGGATGGCAGTAACGGGAACTTATAATAATACCACCAGTCATGATCACTGCAGTTGGGGACGTAGCCACACACTCACCCTCACTGAAGTATCTGGCAAAGTCACATGCATAGGAAAAGTGCCTCTGAGTCATCGACATTTGTGTAATGTTACCTATGAGAGCCCCCAGACCAAATTGACTTATTATTTGTCACCTGGTCCCAATAAGTGGTGGGCTTGCAGCACTGGATTGACCCCCTGTGTATCGACATCAGTGTTCAATGACATTAGAGACTATTGCATCCTGGTGCAGTTAGTGCCCAGAGTCATCTACCATCCCTCAGAAACTTTTGTTGATGAGTTTGATAGACGGCTGACTCGCCTTCGCAGGGAGCCTGTGACTATGACTTTGGCCATGCTTTTAGGGGTAGGAGGAATAGTGGCAGGAATCGGAACTGGAGCTGCGGCCCTAGACAGCGTGCCCCGCTATTATAATCAATTAAGACAAGCAATGGACACTGATATTGCGGTCCTAGAACAGTCTATCACTAAGTTAAAAGAATCTTTAACATCCCTGTCAGAGGTAGTTCTTCAGAATCGTAGAGGGTTGTTGCGGCCCGCCCGCGGTCCACAACACGAACGGTTCACTGAGAATGGCAGTTCCCTGCAAAGAGAGGAATCTAGACGGGGCGGAAGAAACAATGGAGTCAAGACAACATTCTGATCAAGACTCAATTTAATATTTCCAGACACTCAGTTTATAAAGGAAGGGGGAGGGAACCCAATTTCCCGCCAAGTAACTCAGGGTCCAGTAGCAGGACGAACACGTGTGTGACTCCAGGCAGCAGAGGCAGGTTCCAGCAGTGGGCGTGGCAGGACGAATGAGCCGGTAGCTCCACCCTTGAGCAGGCAGGTTCCAGGCTGGGGGGAAGGGAGGCCACATTTCCCCCCATTAGATAACAAAACAAAAATAAAAAAAGGGGGTGGCCTGTGGCAGAAAAATTATCTATGTTCAATAGTTCTGCCTGAGTTCCTAGGGCTAAAGAAAAAACCTATTTCCGTGGGATTCCCTAACTATTCTAATGGTAAACTGTATCTGGCTGAGACTGTCTTAAAAGCACTGACTGAATACCAGCACTGGGCTGTAGGCTCTGACTTTATAATGCTAATTAGTGCTGAATAGGTAGCTACCTGTTTGCCTTTTAAGTAGGGCGTTGGAACCCTGGCTGAGTTTAGCTAAACAATTTTAGAATAACACTGAACTGATAATTATCCACAATTTTGGGTGACAGGCAGGGAAACAGTGAGAAGAGATTAAGACTGGCTGGCTCCTAGTACAAGGCCAATTGGCTTTTTTATTTTTTGGGTGGGAGGCAGTGAAGGGCCTGCTCTTACAACAGCAAGGTCTCCAATCTCTCTCCCCCCTATTAATTAAGTTTAAATAGGCAATGCTTAACAGAGGTGATCAAATGATTTTCTCATCCGTAGATGAGTGGGCCTTTAACCTTGACTTGGGTGGACATTAGCCTGATTCCTCCCGTGAGCATTGTAACGACTCACATCTGTGGCTCTTGGTATCTTTTGGGGAGGGGAGGCAGAGCCTTAAGTATTTTTGGTTTTTAGCTGGAGTCAGATACCAACCTCTTTCAAATCAGGTGTGTCGCACAGGGAACTCAGAAACGGTCAAACTGGACCTTCCCTCCGCAGTAATCTCCTGCGCCAAGCGGTACCCATACCGTATTCATATGATTATGAATCAGTATCGCAATTCTGAGTTATTGCGAGGTCTCTATGTGTCAACCTCAGATTTAGCAAGGCCTAGACAAGAATTATGTCAGTATTAACACCATTAATTTTGGTTAAACTAGGAGCTGAAAGTCTTTCCTCTTCATCCCTGTTATTCCCAGTAGCCTGAGGAACTAAGGACACCTTGCAGTAACAGCAAGGGTGAAAAGCCAGAGGCCAGCTAAGGGACTAAGCCTATATCTATCAAAATAAGAACTAATCTTTGTAAATATATATGAAATTTCTACTTCCCTAGCTCTCCTGGTAAATCTAAATCTTATCTTAGACTGAAAAGCCACATGCTGGGATGTCCCTGGAAGGGAGATTAGCAGAACCACCTGTTTGCTCTTAGGGGCGGGGCGGAGAACCGGAGAATGTAGATTGACCTGCTTGAGAGAAGGAAGAATACTAAACAATTAGAGTGTAGTAATGTAAATTTTCTGTTTGGAGAAGTCAAGGTACTTTATTTAGATGCAAATTGTAAAGCTAAAGTTAATCTCCGGCCTCTTGTAGGGGAATTGGCTCAGAGGAAACAGTGTTTTTTGAGAGCTTCCACTCCCAGCTCAAGAGGAATTTTAGTCTTTAGAATGATACTTACGAGGAGAGACAGAATCTGTGTTTACCTGACGAATTAATCTCTCTGGTAGCCACCGTGCTTCATCTTCATCTCGTGAAAAAACACAAACCGAGCCTCTTCCCCAGATTAGAACTGGATCTGGACCCTTCCATTTATTAGTCAGGGCGTCCTTCCATTTTACCAATGCATAAGAATTAGAAGTAACTGGGTGCCAGTGGCGTTCCGCTGCAGACTGACCTTTAATGTCAGTTTGCAAAAAGTTTAGGACAAATAAGGTAAAGGCAAGATGAGCCTTTGGTGACCTTGGGGAAAATGCTCTGAATTAACTTTACTAGGTAATTTAGAATATAGGAATCTCTAATAATTGAACTGAATATTAGACCAGTCTAAGATTGAGTTAGAATGGCTGGTCACACTGAAGAAGAGTGAAAAATCATTATGACTCTATTAAATGACTAATTTTACTAAGTCTGAATATACAGTCTCTGATGTACTATTGCCATAAGGTTAAAAGGCTAGAAGCTAGTCTAAACTGGAAAAATGACAAGTAAGGATGGATCTAAAACATGAATTTAATCTCTTAGTCCTTTTAATCAGGACACTGAGTTAACTTACCTGTCAGCTCAGCACACGAATTACCAATATGCTTCTGTAGAGTTCTGTGGAGAGAACTTGTTTTTCCCTTTCCTAATAAGGTAGCTGTTTTAGGATCAATTTATAAGCCAATAAGTAGATCCTTTTAAGATACTAAAAAGCATTTATTAAATTTGACATTTTAATCTCAAATTTTGAAAATAAAGGTATGTTTTAAATAGTGTGCATGGAAATGCACTAAATAGTATATATGGGGATACAATTTCTCTCTTTTGTCTTTTAAGAGGTTAAAGTTTAAAATTTTACAATATCTAACCTTTTGAATTAATAACTTTTTGGACAAAACATTTTAAATATTTGGCTGTAAAGGGGCAGTGACTAATTGCACTTTCAATCATTTTTCTTAAGGAACGGTTGTAACTAGAAGGCTAGAAAAGTTATTAAGAGTCACACGTGCATAATTTATTTATTTATTAACTAAAAATATGTATAAGCAATTGTAAATTTGAGAATTAATAGTATCTGAGGGACGAACAATTTTAAGTAATTATGAGCTCAGAGATATAGCATTGACTATCAATATATAAATTAAGGTTTGATTGTTCAGCATTTTAAAACACCATCTACAGCACACAACCAGATTATTTGTGCTGGAATAGGGGCAACTGTGTGTCTTAAGACTCCGCTCCACAGCAGCTAGTTGGGCCCACGTGGGCTAACGATTGGCTGGGAGGATGAGAAAAATGACTTTACAATAATGTTTTTTCTGGCCAAAGAATTGTCTTCGGCACAACTAATTTTTAATTACCAATTAACAACAATTATAAAAGCTTTCTTTATTTTTTGTAAAACCCCTTGCAGCAAACCAAAACACCAAATAACAAAAGGATACTGTCTCTGAATCTTTTGGGTGAGAGCAAGGATTTAAGGTAAACTTCCCTTGAGAAGCATTAGTTAATAAAATACTTTCCACTTAGGAAACAATATATACTGAAAGATTAAAACTTTTGGCTTCTTGTAAAGAAGCAGAAACAATAAACATTTTTCTTACATAATGTAAAGCTATATTAGCCATACATAGAGGCAAAATTTTCTAGTGATTACCAGTTTACTAGAAGCAAAAATCTTTGAATTTAAGCATTATTTTAAACATCTGAATAGATCTGTAACACTGTTAAAAAGAAATTTTCTTGAACACAGGGAAAAACTTTTTTAGGCATTGTTTGCAAAACAAAAGAAAAGGCCACAAGCCGCTCTGGGACTGCCCAGAGCCCTGTATTGACTCAAAGGTAAAATACTTTTTAATCTGAGCATCAATCTTAAATTTGCAATCAAACTGCAAGCTGCAGTCAATGGAACAATGGCAGTTTTAACCATAATTTTTAAGTTTTTGTGCAAGGTTAGGATAATATCTACAACTTTGGGAAAGCAAAACCTACGTTTAAAGCAATTTATCACTGTTAAAATCAATATTAGAAGCATTACTATTATATTACGAAGTTTGGATATCAATTAATACCTATGAATACCTATTAAAGCAAGCTTTAACGCTTTAATAAAGAGGCATTGCTTTATATCTTATCTTAAATTTTACTATTTAGGATAGGAACCACATTTATCATTATCTAAACTAGAAATATCTTAAGAGACTCAGCCTCTGAAGCTTAATCTCAAACTTTAACTTGCTTCAGGGCCTCACCAACTTTCTCTCAGGTTCCACAATCTATCGTTTCTTCTTCTTTGAACCATGGACAACAGCTATCTATCTTATCTAAAAAATTTCTTACTAATTGTACTTCAAGCCTTACTCCTTTTTCCTTAAGCAACTCCTGAAAACTAAACACAATCACCTGATCCATGATTTTGAACCCTTCTTTCTTCCACCTAAGCAGTTTTCTAAAAAACTGCGGCACACCGCCTGTCTCCGTATCTAGTTCCGATTTACGAACTGCTGACCCCAAGCAGAACCAGTGTTGGGTCAGCACTGCTTCAAACTTGTTCGTATCCTACCGCATCCCCAGCAACACTCTCAAAACTGAAATTTTTTAGGCTAGCGCTAGCATGTGTACCTGTCCGTTGCTCCGATGCTCCTCCGATACGAAGATTCTTTCCTTTCTTGTGGAGCTCCACACAGCAGTCGTTTCTCTTAGCATCTCTCTGCCATTCTTCAGGTCCCAGTTCTGGCGCCAACTGTTGCGGCCCACCCGCGGTCCACAACACGAACGGTTCACTGAGAATGGCAGTTCCCTGCAAAGAGAGGAATCTAGACGGGGCGGAAGAAACAATGGAGTCAAGACAACATTCTGATCAAGACTCAATTTAATATTTCCAGACACTCAGTTTATAAAGGAAGGGGGAGGGAACCCAATTTCCCGCCAAGTAACTCAGGGTCCAGTAGCAGGACGAACACGTGTGTGACTCCAGGCAGCAGAGGCAGGTTCCAGCAGTGGGCGTGGCAGGACGAATGAGCCGGTAGCTCCACCCTTGAGCAGGCAGGTTCCAGGCTGGGGGGAAGGGAGGCCACAGAGGGTTAGACCTGCTTTTCCTTAAAGAAGGAGGGTTGTGTGCTGCCTTAAAAGAAGAATGTTGCTTTTATGTAGACCATTCTGGAGTCATAGAAGACTCCATGAGCAAGTTAAGAGACAGATTAGATAAGAGAAAACGAGACCGAGAAGCACAGACTGGATAGTTTGAAGGACTTTTTAATAAATTCCCTTGGTTGACCACCCTCATTTCTACCTTGATGGGCCCTCTAATAATTTTGCTTTTACTGCTGATGTGTGGCCCACTAATTCTTAATAAACTAATGACCTTTGTTAGAGAGAGGATTAGTGCCGTTCAGTTGTTAGTATTAAGACAACAATATTAGTCTCTACAGACCCTTGAAGAGGTTGCAGTTTAGTTCTAAGATTAGAACTAGTAACTAGAAGAAGTGGGGAATGAAAGATCCTGGCAGAATGTAAAAGTTCATAGATGCCCTGGAATTGGTAAAATAGATTTTATTGTTAGTAGAACTGGCTTCACTGATTTAGAAAAATAAAGGTGCACAATGCTATGGCCACTCCTCCAACCTGTGTGTCTGCCAATGTTCTGACCAGGTGTGTGCCCATTGCTGCACCTTCATTAGATTCTTTTCTTGTTTCTCTCCCATACCCATTTCTTGAGGAATCAATCATTTTAGAATAGATATTGTTTAGATCTGGAAATCTCCTACTCCCCCCTTCTCCTTTCGCCCCTGAGGGCCTATAAAAACTGGGACCTCTCTCCCCTCGAGGTTGACTCCTCTACCCCTGCGTGGGATATGAGTCGTCCCCAGAGCTCTGGCTTTCTCCGAATAAAGCCTCATGTGGTTTGCAACAAGCTCAGTCTGTCGTGAGTTCTTGGGTGTCCGCTATTGTCCTGAGGCCTGAGCAAGGGGCTCCTTTCAGGGTCTTTCACTAGTACAAGGGGGATCATGTTCTAGTTCCTGTAAGCAGCAGAACTCCGCAGCTTCAGCCATGTGGCTCTGGCTCTAGAGTTAAGAATGGAAGGAACTACTGGGAAAATTGATGCTGGTTAGCTGGAGCTAAGGAATTAGCAGTGATTAAGAAGAGACCAGCATCACTGAGGTGAAATCTTCTGGAAATTGTTTTCTGGGAACACAAAGAAGCTGTGTTCCAGAGATACCCAAGGTTGTACCTCATGCTGCGGCTGGACTTGGTAATGTGTAAGAGTCACTCCGGTGGTACTGCTTGTGAAGGAATAAAGGGATCATGGAGAGAAGCTGAGGCTTATTACTGTGAGAGGCCAGGGAAGGCCATTGGAGAAGGTGAAGCCTCACCTGTAGTTGATGGCCTAGGACTGAAGGGGTCATACAAAGGATTTGAGGATTGGCACCCTGAAGAGAGCCTATGAGAGGCTATTGGTGAAGCCTAGTTGGAGTGGAACACCCCAGTGTATTGGAGATGTCAGTACCATGGCATGATCACCAAGAACAGCAGCCATAGTGGAGTAGATCAACCTGAACTTAGAGTGCAACAGAGGGCAGAGCTGGAAAAGTGATGCCAGCCCTTAGGAGGAGTCTAAAAGATCAAGTGGAATCCCAGATACTGAAACAAGAAGTTATAACATTGAAATTGCCTTGGAGACTCAAAGATGTTAAAGATGCCAGAGCAATGGGATACAGGCTGAGAAAAGCTGCTAACAGGAAGTGGAACCAGCCCAGGAGAAAGCAGTTTGTTGCAGTCAACAAAGATGAAAAAGGAGTGGAGATCTGAAGACTGCTTTGACATCAGCCGTGGAGATGCAGAGTTTGGAGTTTTCCCAGCTGGTTTCCTGCCTTGCTTGGGGGATTACAGTTAATTAAGTTGAATGAATCTCAGAAGAGACCTTGAACTTTGCACTTTTAACATTGTTGCGACTGCTATAGACTATGAGGACTTTGAAAGTTGGACTAAACACATTTTGCATTATGCTATGTTTAAGTATGGCCCCCATAGACTCATGTTTTTGAACAAGTCTATGGGGACCAGGGAGTGGAATGTGATGGTTTGTATATCCTTGGACCAGGGAGTGGCACTATCTGGAGGTGTGGCCTTGTTGGAATAGGTGTGACCTGGTTGGAATGGGTGTGTCACTGTGGGTGTGGGCATAAGATCCTCACCCTAGTTCCCTGGAAGTCAGTCTTCCACTAGCAGCCTTTGGATGAAGACAAAGAATTCTCAGCTCCTCCAGCGCCATGCCTGCCTGGATACTGCCATGCTCCCACCTTGATGATAATGGACTGAACCTCTGAACCTGTAAGCAAGCCCCAATTAAATGTTGTTTTTATAAGACTTGCCGTGGTCATGGTGTCTGTTCACAGCAGTAAAACCCTAACTAAGACAGTCAGCTTGAACAGAAACCAGTCTTGCTGTCTGTTCTTTGTGTTTCTTTGTGCCCCATTCTCTTCCAGGTGGCCCCTCAAGTCCCTGTTCAACTGTCCTGCTGGTCGGGACAACTGGATATGGTCTCTACAGGTTCTCCCTCCTCTTCCTTGGGTATTTCAGCTAATGCCATCACTGTTGGGTCCTAGGAGCCTCTTTCTTTTCTGGCATCTATGACTTTCTGGTGGCTACCCCTAGTTCCCCATCTCCCATTGCTACATACCTCTGTTCAATTTCCTGTGCAGAACCTCTGTGCATTTCCCCCATCTCCTCTTATACCTGATTAGACACCCTTTTCCCCATTTCCCTCCATTTCTCCCAAATCCCTCCCACCCTCTACTTCCATAATTATTTTGTTCCCTCTTCTAAATAGGACTGAAGCATCCACACACACTCTTAATAGTTGACCTAGAGACATTTTGAGGTCAGGGAACAAAACTATTAGAAAACTAACTAGCACTGGCTAATGTGACTTTTACTGAGACAGGCCTGTCAACTTAGGTGGTAATTAATGCCTTGATACATTTTTGCCTCAGCTTCCTTGTATGATATATTAAAAGTTGCTGATGAGTAGATGTTCATTCTGCGGACTTAAAGAAGAAATGACTATTTTTTTATAGAAAAGTTTAGATTTGTGATTAATTTAAGATTTTTATAAACCACTTTATAATTTAAAATTACATAACTGATTCTTTCTTTGTAATAGTAATCTCCTGTCTGCTGGCAACAAACTGGTAACTGAAAAAGTTACTTTGATTGCTTACACTGTTAACCTATAACAAGTTGTTTAGCTATGAATGTACTTGGAGTCTTGAGAAAAAATTGTTTTCTTTACTTCTGCTATGTAATGTGAAAGTATTAGGGAACATACTGCTTTTCATACTCATTCCCTAGAAGAAAAATAAAATGGGCATTGTAATGTACAAAATAAAAATCACATTGTAATTCTATACTGCTTGCCAGATTTAATGGTACATATAAGCTGTAGGAAAGAAAAAGCAGTGGCTCGAGCCTATTCATTGGAGTTTGCTCTATCCACTCATGATGTGAATGTGTATTTGTATGTATGTATGTGTGTATGTATGTATGTGTACTGGCTAATTCTGTGTCAACTTGACCCAAGCTGGAGTTGTCACAGAGAAAGGAGATTTAGTTGGGGAAATGCCTCCACAAGATTCAGCTGTAAGGCATTTTCTCAATTAGTGATCAAGGAGGGAAGTCCCCTTTTGGGTGGTGTCATCCCTGGGCTGGTAGTCTTAGTTCTATAAGAGAGCAGGCTGAGCAAGCCAGGGGAAGCAAGCCAGTAAAATCATCCCTCCATGGCCTCTGCATCAGCTCCTGCTTTCTGACCTGCCTGAGTTGCAGTCCTGACTTCCTTTGGTGATGAACAGCAGTATGGAAGTGTAAGCTGAATAAACCCTTTCCTCCTCAACTGCTTCTTTGTCATATTTGTGCAGGAATAGAAACCCTGATTAAGACAGTATGTATGTGTCACTTCTGTATCTGACCAGCAGAAAAGAGCGATGACAGCATTCTTCTCAAAGCAGTTTATTCAGGAACCTTTCAAAATGCAAACAGGAATGCCAGCATCTGCTGTCACCTGAATTTTTGATCTTAGCCATTCTGACTGGTGTAAGGTAGAAATTCAGGGTTGTTTTGATTTGCATGCTTCTCAGCCCTTTGGTATTCCTTACTTGAGAATTTTTTGGATAAGTTCTGTACCCCATTGTCTCTGGTTTTATATGGAGTTCTTTGATCCACTTAGGATTGAGCTTTGTACAAGGAGATAAGAATGGATCAATTCACATTCATCTGCATGATAACCACCAGTTGAGCCAGTACCAAATATTGAAAATGCTGTCTTTTTTTTTTTTTTCCCCACTGGATGGTTTTAGTTCCTTTGTCAAAGATCAAGTGATCATAGGTGTGTGGGTTCATTTCTGGGTCTTCAATTCTATTCCATTAGTCTACCTGTCTGTCACTCTACCAATATCATGTAGTTTTTATCACAATTGCTCTGTAGTCCAGCTTGAGGTCAGTCATGGTTATTCCACCAGAATTCTCTTTTATTGTTAATAATAGTTTTTGCTATCCTAGATTTTTTGTTATTCCAGATGAATTTGCAAATTGCCCTTTTTAACTCGGTGAAGAATTGAGTTGGGATTTTGATGGGGATTCCATTGAATCTATAGATTGCTTTTGTCAAGATAGTCATTTTTACTATCATGCCAATCTATGAACATGGGAGTTTTTTACATCTTCTGAGATCTTCTTCAGTTTCTTTCTCCAGAGATTTGAAGTTCTTATACAAAAATTTCCCTTCCTTAGTTAGTGTCACACCAAGTTATATTGTATTATTTGTGACTATTGTGAAGGATGTTGTCTCCTTAATTTCTTTCTCAGCCTGTTTATGATTTGTGTAGAGAAAGGCCACTGATTTGTTTGAGTTAATTTTGTATCTAGCAACTTCACTGACGCTGTTTATCAGGTTTAAGAGTTCTCTGGTGGAAATTTTAGGGTCATTTATATACACTATCATATCATCTGCAAATAGTGATATTTTGACTTCTTCCTTTTCAATATGTATATTTAATCTCCTTTTGTTGTCTAATTGCTCTGGCTAGGACTGCAAGTACTATGTTGAATAGTTAGGGGGGAAATGAGCAGCCTTGCCTAATCCCTGATTTTCGTGGGATTATTTCAAGTTTCTCTCCATTTAGTTTGATGTTGGCTTCTGGTTTGTTGTATATTGTTTTTATTATGATTAGGTAGGGCCTTGAATTTCTGATCTTTCCAAGACTTTTATTATGAATTGGTGTTGGATTTAGTCAAATGCTTTCTCAGTATCTAACAAGATGATCAGGTGATTTTTGTCTTTGAGTTTGTTTATATAATGGATTATGTTAAAGGATTTCTGTATATTAAACCATCCCTGCATCCCTGGGATGAAGCCAACTTGGTCACGATGGATGATCATTTTGATGTGTTCTTGGATTCCATTTGGGAGGATTTTATTGAGTATTTTTGCATCTATATTCATAAGGAAAATTGGTCTGAAGTTCTCTTTCTTTGTTGGATATTTGTGTGGTTTCGGTAACAGGGTAATTGTGGCTTTATAGAATGAATTGATTAGAGTACCTTCTGTTTCTATTTTGTGAAATAGTTTGAGGAGAATTGGAATTATGTCTTCTTTGAAAGTCTGATAGAACTCTGCACTAAAGCCATCTGGTCCTGGTTTTTTTTTTTTTTTTTTTTTTTTGGTTTGGAGACTATTAATTACTGTTTCATTTCTTTAGGAGAAATGGGTCTGTTTAGAATGTTAATCTTATCCTGATTTAACTTTGGTACCTGTTATGTGTCTGGAAAAATGTCCATTTAATCCAGGTTTTCCAATTTTGTTGAGTATAGGCTTTTGTAGTAGGTTCTGATGATGTTTTGTATTTCTTCAGGTTCTGTTGTTGTGTTTCCTTTATCATTTTTGATTTGTTAATAAGGATACTGTTCCTGTGCCCTCTAGGTAGTCTTGCTAAGAGTTTATCTATCTTGTTGATTTTCTCAAAGAACCAGCTCCTGGTTTGGTTGATTCTTTGAATAGTTCTTTTTGTGTCCACGTGGTTGATTTCAGCCCTGTGTTTGATTATTTCCTGCTGTCTTACTATTGGGTGAATTTGCTTCCTTTAGTTTGAGATCTTCTAGGTGTGCTGTCAGGCTGCTAGTGTATGCTCTCTCATTTCTTTTTGGAGGCACTCAGGGCTATGAGTTTTCCTCTTAGGACTGCCTTCATTGTATCCCATAAGTTTGAGTATGTTGTGGTTTCATTTTCATTAAACCCTAAAAAGTCTACTTTCTTTCTTTATTTAATCCTTGACCAAGGAATCGTTGAGTAGAATGTTGGTCAGTTTCCACGTGAATGTTGGCTTTCTATTATTTATGTTGTTATTGAAGATCAGCCTTAGTGATCAGATAGGATGCATGAGATAATTTCAATATCTTTGTAACTGTGGAGGCCGGTTTTTTGAGCAAATATATGGTCAATTTCGGAGGAGGTACCATTTGTGCTGAGAAGAAGATATATCTTTTTGTTTCAGGATAAAATGTTCTGTAGATATCTTTTAAATACATTTGTTTCATAACTTCTGTCAGTGTCCATGTGTCTCTGTTTAGTTTCTGTTTCCATGATCTGTCCATTGGTGAGAGTGGGGTATTGAAGTCTCCCACAATTATTGTGTGAGGTGCAATGTGTGCTTGGCGCTTTACTAAAATTTCTTTAATGAATGTGGCTACCCTTGTATTTGGAGCACAGATATTCAGAATTGAGAGTTCATCTTGGTAGATTTTACCTTTGATGAGTATGAAGTGCCCCTCCCTCTCTTTTTGATAGCTTTGGGTTGGAAGTCAATTTTATTTTATATTAGAATGGCTACTCCAGATTGTTTCTTCAGACCATTTGCTTGGAAAATTGTTTTCAAGCATTTCACTCTGAGGTAGTGTCTGTCCTTTTCCCTGAGGTGGGTTTCCTTTAAGCAACAAAATGTTGGTTCCTGTTTGTGTAGCCAGTCTGTTATTCTATTGCTTTTTATTGGGGAATTGAGTCCATTGGTGTTAAGAGAAATTAAAGAAAAGTATTTGTTGCTTATTGTTATTTTTGTTGTTGAAGTTGGGATTCTATTTTTTTGGTTGTCTTTATTTAGGTTTGTTGAAGGCTTATTTTCTTGCTTTTTCTAGGGTGTACTTTCTGTCCTTGTGTTGGTGTTTTCCTGTTATTATCCTTTGAAGGGCTGGATTCGTGGAAAGATATTGTGTGAATTTGGTTTTGTAATGGAATACTTTGATTTCTCTGTCTATGGTAATTGATAGATTTGCTGGGTATAGTAGCCTGGGCTGGCATTTGTGTTCTCATAGGGTCTGCATAACATCTCTCCAGGATCTTCTGACTTTCATAGTCTCTGGTGAGAAGTCTGGAGTAATTCTAATAGGCCTGCCTTTATATGTTACTTGACATTTTTCCCTTACTGCTTTTAATATTCTGGAATTGTTGTTCTGATTATTATGTGTTGGGAGGAATTTCTTTTCTGGTCCAGTCTATTTGGAGTTCTGTAGTCTTCTTGTATGTTCGTGGGCATCTCTTTCTTTAGGTTTGGGAAGTTTTCTTCTATAATTTTGTTGAAAATATTTGCTGGCCCTTTAAGTTGAAAATCTTCATTCTCATCTACTACTATTTTCCATAGGTTTGATTTTCTCATTGTGTCCTGGATTTCCTGGATGTTTTTGAGTTAGGATCTTTTTGCATTTTGCATTTTCTTTGATTGTTGTGTCCATGTTCTCTATGGAATCTTCTGCACCTGAGATTCTCTCTTCCATCTCTTGTATTCTGTTGCTGATGCTTGCATCTATGGTTCCAGATTTCTTTCCTAGGATTTCTATCTCCAGCGTTGTCTCACTTTGGGTTTTCTTTATTTTGTCTACTTCCCTTTTCTAGGTCTTGTATGGTTTTGTTCAATTCCATCACCTGTTTGGTTGTGTTGTCCTATAATTCTTTAAGGGCTTCTACCTCTTTATCAGTGTTTTCCTGTATTTCTTTAAGTGAGTTATTAAAGTCCTTTTTGATACCTCTACCATTATCATGAGATATGTTTTTAAGTCTGGGTCTAGCTTTACAGATGTGTTGGGGTATCCAGCACTTTCTGAGGTGGGAGTTCTGGGTTCTGATGATGGTGAGTGGTCTTGGTTTCTGTTAGTAAGATTCTTAAATTTGCCTTTTGCCATCTGGTAATCTCTGGAGTTAGTTGTTATAGTTGTCTCTGGTTGGAGCTTGTTCTTCCTGTGATTCTGTTAGCCTCTATCAGCAGACCTGGGATACTAGCTCTCTCCTGTGTTTCAGTGGTCAGAGTACTCTCTGCAGGCAAGCTCTCCTCTTGCAGGGAAGGTGCACAGATATCTGGCGTTTGGACCTGCCTCCTGGCAGAAGATGAAGGCCCAAAACAGTGCTTGTCCCAGAAGCTGTGTCGCTTCTGCCTGTTCTGGAAGATGTGTAGCTTCTGTATTCCACACTCTCATCTACACAGACTAGTCTCTGAGAGATCCTGGACCAGAGATGGCTCCTCCAGGTGCTCAGGCAAAGCCCTCCTGGGCGGGGCAGACACCTCTCCTCTGGCAGCGAAGGTGCCTGGATGTCTGGAGCCCAAAACAGGGTCTGCCCCAGAAGCTATGTCCCTTCTGCCTGTCCCAGAAGCTGTGTAGCTTCTGTAGTCCACACTCTCACCTGTGCAGACTAGTCTCTGAGGGATACGGGAACCAAGCTGGGTCCCCCAGGTACTCCAGCAAAGCCTGCCCAGGGGGTGGGGGTGGGGGTGTGGACACCTCTTCTCTGGCAGGGAAGGTGCCTGGATGTCTGGAGCCCAACACGGGGTCTGCCCCAGAAGCTGTGTCTCTTCTGCCTGGACCAGAAGCTGTGTAGCTTCTGTATTCCACACTCTCACCTGTGCAGACTCTCAGAAATTTTCATATTAATAATTCCATCATTTGCCACAAGGTGACTTGTACAGGCTGTTTCTGGAAGCTCCAAGGTGCTCATGTATTGTTAGAGAACTGACCCATAAAAGCTATTTTTCTTCTGGTCCATACCTCAGCCTGCAAACTCAGATCTGCACACCTTTCTCCAGCTGATAGCTGTACCTGCCTCTCAGAAGGCCTGCTCCCTACTGGCACATGCAGGTGAGACATCCATGCCCAGATCAGGAGCTCTGGGGTATGCCTGGTTCTTTAGTAGCTCCATCTATCTTTCTTCCAGTCCACACCTCTATCTAAAATCTCAGATCAATATCCCACTCCCCAGCTGTCAGCTCTCTCAACTTATTGGGAAGCCTACTGCCACCTGGGTCAAACAGTGCGAGAGGCCTGTTAATCACAGGGACTCTCAGGCCAGCCAACACCAGAAATATCCACAAGGCTAAAGGGAAGTGCAAAAAATACAATCAACAGAAGGCAGTGCAATATGCCACTATCAGAACTCAGTCCTCCTACTACAGCAAGCCTTGTATATATTAAGGCATGTGAAGAGTAAAACTATGACATTAAATCTCATCTCAAGAAAATAATAGAGTACTTTAAAGTGGAAATAAATAAGCCCCTTAAATAAATACAGGAAAATCAAACAAGCAGGTGAAGGAAATGAACAAAATGGTCGAATACCTAAAGATGGAAATAGACTCAATAAAGAAAACACAAGTGGAAGCAACTCTGGAGATGGAAAACCTAGGAAAGATAACAGAAACTACAGACATAAGCATCACCAGCAGAAAACAAGACATGGAAGAAAGACTCTTGGGCATAGAAGATACAATAGAAGAAACTGGTATATCAGTCAAAGAAAATGCCAAATCTAAAAGTTTCTAACTCAAATTATCCAGAAAATTTGGGACACTATAAAAAAAAAAAACCTAAGAATAATCAGAATAGAGGAGGTAAAGGTCCCCAGGACAAAGGGCCAGAAAAATATCCTCAACAAAATCATAGGAGAAAACTTCCCAACCTAAAGAAAGACATGGATATAAATATACAAAAAGCTTACAAAACACCAAATAGAATGGACCAGAAAAGAAAATCCTCCTTCCACATAATAACTAAAAAAACTAAATGTGCAAAACAAAGGAAGAATACTAAAAGCTACAAGGAAAATGCCCAAAAACATAAAAGCAAACCTATCAGAAGAAACCCTAAAAGCAAGAAGTACCTGGATAGATGTCTTACAGACTCCTTAAGATCACAGAGATCAGCCCAAAGTACTATATCCAGCAAGATTTTCAATCACTATAGATAGAGAAATGTTGATATTACATTACAAATCCAAATTTAAATAATAGCTTTCTACCAATCCAGCCCTACAGGAGATAATAAAAGAAAAACACAAGGAGTGCACCCAAGGAAGAAAAATCATCATCATTATCATCATCATCTCACAACACCACCAAAAAGAGAAAACACACACTCACAGACACACACAGTACTACCATCAACATTAACATAGCAGGAACTAAAAATCACTGGTCATTAATATCTCTCAACATCAATGAAATAAATTCACCAATAAAAGACACAGGCTAATAGACTGATTCATAAACAGATTCACCTCTTTGCTACATAAAAGAAATACACCTCAAAACCAAAGATAGACACTACCTCAGAGTAAATGGCTGGAAAAAAAGCATCCATTCTAATATGTAGTAAAATAGACTTTCAACCAAAAGCAATCAAAAGAGATGGGGAAGGACACCTCATACTCATCAAAGGAAAAATCAATGAAGATCACATCTCAATTCTAACTATCAATGCTCCAAATGCAGGGGTAACCACCTTCATATAAGAAACAGTACTAAAGCTCAAATCACACATTGAACCCCACAAAAGAATAGTGGGGGACTTCAACACCTGACCAATCAACAGATCATCAAAACAGAAACTAAACAGAATTAATGAAACATATTTTATCAACCAAATGGATCTAACAGACATCTACAGAACCTTTTACTCAAACCCAAAATAATATGCCTTCTTGGGACATCATGGAAATTACTCCAAAATTGACCATGTTATCAGGCACAAGAAGACTGAAATAACTCCTTGCATTTTATCAGATAACCATGGATTAAGGCTGGGCGTCAACTACAGCAGAAGGCCCACATACTCTTGGAAACTGAACAACAACAATCTCCTCAAAGATCACTTGACCAGGGAAGAAATAAAGAATGAAATTAAAGCCTTTATAGAATTCAATGAAAAATGAAGGCACAACATGCCAAACTTATGGGACACAATGAAAACAGTGCTCTGATCCACCTCCAGTCTGGAGCTCTGATGCACCTCTTGAGTTCTGGGGTCAGAACCCTCCCTGTAGGCCAACTCTCCTCTGGCAAGGAATGTGCCCAGGGGTCTGGGTCTCAGCTCTGCATTCTGGCTGAGGATGAAGGTCCAACGTGACCCTGACCAAGAAGCTCTGTTGCTTCTATCGCCCACATGCTCTCAGATGATCAGGAGGTCCTGGGTGTGCTAGGGGTCCTGCGCTGTGGAGAGTCCTCTGGGGCCCTAGACGCCCTTGGCCAGGTTCACACAGAAGATGGTGGGGCTGGCCCCGACCTGAATGGATTCCAGCCTCTGGTCAGGCAGAGTTCCTTTGTCCCTGTTCCTGCCAGCTCAAGACCCTCCACAATTCTTTGGACCTGATGTTGCATTCCACTCACCGTAATCTCGAAGTGATCCCGAGGTCCTACAGCGTGAAGAGCACTCTGGAAATTGAAGAAGATCTCAGAAGATGGAGAGATCTCCCATGCTCATCGATTGGCAAGATTAATATAGTAAAAATGACTATCCTGCCGAAAGCAATCTACAGATTCAATGCAATCCCCATCAAAATTCCAACTCAATTCTGCACTGAGTTAGAAAGGGCAATTTGCAAATTCATCTGGAATAACAAAAAACCTAGGACAGCAAAAACTATTCTCAATGATAAAAGAACCTCTGCGAGAATCACCATGCCTGACCTAAAGCTGTACTACAGAGCAATTGTGATAAAAACTGCATAGTGCTGGTACAGCAAAAGACAGGTAGACCAAATAAATAGAATTGAAGACCCAAAAATAAACCCACACACCTATGTTCACTTGATCTTTGATAAGGGAGCTAAAACCATCCAGTGGAAAAAAGACAGCATTTTCAACAAATTGTGCTGGCACAACTGGTAGTTATCATGTAGAAGAATGCAAATTGATCCATTCTAATCTCCTTGTACAAAGCTCAAGTCTAAGTGGATCAAAGAACAACATATAAAATCAGAGACACTGAAATTTAGAGAGGAAAAATTGGGGAAAAGCCTTGAAGATATGGGCACAGGGGAAAAATTTCTAAACAGAACAGCAATGGTTTGTGCTGTAAGATTGAGAATTGACAAATGGGACCTCATAAAATTGCAAAGCTTCTGTAAGAAAAAAGATATTGTCAATAAGACAAAAAAGGACACTGACAGATTGGGAAAAGATTTTTATCAATCCTAAATCTGAGAGGGGACTAATATCCAAAATACACAAAGAGCTCAAGAAGCTGGACTCCAGAAATTCAAATAACCCCATTAAAAATGGGGTATAGAGCTTATAAAAATTCTCAAGTAAGGGTTATGGAAGGGCTGAGAAGCAAGCAAATCAAAACAACACTGAGATTCCATCTCACACCAGTCAGAATGGCTAAGATCAAAAATTCAGGTGACAGCAGATGCTGTCGATGTGGAGAAAGAGGAACTCTCCTCCATTGCTGGTGGGATTGCAAGCTTGTACAACCACTCTGGAAATCAGTCTAGCAGTTCCTCAGAAAGTTGGACATAGTACTACCAGAAGATCCAGCAATACCTCTCCTGGGCATATACCCAGAAGATGTTCCAATTGGTAAGAAGGACACATGCTCCACTATGTTCATAGCAGCCTTATTTATAATAGCCAGAAGCTGAAAAGAACCCAGATGTCTCTCAACAGAGGAATGGATATAGAAATGTGGTACCTTTACACAATGGAGTACTAGTCAGCTATTAAAAACAATGAATTTATGAAATTCTTAGGCAAATGGATAGATCTGGAGGATATCATCCTGAGTGAGGTAACCCAATCACAAAAGAACTTACTTGATATACACTCACTGATAAGTGGATATTCGTCCAGAAACTTAGAATTCCTAGGTACAACTTACAAACCTCAAGAAAATCAAGAAGTATTATTCCAATGTGTAAACGTACCACATTTTCTGTATATATTCCTTGGTTGAAGGACATCTGGGTTCTTTCCAGCTTCTGGCTATTATAAATAGGCTGCTATGAACATAGTAGAACATGTCTTCTTGTTATATGTTGGAGCATCTTTTAGGTATTTGCCAAGGAGTGGGTATAGCTGGTTCCTCAGGTAATACTATGCTCAATTTCCTGAGGAACCACCAGACTGATTTCCAGAGTTTTTGTACCTGATTGCAATCCCACCAACAGTGGAGGGGTGTATCTCTTTCTCCACATCCTCGCCAGCATCTGCTGTCACCTGAATTTTTGATCTTAGCCATTCTGACTGGTGTGAGGTGGAATCTCAGGGTTATTTTGATTTGCATTTCCCTGATGATTAAGGATGTTGAACATGTTTTCAGGTGCTTCTGTGCCATTCGGTATTCCTCAGGTGAGAATTCTTTGTTCAGTTCTGAGCCCCATTTTTTAATGGGGTTATTTGATTTTATGGAGTCCACCTTCTTGAGTTATATATATATATATATATATATATATATATATATATATATATATATATATATATATATGTTGGATGTTAGTCCCCTATCCGATTTGGGATAGGTAAAGATCCTTTCCCAATCTGTTGGTTGTCTTTTTCTTGATCCACTTAGATTTGACCTTAGTACAAGGAGATAGTAATGGATCAATTCACAATCTTCTACATGATAACAGCCAGTTGTGCCAGCACCATTTGTTGAAAATGCTGTCTTTTTTTCCACTGAATGGTTTTGGCTACCTTGTCAAAGATCAAGTGACCATAGGTGTGTGGGTTCATCTCTGGGTCTTCAATTCTGTTCCATTGGTCTACTTGTCTGTCACTATACCAGTACCATGCAGTTTTTATCACAATTGCTCTGTAGAACAGCTTTGGGTCAGGCATGGTGATTCCACCAGAGATTCTTTTATCCTTGAGAAGTGTTTTTGCTATCCTAGGTTTTTTGTTATTCCAGATGAATCTACCGATTGCCCTTTCTAATTCGTTGAAGAATTGAGTTGGAATTTTGATGGGGATTGCATTGAATCTGTAGATTGCTTTTGGCAAGATAGCCATTTTGACTATATTGATCCTGCCAATCCAAGAGCATGGGAGATCTATCCATCTTCTGAGATCCTCTTTAATTTCTTTCTTCAGAGACATGAAGTTCTTGTCATACAGATCTTTCACTTCCTTAGTTAGAGTCACACCTAGATGTTTTATATTATTTGTGGTGATTGAGAAGGTGTTGTTTCCCTAATTTCTTTCTCAGCCTGTTTGTCCTTTGTGTAGAGAAAGGCCATTGACTTGTTTGAGTTAATTTTATATCCAGCTATTTCACCGAAGCTGTTTATCAGGCTTAGGAGTTAACTGGTGGAATTTTTAGGGTCATGTATATATACTATCATATCATCTGCAAAAAGTGATATTTTGACTTCTTCCTTCCCAATTTGTATCCCCTTGATCTCCTTTTGTTGTCTAATTGCTCTGGCGAGGATTTCAAGTACAATGTTGAATAGGTAGGGAGAGAGTGGACAGCCTTGTCTAGTCCCTGATTTGAGTGGGATTGCTTCAAGCTTCTCACCATTTACTTTGATGCTGGCTACTGGTTTGCTGTAGATTGCTTTTAGGTATGGGCCTTGAATTCCTGATCTTTCCAAGACTTTTATCATGAATGGGTGCTGGATTTTGTCAAATGCTTTCTCAGCATCTAACAAGATGATCATGTGGTTTTTGTCTTTGAGTTTGTTTATATACTGGATTACATTGATGGATTTCCGTATATTGAACCATCCCTGCATCCCTGGGATGAAACCGACTTGGTCAGGATGGAGGATTGTTTTGATGTGTTCTTGGATTCGGTTAGCAAGAACTTTATTGAGGATTTTTGCATCAATATTCATAAGGGATATTGGACTGAAGTTCTCTATCATTGTGGGGTCTTTTTGTGGTTTAGGTATCAGAGTAATTGTGGCTTCATAGAATGAGTTGGGTAGAGTACCTTCTGTTTCTATTTTGTAGGATAGTTTGTGAAGAACTGGGATTAGATCTTCTTTGAAGGTCTGACAGAACTCTGCACTAAACCCATCTGGTCCTGGGCTTTTTTTGGTTGGGAGACTATTAATGACTGCTTCTATTTCTTTGGGGGATATAGGGCTGTTTAGATCATTAACCTGATCTTGATTCAACTTTGGTACCTGGTATCTGTCTAGAAACTTCTCCATTCATCCAGGTTCTCCAGTTTTGTTGAGTATAGCCTTTTGTAGAAGGATCTGATGGTGTTTTGGATTTCTTCAGGATCTGTTGTTATGTCTCCCTTTTCATTTCTGATTTTGTTAATTAGAATGCTTTCCCTGTGCCCTCTAGTGAGTCTGGCTAAGGGTTTGTCTATCTTGTTGATTTTCTCAAAGAACCAGCTCCTCGATTGGTTGATTCTTTGAATAGTTCTTCTTGTTTCCACATGGTTAATTTCACCCCTGACTTTGATTATTTCCTGCCGTCTACTCCTCTTGGGTGAATTTGCTTCCTTTTGTTCTAGAGCTTTTAGGTGTGTTGTCAAGCTGCTACTGTGTGCTCTCTCTAGTTTCTTTTTGGAGGCACTCAGAGCTATGAGTTTTCCTCTTAGAAATGCTTTCATTGTGTCCCATAAGTTTGGTTATGTTGTGGCTTCATTTTCATTGAACTCTAAGAAGTCCTTAATTTCTTTCTTTATTCCTTCCTTGACCACTGTATCATTGAGAAGTGTCTTGTTCAGTTTCCACGTGAATGTTGACTTTCTATTATTTATTTTGTTATTGAATATCAGCCTTAGTCCATGGTGATCTGATAGAATGCATGGGACAATTTCAATATTTTTGTAGCAGTTGAGGCCTGTTTTGTGACCTATTATGTGGTCAATTTTGGAGAAGGTACCATGAGGTGCTGTGAAGAAGGTATATCCTTTTGTTTTAGGATAAAATGTTCTGTAGACATCTGTCAGATCATTTTGTTTCATAACTTCTATTAGTTTCACTGTGTCCCTGTTTAATTTCTGTTTCCATGATCTGTCCATTGGTGAAAGTGGTGTGTTTAAGTCTTCCACTGTTATTGTTTGAGGTGCAATGTATGCTTTGAGATTTACTAAAGTTTTTTTAATGAATGTGGCTGCCCTTGTATTTGGAGCATAGATATTCAGAATTGATAGTTCCTCTTGGAGGATTTTACCTTTGATGAGAATGAAGTGTCCCTCCTTGTCTTTTTTGATGACTTTGGGTTGGAAGTCAATCTTCTCAGATATTCAAATGGCTACTCTGGCTTTTTTCTTCATATCATTTGCTTGGAAAATTGTTTTCCAGCCTTTCATTCTGAGGTAGTGTCTATCTTTTTCTCTGAGATGAGTTTCCTGTAAGCAGCAAAATGTTGGGTCTTGTTTGTGTAGCCAGTTTGTTAGTCTATGTCTTTTTATTGGGGAGTTGCGACCATTGATATTAAGAGATGTGGTTTCCCTTCCCCTACCCTGGAACCTGCTTGCTCAAGGGTGGAGTTTCCTGCTCATTCATTCTGCCATGCCCACTGCTGGACCCTGTCACTTTGCTGCTTGGAGGCACACACGTGTTCGTCCTGCTACTGGACCCCGAGTTACTTGGCGGGAAATCGGGTTCCCTCCCCCTTCCTTTATAACTGAATGTTGGAATTAGTAAAGGGGGGCCTTGAACATGAAATCGTCTTGGCCTCGTTCTTTCTCCCACCCCATCTAGCTTCCTCTCTTTTCAGATCGAACTGCCATCCTCAGTTGAACTTTTCGCGTTGCGGACTGCGGGTCGGGCCGCAACAGTTTGGTGCCCGAACAGGGACCTGAAGAATGGCAGAGGGATGCTAAGAGAAATGGCTGCTGTGTGGAGCTCCACAGAAAAGGATCTTCATATCAGGCATCGAAGCAATGGACAGGTACACATGCTAGCGCTAGCTTAAAATTTCAGTTTTGTAAAGTGTTGCTGAGGATGCGGTAGGATACGAATTAAGTTTAAATCAGTGCTAACCCAACGCTGGTTCTGATTGGGTCAGCAGCGTGTTAATCGGAACTAGATAAGGTAACAGGTGGTGTGCCGCAGCTTTTTAGAAAGCTGCTTAGGTGGAAGAAGGAAGGGTTTAAAGTTATGAATCAGGCAGATTGCCCCAGTTTAAAAAAGAGAAAAAGAAAAAAAATGCATCACGAGGCAGGAAAATGTCCCAAAAAGCAGAGAGAAATTTCAGGAGTGCCATACTTTGTTCTCTCTGGGCTTTATAGCAAGAGTACTGTGTCCCCTTTTGTGTCTTGTTTAATGTCTGGTGTACCAATCTGTTCTCGTGTTCAATTCATGTATGTTTGTGTCCAGTCTGTATGAATGAATGTTCTATGTTTTATGTTGAATAATAAAGATGGTATAAAAAAAAAACTTTATCTGCAAAGCTGAGAGCTGCCACGTGTTTCAGCCAGAAACAAGACACGTGGCAAGAGGGACCCTGCTGGAAAAACTATTCATTTTAGGAAAAAGCAGCGAGTGCACAGCCTCTTAGTTTCGGAGTAAAAAGTCTGATAAATGGTTCATGATTAATGTGTTTGACAATGGTAAAGTGCTTTTTTATTGTATGATTGTAGCTACAAAAATTAATATTCTCTGATTGGTCTAAAATCAACTGCTTCATTTGGTTCTTTTTTATTGAAAATGTGCTCTACATGTTTTCACATTCAGCTCATAAGTTGTTGGTTAAGATTAATAATTGTTACATTGCTACAGATGGTTAATGTTAAATTTGATAACTCAAGTTTAGAGTCCTTCCGACATGTGGCCTAAGGCAGCCCAAGAGGCTGGGTCTCTAAAGATATTTCTAGTTTAGATAATGATTAATGTGATTCCTATCCTAAATAGTAAAATTTAAGATAAGATTTAAAGCAATGCCTCTTTATTAAAGCGTTAAAGCTTGCTTTAATAGGTATTCATAGGTATTAATTGACATCCAAACTTCATAATATGATAGTAATGCTTCTAATATTGATTTTAAAGGTGATAAATTGTTTTAAACTTAAGTTTTGCTTTCCCAAGTTGTAGGTATTATCCTAACCTTGCACAAAAAACTTAAAAATTATGGTTAAAACTGCCATTGTTCCATTGACTGCAGCTTGCAGTTTGATTACAAATTTAAGATTGATGCTCAGATTAAAAAGTATTTTATGTTTGAGTCAATGCAGGGCTCTGGGCAGCCCCAGAGGGGCTTGTGGCCTTTCTTTTGTTTTGCAAACAATGCCTAAAAAAGTTTTTCCCTGTGTTCAAGAAAATTTCTTTTTAAAAGTGTTGCAGATCTATTCAGATGATTAATAATGCTTAAATTCAAAGATTTTTACTTCTAGTAAACTGGTAATCACTAGAAAATTTTGCCTCTAGGTATGGCTAATATAGCTTTACATTATGTAAGAAAAATTTTTATTGTCTCTGCTTCTATACAAGAAGCCAAAAGTTTTAATCTTTCAGTATATATTGTTTCCTAAGTGGAAAGTATTTTATTAACTAATGCTTCTCAAGGGAAGTTTACCTTAAATCCTTGCTCTCACCCAAAAAATTCAGAGACAGTATCCTTTTATTACTTAGTGTTTTAGTTTACTACAAAAGGTTTTACAAAAAATAAAGAAAGCTTTTATAATTGTTATTAATTGGTAATTAAAAATTAGTTGTGCCCAAGACAATTCTTTGGCCAGAAAAAAACATTATTGTAAAGTCATTTTTCTCATTCTCCCAGCCCAACTAGCTGCTGTGGGGCAGAGTCTTAAGACACACAGTTGCCCCTGTTCCAGCACAAATCTAGTTGTGTGCTGTAGATAGTGTTTTAAAATGCTGAACAATCAAACCTTAATTTGTATATTAATAGTCAATGCCATATCTCTGAGCTCATAATTTGCTGGAAATTGTTCGTCCCTCAGACTTCCAGCTCCTATTTTAGCCACAAATTGTGGTGTTACTAATGACATAATTCTTGCCTAGGCCTTGCTAAATCTGAGGTTGACAAGTCTCCTTTAGGGGCTGCGCAGGACTCAGAACTGCGCATACTGTTTCGTGATCATACGAATACAGTATGGCTACCGCTTGGCGCAGGAGATTACTGCGGGGGAAGGTCCAGCTTGACCATTTCTGAGTTCCCTGTTCGACACACCTGGTTTGAAGGAGGTTGGTATCTGATTCCAGCTAAAAACCAAAAATACCTAAGGCTCTGCCTCCCCTCCCCAAAAGATACCAAGAGCCACAGATGTGGGTCGTGATAGCACCCACGGGAGGAATTGGGTCAATGTCCACCCAAGCCAAGGTTAAAGGCCCACACATCTACGGATGAGAAAATCATTTGATCACCTCAGTTAAGCGTTGCCTATTTAAACTTAATTAATAGGGGGGAGAGAGGTTGGAGACCGTACTGTCGAAAGGGCAAGCCCTTCACTGCCTCCCACCCAAATAAAAAAGCCAATTGGCCTTGTACTAAGGAGCCAGTCTTACTCCTTCTCCCTGTTTCCCCGCCTGTCATCCAACATTTCGGAGGAATATCAACTCAGTGTTATTCTTAATAAAGCATATTTCAAATTTGTTCAGTCAAACTTAGCCAGGGTTCCAATGCCCTACTTAAAATGCAACCAGGAAGTTACCTATTCAGCACTAATTAGCATTATAAAGTCAGAGCCTACAGCTCAGCACTATTCTGTTAGTGGTTTGCTAGGATAATAAGGACAGTCTTAGCCAGATACAGTTTACCATTAGAAAAGATAGGGAATCCCACGGAAACAGGTTTTTTCTTTAGCCCTAAGAACTCAGGCAGAACTATTGAGCATAGATAATTTTTCTGCCTCAGGCCAGCCTTTTCTTTTTTCTTTTTCTTTTTTTTTTTTTGTTAACAAATGGGAGGAGATGTGGTTTCCCTTCCCCCACCCTGGAACCTGCTTGCTCAAGGGTGGAGTTTCCTGCTCATTCGTTCTGCCATGCCCACTGCTGAACCCTATCGCTTTGCTGCTTGGTGGCACAAACGTGTTCGTCCTGCTACTGGACCCCGAGTTACTTGGTGGGAAATCGGGTTCCCTCCCCCTTCCTTTATAACTGAATGTTGGAATTAGTAAAGGGGGCCTTGAACATGAAATCGTCTTGGCCTCGTTCTTTCTCCCGCCCCATCTAGCTTCCTCTCTTTTCAGCTCGAACTGCCATCCTCAGATGAACAGTTCGCGTTGTGGACTGTGGGTCGGGCCGCAACAAAGAGATATTAAGGAAAAGTAATTGTTGGTTCCTGTTATTTTTGTTGTTAAATTTGGCATTCTGTTCTTGTGGCTGTCTTCTTTTAGGTTTGTTGAGGGATTACCTTCTTGTTTTTTCTAGGGTGAGGTTCCCGTCCTTGTATTGTTTTTTTTTTCTGTTATTATCCTTTGAAGGGCTGGATTCGTGGAAAGGTAATGTGTGAATTTGGTTTTGTCGTGGAATACTTTGGTTTCTCCATCTATGGTAATTGAGAGTTTGGCTGGGTATAGTAGCCTTGGCTGGAATTTGTGTTCTCTTAGTGTCTCTATAACATCTGTCCAGGCTCTTCTGGATTTCATAGTCTCTGGTGAAAAATATGGTGTAATTCTGATAGGCCTGCCTTTATATGTTACTTGACCTTTTTCCCTTACTGCTTTTAGTATTCTATCTTTATTTAGAGCATTTGTTGCCCTGATTATTATGTGTCTGGAGGAATTTCTTTTCTGGTCCAGTCTATTTGGAGTTCTGTAGGCTTCTTGTATGTTCATGGGCATCTCTTTCTTTAGATTTGGGAAGTTTTCTTCTATAATTTTGTTGAAGATATTTGCTGGTCCTTTGAGTTGAAAATCTTCATTCTCATCCACTCCTATTATCCGTAGGTTTGGTCTTCTCATTGTGTCCTGGATTTCCTGGATGTTTTGAGTTAGGATATTTTTGCATTTTCCATTTTCCTTGATTGTTGTGCCGATGTTCTCTATGGAATCTTCTGCACCTGAGATTCTCTCTTCCATCTCTTGTATTCTGTTGCTGATGCTCACGTCTATGGTTTCAGATTTCTTTCCTTGGGTTTCTATCTCCAGTGTTGCCTCACTTTGAGTTTTATTTATTGTGTCTACTTCCATTTTTAGGTCTAGTATGGTTTTGTTCATTTCCATCACCTGTTTGGATGTATTTTCCTGTTTTTCTTTGAGGACTTCTACCTGTTTGGTTGTGTTTTCCTGTTTTTCTTTAAGGACTTGTAACTCTTTAGCAGTGTTCTCCTGTATTTCTTTAAGTGAGTTATTAAAGTCCTTCTTGATGTCCTCTACCATCACCATGAGATATGCTTTTAAATCCGGGTCTAGCATTTTGGGTATGTTGGGGTGCCCTGGACTGGGCAAAGTGGGAGTGCTGGATTCTGATGATGGTGAGTGGTCTTGGTTCCTGTTAGTAAGATTCTTACGTTTACCTTTCACCATCTGGTAATCTCTGGAGTTAATTGTTATAGTTGACTCTGTTTAGAGATTGTTCTTCTGTTGATTCTGTTACCGTCTATCAGCAGACCTGGGAGACAGGCTCTCTCCTCTGAGTTTCAGTGGTCAGAGCACTCTCTGCTGGCAAGCTCTCCTCTTACAGGGAAGGTGCACAGATATCTTGTGTTTGAACCTCCTCCTGGCCCAAGAAGAAGGCCCAAAACAGGACCTATCCCAGAAGCTGTTTTGCTTTGGCAGGTCACAGAAGCTGTCAGCTTCTGTGGTGCACACTCTCACCTGTGCAGACTAAGTTCGTAAGTTCGGCTGAGTCCCGGAACCAAGATGGCGCTCGCTGCTCCTAAGGCAGAGGGCTTCTGAGCCAGGCGGACATCTGTCCTCTGGCTGGAAGGATGGCCGAATGTCTGTGGCCCGAAAAGGGTGCTGCCTCAGCGGCTCTGTGGCTCCCGCCTGTCCCAGAAGCTGTCCCCATGGGTGAATCTTAATCACAATCACACGGTGTATTCACACCATGAGAATACTGGAATGTGGTTCCTTTTTATCCCCTTCTCTTCAGTAATCCCTTGTTTAGCTGAAGAAAATTTTCTAGAGTTGCTTGATAGGAATACTGTTCTATATTTGCTACTCTCTGGTCCAACAGTGCATGGTGTAGTTCTTTCAACTATTTCAGTCCTGCTGTAGTCATTCCAACATTCACATCTGAGACCATAATTTATCATGGAAGCAAGACTCTCCATAACACAATAGAATAGCCACTCCAAATATCCCTCACAGAAATTCTATATCCAAGTGGTTTAGAATATTTAGAAGAATGATTTGAATGTTTCTACCAAGAAAAAAAAAACCCCAGGTAATCACTGTCTTAGAAAAAAAAGGAACACTGTCTCAAAAAATGGGGGGAAAGTGGCTAATATCTTTGTACTGTAGATGCTGAATTTTTGAATGAAGGAAACTCAATTGCATGCTCTGTTTATCATTGCAGTGGCTCTGCAATACCTCTACCCAAACTAACTTGATTCTACCACAACTTACATTTGGTGATATTTTATTGTATTAACATTTCCAAAGTGACAAGACTAAATGCATTTTTTATACCTGATATGATACAAATGACTGATCAAAGTAGGAATTCCACTCAAGTAGAATTTTATGATCCTGTGTGTTTGTTAGGCTCACATGGGTGGAGGGTAAATGACCACACACATCGTCATACCTATTAACTGCCATTCATCATGAACGTTAGAAGCTGTCTTATGGAATTCCACTTTCCAAGTCACCTTCTACATCATATAAATTGTACCATCTATCAAGAATACTCTCACCTGTGGGGGCATCAGAATAAAAAATATGTGGAATCAGAGGAGATATTCCAAAAGCCTTCCATACCTTCTTCTAGCAAACAATCTTCACAGCTTTGCTACTTTTCCAGTGGATTCAATACTCTTTACATTGTGCTAATTTTCACTGTGTGTTATGTGATGGAATAAGCTGAGCATTTTTCTCCATCAGCACCTTATTTCAGGCTATGATTTCCAGAACAACTATACCTGTACTTCACTGGAAGATGCTGCGGGATAAGCATACTAGACCCAGAAGAAAAAGCACAATGGCACAGGGCAGAATAACCGAAAGCAGCTTCAGTACAACAGGAAATGAAAACAAACATCGGTAAAAGGAAGCTATGGCCATACCACACTGCATGAGCCAAATATTGTCTGATCCCATAGGTCCTGCATGTTTATGCTTCCATGTCAATGGGAGACACCCAGAACTGTATGATTGTATTAAGTTTCTAGAAATCAATTGAAACTAT
This sequence comes from Mus caroli, assembly GCF_978045245.1. Lineage (NCBI taxonomy): Eukaryota > Metazoa > Chordata > Mammalia > Rodentia > Muridae > Mus > Mus caroli. The sequence continues at coordinate 72,892,203 of NW_028227273.1, read as the reverse complement.
AATCAGAGAGTACACATAGTCCCCATAACCAGATAAAATATTTGCTATTTATGCTTCAGTTAGTAACTATTTATAATATTTAAAGAATTGGCACATTTTATCTCAAGTAATTACTATGCTCTACCAGGAAAAAAATTTCAAAGATTCTCTGATGTTAATATAACATTGATATAAATAATGTGATCTCTAGATTTTGCCTTTAAACTATGTGTCCCTGAGCTTAGGCCCCAAGTGATTTTTAGGATTAACAAGCTCCTCTTCGTCTGGCCATCAATTAAAAGAGAATTTTAGTTGGTTTAATTCATGTGTTAGCAATAACTATCTTGTGTATATCATGCCACTGGAATATTAGTTGGTTTAATTCATGTGTTAGCAAGAACTATATTGTATGTATCATATCACAAGGAATCCCAAAATGACATACAAAATTTAAAATAATACATAGCAGGCACATAGAGATTATTCCCAGGCATATTTGCCTTATTTCTTTATCTCTTATGAATAAATTGACTGAGGCAAATAGGAAATGCCTAAATTCTTGCACATGTGAAAATACACAGGTGGAAAGAACAATGGGACTTACTCAGCTCCTTTAAATTAAGCATTTCCCAATAACTTCTGAAACACTACATGCTTCTGGGATTCATGTGCAGGCCACAGCCTCACATTTTCTGCAACATTCTCTTAAGGGATCAATCAATAGTTTGCAATTGCATTGTGAAGAATATCACACTTAAGGGTGGCTTTGGAAAAGTTTTACTGCTCCACACAGCTGCCTACTTGCTACACTCACTGGTGAAATGATAATTGCAGTTCTGAAGGGAGATGAGGTCATGCAATCACACAGCCATATACCAGGTACTGTCTTACTCCCTATAGCACATAGCCTGTGCTGAAAAACTATGGAACTGAAATCAGTACCACTTAAAAGATCTAGTGCTGTGTGTTTTACATTGCAGTCTGCAAGCAGAGTTTGTAAGGGCAATTCTGTGTCAAGAATGTGGGTAAGTGACCCTATCAAAAAGGGAGTGGGGAGAGAATCTGAGTGTATATTGATGCTAGCCATGACAGAGAGACACTCCTGAGGCATAAGGTAAGTTAGCAAAGAAACATGAGGTTCTAGACACTCTGAATCGGTGAATTTTAATTTAATATGTTCTATAGTAACAAGACTTACCTGGTAAAGACAACTGTGTTATAGGGTTGTCTCGCAATCAAATCAACTAAAAGGATTTAAATGCTGCTGTAAATAAGAGAAATGAGCAGAATAGAAGAGGGTGAATATGGTCAATAATCTGTATTGTTTTCTGAGCAATAATAATTTACTCATTTTGATGTCTTTATTGTTCACATACACCTGGTAACTGTTAGTAGTGATAGACATATGACAGCATGTGAATGCAGTGAATAGAATACAACATTCACATATTCCAAACACTCCCATTGTATCCTTCTATTATGAAGTAATTGCAGTTTATTGTTTTAAATTATACAAAAGAAACAGGTAATAAAATCAAAGTACACCTGGAAAAATAATATATTAATAATTTGTTAGTGTTATTAATTATATATTCTTAATATAATACATTAATACATTTAATTAACACTATATGAATCAGAAAATATATACACACTGGTGTTGGAAGTGTCCCTTATAATTTTGTTCTTTTTTTTTTTTACTTAGATATTTTCTTTGTTTACATTTTAAATGTTATCCCCTTTCCTAGTTTCCTCTCTGAAAATCCCCTATCTCCTCCCCTCTCCCAATGCTCCCCAACCCACCCACTCCCACCTCCTGGCCTTGGCATTCCCAATACTGGGGCATATATCCTTTACAAGACCAAGGGCCTCTCCTCCCCTTGATGACCAACTAGGCCATTCATTCTCTGCTACATATGCAACTAGAGCCATTAGTCCCTCCGCATTTTTTTTGGATTGGTGGTTTAGCCCCAGGGAGCTCTGGGGGTACTGATTACTTCATATTGTTGGTCCTTCCATAGGGCTGCAAACCCCTTCAGCTCCTTGGATACTTTCTATAGCTCCTTCATTGGGGACCCTGTGCTTCATACAATGGATGACTGTGTGTGCATCCACTTCTACATTTGCCAGGCACTGGCAGAGCCTCTCAGGAGACAGCTTTATCAGGCTCCTGTCAGCAAAATCTTATTGGTATCTGCCATAGTGTCTGGGTTTGGTGGTTGTTTATGGGATGGATCCCCAGAAGGTGCAGTCTCTGGATGATCATTCCTTCAGTCTCTTCTCTGAACTTTGTCTCTGTAACTCTTTTCGTGGGGATTTTGTTCTCCCTTTTAAGAAGGTTCGAAGTATCCACACTTTGGTCTTCCTTCTTCTTGAGTTTCATGTGTTTTGCTGGTGTGATTGCAAGCTGGTACAACCACTCTGGAAATCTGTTTGGTGGTTCCTCAGAAAGTTGGACATAGTCCTACCGGAAGATCCAGCAATACCTCTCCTGGGCATATACCCAGAAGATGATGCAACTTGTAATAAGGACACATGCTCCACTATGTTCATAGCAGCCTTATTTATAATAGCCAGAAGCTGGAAAGAACTCAGATGTCTTAACAACAAAGGAGTGAATACAGAAAATGTGGTACATTTCCACAATGGAGTACTATGCAGCTATTTAAAACAATGAATTTATGAAAGTCTTAGACAAATGGATGGATCTGGACTATATCATCCTGAGTGAGGTAGCCCAATCACAAAAGAACATACATGATATGCACTCACTGATAAGTGGAAATTAGCCCAGAAACTCAGAATACCTAAGATAATTTTATTCTTTGAATAGGAACTAGCATTAATTTATAAGATTATTGAAATTACTCTTAGAAATGACTGCCAACATGTTAATAAAAACATGCTTTTTCCTAATTTTGGGTAAAACAAAATAAATGGAGACAATATTTGTATCTCTTTTGCAAATATAGATTCTGTTGGGTTCCTTAAATAATTTTTCTCTGTATATAGAAAAGGGCAGTGAACTAAATGCTGTCTGCCTGATGCCAGCTGTTAGATAGTGTTTAGTTTTCTAAATAATGATATCAATTGGAGCAATTAAACTTCCCTGGTGTAATAATTTAATATTAAGAAGTGTGAATATGTGTAAGCCTAGATATATAGAATACTTTTGACATCACAAAATCTCATCTGTGAACTAGAAGTGATCTTAAAGCAACATTCTAATTCACATTTACACCATACTCAACTTAGACAAATAAACTTTATTTTTTCTACAAAACAGTGTTTCATGCACATCTTATAAATTCAAATTTTCCCCAGTATTACATCAAAAGACAGTATATGTTTAGCTTCTTCTGGTGTTCATCAGGAGTTAGACATGTAATCTGAGCCTGATAACAAATTGTTTCTATTGCACTGTATCTTAAAATGTATTGGTGTTTATTTGTTCACATCGAATACATGTCATTGTTTTTAACAATTTAGTGAAATACTGAACTGTGTTCATCACATGGAGCCAGGAAAGATTGTCTGAAACCACACAGGTATTATATGTCCTCAAGTTTGGACATAATTCATGAAAGGTCAAATTATATCACATAGTGTTTGTTAGTTGATGGAAGTATTCACTCACAGTGTATATTGACCGGCTAAATAGAACTCCACAGTCATGTGTGCACATGTAGCAACAGAGAATGCAACTCAGCAACACTGTAGAATGAGCAGCTATGTAACTACAAAGAAAATTGCACTGTAGTGTGTAAAGAAGCCAGAAAACAGCACTCAGGGGATTGAGCTGTATCTTTCCATACTTCTCTATTGCCATTCAGCAAGGTTCATGCCCTTGCTTTACCTACAGTCAGAGCTTGAATTAACCCCTCTCTGCCACATGCAGTTTTATTTTTAAGATACTGACAGGTAGGTAAGTTGACTGGACCCACAGAATAAGGCAAGGATAGTTGCCATGGGGAAAAGGAAGGGGTTGTAGGGGAGGGATAGAGATAGAGAGAAAGGGTTGATCAACAAAGGAAAAGGAAGAAAGGAGCTTTAATAAATTCACTTTTATGATCTGGTCACAGATGGAAGTGTGCAAGTGTTATCAAATCTGCTGTCACTAAGGTAGCTAATTCTGCATGCTTTAAGATTCATAAAAACATCTGAAAAACTTTCAATTATACACATAATCACTGTTTTTACTAGAGTTATTCTGAGCAGAAAATTTGGAATTTTGTTGGGACAGAAATGCTGTCAGTGCCTCATCTTCCCCTCCATGATTCTCAGGTTCAGTCATCAGGAAATGATGGGATGACAGCCAGGAATATGGCCCTAGGTATCATCTTCTTATCCCAAACTGCACTTGGACTTCTGGGAAATTCTTCTGTCTTCTTCAATTACTTATTGCTTTATTTTTCGAGGTACAAGCTGAACTCCACAGACTGGATGTTGAATTATTTGGTTGTAGCCAACTTCTTAACTCTGCTGTGCAAAGGAGTGCCCCAGACCATGGCAGCTTTTGGGCTTAAAGATTTCCTAAGTGATTTTGGGTGCAATCTCCTCTTTTACATTCACAAAATGGGCAGGGGTACATGTATTTGCAGCAGCAGTTTGATGAGTGCCTTCCAGGCCATCACAATCAGCAACAGGAACTTCATGTGGGAAGAGTTTAAAACCAAATCATCCAAGTTCAGTGGCTTCTTTCTGTGTCTTTGTTGCATTCTGAACATCCTCATGAGTACTTATAATCTCTTTTACATGACTGGAAAATTGGGCCACAGAAATATGACAATTATACAAGACTTTGGCTTCTGCTCTGTTTGTCTTGACAAAACTGGACAAATCCTGCATACTATATTCCTTCCTCTCCCTGATGTTGTGTATCTGGGACTCTTGGTCTGGGCCAGCATATCTACAGTTCTCATCTTGCACAGGCACAAGCAGAGACTGGAGCACATTCCCAGAAACAAACATTCTTCACAATCATCCACAGAGTCCAGGGTTATAAAAACCATCCTTCTTCAATTGAGTACATTTATGTTATTTTATATAATTTCCTGCCTCTTTCAACTGTTTCTGTCTTTCTTGCATAACCCAAGCTGGTTACTCATAAACATATCCATTGTCATTTCTGGATGTTTCCCAGCTGTTAGTCCCTTTCTGCTCATGAACCAGTACTCCATAGCATCTAGCCACTGTGTTCCTTGCATGAGAAATTGACAAAACCTGATATGATTAGAAACATATAAATTCAATGCTTCTGGATGGTTATTGACTAATTCCTTATACCACAGAATCGTATGCACATGGTGGACAGTCATCACACATAACATTGGTGATTGTGCATAAACTTTTGTGTTATAGGATGTGTATGTATCTGTTTCTAGGCAAGTGCAAAAAAATTGCCAACTCAGATTGTGTTAACCATACATCAAGCAATGTATTTGTCATGTAGTTTGTGACATATGCAAACTTCAAAGGCTAAATATAAACACACAAATGTAAATTTTAGATTTCTGAAAAAAACTTACTGTCACCATGATGAACTGACTCTGAACATCAAGTATATCCATTTTTTAAAATATATTTTTGGTAATTACTTTGATAGATCAAATTTAGTTTTCCTTGCTCTGTGTCTATGCTTCTGTCTGTATTTGGATTTCTTCCAATAAATACAGTGTCTATGGTCTCTGATACTCTGAGTGTGCTGGGATGTAATCCCTACCATTTATTATGACTTTGATGTGCAACGGTGGGTTTGTACTATTTATATAAGGGAGAATATTATCCTGCAATTCACTGGACCAAAGCTCCTTCTTATAATCTGAAAAACAAACACAAACAATCTTTCCCAAACAATTAAAAAACACTTGAATATAAGTGATATTTCTCTAATGAGTCAGTTGATTCCTGTTTTACATTTCTCAGGGCTCAGCAGAGGTCTGTCCTTATTTATTGCCTACAGGAACATCCTGTGGAATCCAGGTTGTAGGGACAAACACTGTGATAATTCAGATACTTCTTACTAACAAGTAGACTTCTTTAGCTGCCTAATGGCTGTGAGTGTGTTTTCATGAGCTCAGAGCAAATTTTAGTATATTTGCATGGAGAGGGAAGCCTCAGGAAAAAAAATTTTTTAAAAAGCCAAACACACAATACAAAACAAAAAACAAGAAAATAATGTCATGACTGACCACATTAGGGGCAGAATTTGTCTCTTCCTTTTCCTGTCTAGGCTTGGCAGGATACTGTAGATGGTGCATGTTTCTAATTTAGCAAAATATCCTTTTACCTGTGTGCCCAGGTAAAACACCATTTGACATAATTGTGGTGGCACACGCCTTTAATCCCAGCACTCGGGAGGCAGAGGCAGGCGGTTTTCTGAGTTCAAGGCCAGCCTGGTCTACAGAGTGAGTTCCAGGACAGCCAGGGCTATACAGAGAAACCCTGTCTTGAAAACAAAACAAAAACAAAAAACAAAAAACAAAACAAAAAAAAACCTGACTTTCCAAAGAAACCAGAAAACACTTCACTTAAATTTAGCCAGGAGGGGTCTTACTGAAAGTCACCACTCCCTTAATCTGTTTATCTGCTTGAGAATAGGATCCAGCTCCATTTCTCTTCTTGTTGCCTCTTTATTACTTGAACCATACATTTTATATTTTTTCTATCCCAGGTAGCCCCTTTTCTGTTTCAGGAAAAATAAAAAGAACAGCAAGTTCCCACACTACAGTGAGCTAATCTCTGCCCTGGTGTTGCTCTCCACTGCCTCTGTCTCTGTCTTAGCCCTAGCAGTGACAATTCACAGTCTTCTGAGCTCTAGTTCACCTGCCTCAGGACCACGTGACTCTTCTCAACCATTTATCCCCAGCTGCTACTTGTCACAAGTTCCCTTAGTCCAGTAAATCCAAATTCTAGAAGCTTATAATTAACCAGTCAGATTTATATAACAATAAATTCTCAATTCACAAGATGCCCACACAATAATTTCAGAGTCAATTGATAATGATACAAGCTGCCCACCTAGATTAGACAAGTTACCCCAATTATTCTATCCCTATATATTATAGATACCTGTGACTATTTAAAGTCACATTGAATCTGAATCATCCTGTTCGTCCTCCATGTTGCTTCCTTTTACCATGTCTCCTCAATCTCTGGTTCTGCAACTCTTAGCTCCTCCTCCCTTTTCCCTGTCTAATCACAGGCTTCCTGTTGTATTAATACTTAAATTAATTGGACATGGAAAATTCTGCTATGCTTTTCATTTAAACTCTCTCCATGGAAACAAAAATTAAATCCTTAGAATTGTAGGTTAGCCACAGAGACATTGCTCCATTGTGCGCGCGCGCATGCACACACACATACACACACACACACGCCTAACTTCAACATTTGAGGTATAATATGTAATTTTTTTCCTTTCTGAGATTGTGTACCTCCATTAATGATATGGAATCTATGTTCATCCATTTTCCTGCACATTTTGTGATTTCATTTTTCCCTGGAGCTGAAGAACATTACATTTTTGTACGTTTATTCTATTTTTGTTATCTACTCATCTGATGACAGACCAGTAGGTTCATTCCACTTATATAAATCTTTGCCATAACTGCTTAATCATTCTGAAAACTGGAGACAGATCTCCATGAAGTGTCAAGAAAATGAGGTAGTATGGAAAAACTCAAATTAAATAGAATAATCAGATTATAATGCATTAATTGTACAGAAAAATCTCCACTTCAGAAAATACCAAGTCTGTTAAATCCATGTTCCTTTGCATATTAAATTATTTATTTAATAATGCAAATTAATGTTCTGCACACAGTCAGGTGGTTGGGGTATATAAGTAATGTCCTTCATTTTGAAATGAAGTTTAGATAACAGTCCTCACTAACATATTCCTGAATCATGATTTTTATTCCATGTAGTGTAACATTGGTGTAGATTTAATCAGGGCCTATAAGATGGACACTTGCTTTTAATTGATTGTAAATGTTTATAATCACCCCAAGGATGCTTTCAAATGTTTGATAACTGTAATAGTCTCAACATTCTCGCTCAACATTCTGAAAGGTGTTTATTAGTTACTAGTTGCTTTCCAGCCTTCAGTTCTCCCATTTGCTCCAGTCTGCATCAATAAGCATATAATTAATTTCAGCAGTTTACTGAATCATTTCCTTTGCATTAGTATATATTGAGTCAAATAGTTAAAAAATAGTATATTCTCCTATTCAGGATTTATACGTAAGTAACTGTGCTTTAAAAATATTTCCCAGCTTTACAGATGGGTGTATGTATCACGCAGGCAAACATTCATACACACACACACAAATAAATAAACAGATCTAAAAATAGCTAATGAAAATGCTTCTATATATGCATACATATAAATGTAATACACATATACATGTGCATATAGGAATAGTGTAACATATAGAAAGGAGAGCAAGAAAGGGTAAATATTAGCTGTTGAGCAAGGGATCAAATGAAAGCAAGTAATGACTTCTTGATTCATGAAAAGGATATAAAGCCAATTGTTAATTGTTTTAGTTTCATCTCTTACACTTAGGTTTTGGTGGTAGATATATACATAAAAATATTTTTGGCAATGAAAGTGGAGAATCTAGTCTAAAGGCCCGTAGCTTCAGAAAGGCAGTTCTAAGTTTATAGAAATTAATTGAGATGTGTAGTCTATGGATCTGGTTAATCTTCTCGTATGAATATTTATTCGTATGCTCTTTATAATAAAAATTAAGTGAACAGAAGATATGAGATATTTAATTGTAAAAAAACCCCACAAACAATAATAACAACAAAAATCCCACTCCTCATAAGACTATACCAAAGAACAAATTCTCTGCTGGGCTTTTTCCAAGGATTCCTTTGTTGATGCAATTGCTATAAATCTCTTTACCTTAGCTTCAAGTAGACTCTTCAAGACAAGAACAGCCCGGTCCTTTCTGATGGGACAGACTGCTTGCCAGTCTGCTCCCCTGAAGACACCATATCCTGAGTCATCCAAGAAGATCAGCTGCCCTCAGAGAAGTTGGTAAGAACCCCCTGTCCCCATCCCAAGTTCCAGAGCTGGGAACCCAGTGGACTTCGGATGCATCACCCACCAAAACCCCAACCGAATACCACTACCTTTCCTCCCAGTCCTTTCCGCTGGGGCAGATCACTAGCCAGTCTGTTCCCCTGAAGACACCATATCCTGATTCATCCCAAAAGATCTCCTATACTTTGAGAAGTCTGGCCACTGACATCACAGCCAGAGGCATCCCAGAAGATCTGCTACACTCAGTGCAACTGAGCAACAGACACCACAGTCTGAAGATTTCCTGGGGGTTCTGTGGCATGCAAGGCAACTGACCTGACAGACTGAAAGCCTCCAGGGAGTTCTGCTACACACAGGGAAACAGAAACCACAGTTCTTAGGCCCCTTTGGAGAACATCTTCACACAGGACAGCAACTTGACTGCTCTTCTGAAGACCAAATAGTCTGAAGGCATCCCAGGATATCTACTGCAACCAGGGCAACAGATCAGCAGTTTCTCTGCCCCTCTGAAGAGCACCCAGTTGAAAGGCCCCACAGATGGTCTGCTACAGCCAGGGCCATAGATAGGCCTACCGGGAAACCTGAAGAAACTCAGGGACAACTCCAGAGTCACACAGACCAGCAAACACCAGGGATAACCAGATGGTGAGAGGCAAGTGCAATACCATAGGCAACAGAATCCAATATATGTGGGCATCATCAAAACCCAGTTCTCCCACCACAGCAAGCCTTGAATACACCAACACACCTGAAAATCAGGAGGCAGACCTAAAATCCTATCTCATGAAAATAATAGTATTTTAATGAGGATATAAATAACTCACTGAAAGAAATACAGGAAAACACACATAAACAGGTAGAAGCCCTTAAAGAGGAAAAAAAATGTATCCCTTAATGAAATACAGGAAAATATAATCAAACAAGGAATTGAATAAAGCAGTTCAAGAATGAAAAATTGAAATAAAAACAATAAAATAAACATGAATGGAGCCAAACCTGAAAATGAAAAAACAAGGAAAGGGGTCAGGAATTACAGATGCAAATATCACCAACAGAATAGAAGAGATAGAAGAGAGAATCTCATGTGTAGAAGATATTGTAGAACAGATTGACACAACTGTCAAAGAAAATTCAAAACATAAAAAACTCATAACCCATAGCATCCAGGAAACTCAGGACACAATGAAAAGACCAAATCTAAGAATAATCAGAATGGAAAGAAGAAGAAATAAGGGGATCACTATTTGCAGGTGATATGACAGTATACATAAGAGACACAAACTTCTACCAGAGAACTTGTCCAGCTGATTAACAACTTCAGCAAAGTAGCCAGATATAAAATCAATCAGTAAAATCAGAAAAATCAATTAATCAAATAAATCAGTAGCTTTCCTTTATACAAATGATATATGGGCTAAAAAAGAAATTAGGGAAACAACTCCCTTCACAATAGCCTCAAATAGTATAAAATATCTTGAGGTAACTCTAACCAGTCAAGTGAAAGGCATGTATGATAATAACTTCAAGTCTCTAAAGAAAAAAATCAAAGAAGATGTTGGAAAATCGAGAGATATCCAATGCACATGGATTGACAGAATTAAGATACTAAAAATGGACTTTCTACCAAAGGCAGCCTACAGGTTCAATGCAATCCCCATCAAAATCCCAACACAATTCTTCAAAGACATGGAAAGAACAATTCTCAAATTTATCTGGGAAGGCAAAAAAACAGAATAGCCAAAACTATTATTAATAATAAAATAATTTCTGGGGGAATCACCATCCCTGACCTCAAGCTGTATTGCAGAGCAATAGTGATAAAAACTGAATAGTACTGGTATAGTGACAGGCAGGTAGATCAGTGGAATAGAATTGAAGACTCAGAAATGGACCCACACACCTATTGTCACTTGATCTTTGACAAAGGAGCTAAAACCATCCAGTGGAAACAAGAGAGCATTTTTAACAAATGGTGTTTACTCAACTGGCAGTTAGCATGTAGAAGAATGTGAATTGATCCATTCTTATCTCACTGTACAAAGCTCAAGTCCATGTGGATTAAGGATCTACAGATAAAACCAGTAATACTGAATCTAGAAGAGAAAGTGGGGGGAAAAATCTAGAACACATGGGTACCTGGGAAATTTTCCTGAACAGAACACCAATGGCATATGCTCTAAGATCAAGAATCGACAAATGAGTCCTCATAGAATTGCAAAGCTTCTGTAAGGCAAAGAACACTTTCAATAAGACAAAAAGGCAACCAACAGATTGGGAAAAGATCTTTACCAATCTTACATCTGATAGAGGGCTAGTATCCAATATATACCAAGAACTTAAGAAGTTAGACTCCAGAGAACCAAGTAACCCTATTAAAAATGCAGAACAGAGCTAACCAGAGAATTCTTAACTGAAGAAACTCAAATGACTGAGAAGCACCTAAAGAAAAATTCAACATCTTTAGTCATCAGGGAAATGCTAATCAAAATGACCCCAAGATTCCACCTCCCATCAATCAGAATGGCTAAGATCAAAAACTCCCTTGATAGCAGATGCTGGCAAGGATGTGGAGAGAGAGGAACAGTCCTCCATTTCTGGTGATTTTGCAAGCTGGTATAACCACTCTGGAAGTCAGCCTGGCAGTTCCTCAGAAAACAGGAAATAATTTTACGTAAGGACCCAGCTATACCACTCCTGGGCATATATACAAAAGATGCACCTACATATAACAAGGACACATGATTCACTATGTTCATAGCAGCCTTATTTATTATAGCCAGAAGCTGAAAAGAACCCAGATGTCTTTCAACGATGAATTTATACAGAAAGTACAGTGCATTTACACAATGTAGTACTACTCAGCTATGAAAAACAAGGACTTCATGAACTTCTTAGGCAAAAGAACGGAATTTGAAAATAGCATCCTGAGTGAGATAACATAGTAACAAAAGAATATCTTTGGTATGCACTCACTGATAAGTGGATGTTATCCCCAAAGCTCAGAATACCCATAATACAATTCACAGACCACTTGAAGCTCAAAAAGAAGGTAGACCAAAGTGTGGGCGCGTTGGAACTTCTTAGAAGAGGGCCAAAATACTCATGGGAGGAAATATGTAGACAAAGTGTGGAAACTGAAGGAAACGCCATCCAGACACTGCCTTACCTGGGGATCCATCCTATATACAGCCATCAAACCCAGACACTACTGTGGATGCTAAGGAGTACTAGCTGACAGGATGCTGATATAGCTATCTCCTGAATGGCTCTGCCAGGGCCTGACAAATACAGAGTTGTGTGCTCACAGCCAACCATTGGACTGAGCACGGGGCACCCAATGGAGGTGTTAGAGAAAGGACTGAAGGAGCTGAAGGGGTTTGAAATCCCATATGAAGAAAAAGAATATCAACCAACAATACCCCTAGAGCTCCCAGGGACTAAACCACCAACCAAAGAGTACACATGGAGGAACCCAGGGCTCCAGCTGCAAATCTAGCAGAGGATGGCTTTGTCTGGCATCAATGGGAAAAGAGGCCCTTGGTCCTGTGAAAGTTCAATGCTCCAGTGTAGGGTAATGCCAGGGCAGGAAGTGGGTGTGGGTGGGTGGGGGAACATCCTCATAGAAGCAGGGGAGGAGGAAGGGGATAGGGAGTTTCAGGGGGGACTGAGAAAGGGGATAACATTTGAAATGTAAATAAAGAATATATCTAATAAAAAAGAATATGTTGTGTTCTTGTGGTAACTATTTCTAGAATATGTGTCACTTGTGGCTATGAGGTAATTTTCTTCCTAATAGAAAAAAACTTCATCTTAAGGGGTATAAAACTGGATTAAGAAAAAAAATCTTTTGAACTTGCTTCAACCATTCTGTTTGTGTGCTTTTGTGTTTGATTTCCTCTCTTTCTCTTCTCTAATCACTGGCTGCCATAGGGAGCAGCCCTTGTCATTATCTGGACTGAACCTTGCCAATGCCACTTTGCTTCCTGTCCTGGTTTACCTTGTTCCACCATCAAAGCCAATCTTTGACAGACTCCTTTAGTAGTATGAACAAGGTGTTGACCACAATCAGATACTTCAGAATCAAATCTGTGGATTTTAATCTAGATGTTGTGAAAGGAGGGCATAGTAGAAAATAAGAGAACAATTCCCAAGTATTCCAAGTAGAGTCTGTGATAAGTAGACCAACCCCATTGCAAGATCCCTTAACTGCATTCTGTCCACTGCATTGTCTGATCATAGACTTCAAAACCAGAGGACCCTACATGGAAGTATAGAATGGAGACAACATTTATTATGTCAACCAAACTACAAAATGTTCGATTGAAAAAGATTCCAGCTGGGCAGTGGTGGTGCACACCTTTAATCCCAGCACTTGGGAGCCAGGGGCAGGTGGATTTCTGAGTTCAAGGCCTGTCTCGTCTATAGAGTGTGTTTCAGGACAGCCAGGGTGACACAGAGAAATCCTGTCTCAAAAAACAAACAAAGAAACAAACAAAAACAAGCCAAAAAAAGAAAGAAAAAAGGAAGAAGAGAAAGAAAAAGGAAATGACTCCAATCTCAAGACTATTTACATTAAAATATTTTTCTTTTCAAAGTTCATTTGGCTATTTAATTTCAAGTGTATTGTGTATTCTGTGTATCCCTGTATTCCACAAAAACGTTGAAGCCTGAATAGGACAGAGGAAGGCATAAGTTGCCCAAGAACTAGAATACAGTTTTTTGAGAGCCTCCCCATTGCTTCACAGAATCAAACCAACTAAGTCTTCTGTAAGAGAAACTGGTCTTCACTTTACCACAATAATTTTTACATGACATAAACACAAATCAAATTTATTTTAATTAAAAGTTTCTGAATTGGAAATTATACTGTCTTTGTCCTCACATATCTATGCAGAGGATCATGGAGTTGTTTTCTATTAAAGATGGAGAGAATACCTTGTGACTTGAAACTTCATGCCCTATACAGGGTGTCAATAGAAAACATGAGCAAGAAACTTTGGTCTATTGAACCACAATCCTATTAAAAAAAAAAGACTCTTCAAATTGTCTAAAATATTTAATCTAGGTTTTAAATTGTCATTTCATTTTGGATATGTGCTATCTACGTTTAGACTTTATTATAAAACATTTTTGCTTTATATGTAAAAGTTTATTATATAAAGTGTTGTCAATTATTAGGAATATTAGGGACTATAAATTAGAGTTGGTGGCACATGTTTTGGAATCATCTCAGATCTTCAAAAGTTGAGGTAATTGAGTAAGGAGTTCTAACCTACCCTTAAGTATTTGGCATCTGTAAGGCTAGCTTGAGTTATGTGACTTCCTGCCCCTGAACATCTCCTGGCTAGCTTCCTTTACAAATGCTTTGAAAATGGTAGCGCTAGTCTTAAAGCTTAGAAAAAGCCATCTCTCTTTTTGTTCTTTGATTGAAGTCTTTTCTCATACAATATATCCTGATTATAGTTTTTCGCTCCTTCTAATCATCACAGATCTTCTTATTTCAATTCAGGCTTGAAATTAGAATAGTGTGCTGCTTTTTGCTAGTGGTTGGTGTTTTGTGGGGGTGTTGGTGTTATAACTGTAAACTTGACACAATCTAGAATCATTAGGAAAGAAGAAACAAGACAGCAAGAGCAAGGGAGTAAGCAGAGTTCTACTAAGGTCTCTGCTTCAATTCCTGCCTCTAGATTCATTCCTAGCCTGGCTTTCCTCCAGGATGAACTGTAAGCTGTAATATTAAAGAAACTTTTCCTCCCTGTGTTGCTTTTGATGATGATGCAGGTCACACAAACAAGAAGCATGCTGGGGCAAACAGTTTTCATTAGATAGTTCCATTTATATTAGCCAGATACATTTCTGGGAAAGTCATTTAGCAAAGCAAACATATCTGCTATAGGTTTCAAATGATATTTGGTGATTGTTTTCCTTAGAGATTATTGGAAGCTAGTAGTCTTCTAAGCAACTGCATTTCAAAAATTTAAGCTGAGAGAAATTTAGATTTTGGCTCAAACACAGAGGTTGTCGGTAATAGCTCTAAGGGGACTAGTGATAGCTTGAGAAAAAAATTGTTCTTGATCTACAATCGGCTGACCCTTACTATGAAGAATCAATGGATCAATTAATCAACAAATTAACCTTTTTATTCTTTAGCACATTTATGATTGGTTCCAGAAAAACCCATTGTACAATATTAAAGGTCTGAGTACAGAACTTACAGAACATACAGAAACACTTTGGCCCCAGATGTCAATTTCACCATTAAGTCAAATGAAGGATGTTAGCCTTGTCTGAGGATAACTTGAGTTTCCAATAATGTCTTACTAGCCTAATTTGTCCTGGATAGTCAATGTCCTAGAGAAATTCAGACCCACTGATGATAATTGGCATTCATTACGTTTTCAAGTTTTTCATACTTTTCCAGCTTATAAAAGAAGTAAAAGTCAGATCTTGACGTCCTCCTGGGAATGAGAAAGATATCTTTACAGGGAAAGCAGTAATTTAGTTATGTAAACAAATGGGTTCTCCATGCAAGCCCTCTTTTCAGCATGTACCTATATAAACTATTCATATTTTATTTTGGGACTATTATGTGTTCTACACTACTCTCAGACTGATCCCACAGATATCTGTGTATATGCAGTGTTCCAGGACTATTTTATATCTTTGAGTAGCAGGAGTCCCAATTAATATTGGACAGCAGGTTAATAAATAGGTTTCATTTTTATTATTAGATATTTTCTTTATTTATATTTCAAATTCTATCCCCTTTCATGGTTTCCCTTCCAAAATCCCCTTTCCTATCCCAATGGAGGAGCTAGAAAAAGGACCGAAGTAGCTGAAGGAGCTTGCAGCCCCACAGGAGGAACAATAATAATTAGGTTTCAACAGGTGTTAGAAATTTTCAAGTTTGTAATTCCAGAATTTGCCACAAGGTGGCTATCACAGGCTGTTTCTGTAAACTCCAAGGTGGTTATAGACCTGCCCCATTAAAGCAGCATTTTCCTTCCAGCCTGCACCAATATCTGCAGTCTCACCACTCACCAGCCCAGGCCCACAGCTCTGCCTGGCTCCTGGGAGGTCTGCTCTTACCCAGGAGAAACACCTATGCCCCAATCCTCAGACATCTGTGACCCCAGCGAGCCTAGCAGCCCTGAGGTCTGCCCAGTCCTTTTAGAGCTCCATCTTTCTTCCAGTCCATAGCTCTACCTGTAAACTTGAAGCTAAAGGGGTCTGCAACCCTATAGGTGAAACAAAAATATGAACTAACCAGTACCCCAGAGCAGCTAGAGACACGAGCTCTGGGGGGGTACTGGTTAGTTCATATTGTTGTTCCACCTATAGGGTTGCAGACCCCTTCAGCTCCTTGGGTATTTTCTCTAGCTCCTCCATTGGGGGCCCTGTGTTCCATCCAATAGATGACTGTGAGCATCAACTTCTGTATTTGCCAGGCACTGGCATAGCCTCACAAGAGACAGGTATATCAGGGTCTTTCCAGCAAAATCTTGCTGGCATATGCAATAGTGTCTGGGTTTGGTGGCTGATTATGGGATGGATCCCCGGATGAGGTAGTCTCTGGATGGTTCATCCTTTCGTCTTAGCTCCAAATTTTGTCTCTGTAACTCCTTCCATGGGTGTTTTGTTCCCTATTCTAAGGAGGAATGAAGTATCCACACGTTGGTCTCCCTTCTTCTCGATTTTCTTGTGTTTTGCAAATTGTATCTTGGGTATTCTAAGTTTCTGGGCTAATATCCACTTATCAGTGAGTGCATATCAAGTGAGTTCTATTGTAACTAGGTTGCCGCACTCAGGATGATATCCTCAAGATACATCCATTTGCCCAAGAATTTCATAAATTCATTGTTTTTAATAGCTGAGTAGTACTCCATTGTGTAAATGTACCACATTTTCAGTATACATTCATCTGTTGAGGGTCATCTGAGTTCCTTCCAACTTCTGGCTATTATAAATAAGGCTGCTATGAACATAGTGGAGCATGTGTCCTTATTACCAGTTGGAACATCTTCTGGGTATATGCCCAGGAGAGGTATTGCTGGATCTTCCAGTAGTATTATGTCCAATTTTCTGAGGAACCGCCAGACTGATTTCCAGAGTGATTGTACAAGCTTGCAATCCCACCAGCAAAGGAGGAGTGTTCCTCTTTCTCCACATCCTCGCCTGCATCTGAAAGTGCTTACCTCTATCATCCATACATTACCATAGAAAATATGAGATTATAAAAAATAATAATAAAGGGTTGCAGAAGTGGCTCCAGACTTAAGGGCCCTGGCTGTTCCCAACTTTCTGAGGAAACATAATATTCATTTTTATAGTGGATATGTGGGGCAATGGGCTATGTACAGACAGGCTGGTCTCCAGTCGAGCTGAGGCTGTCAACCCTGGTGAAACCCAGTCGTGATAATTCACCTACGTGGGACAGAAGTTGTTCCCTCATATCTCCTGGACTTCTGGCTCCTGTCGAAGTTACCACCCCCACACCCCCCAACAGGGGAATCATGGCTAGGAGTCACATACCTAGCAACAACAAGATAACAAGCCCACCATAAGAGTGGCTGCTTGGCCCCTCCTCACTCTCTTACTCTCTCTCCTCAGTCTCTTAAGCTTTTACTTTCCTTACTCTCTTCCTCTTACTCTCTCTATCTCTTACTCTCTCTTTCTTACACTCTAGCCTTGCTTCTTTCTCCCCCTTTCCCCCTCTCGCCTCTTGGCCATGGCCGGTCCCTCTCTCTCTCTTTCCATCCTCGCTCTTTCCCCTGCCTTTCTACAATAAAGCTCTAAAACCATAGACTGTCTCTGTTCATCAAGGCCCACTGTGCTTGGATGAATGGATAGGCTTTCTCCTAAGGAGCTGTGCCTAATCTCCCATCAGAAGGCCTTCCTGTGCTCCAGCCACTGACTGGACTAAAGACTCTTGCCTGCATGGGAACATCTCTCCCTCTGCATTCTTTCCCATATCTCTGGGGCCAACGATGCCGCCCTGAGGCCCCTAGTAACTGGGGCTGCCCCTTGTCCACCCCCACCATGTGGGTTCAGTGACTTAGATGCCCACCTGGGGCCAAGTGGAAAGCTTCCGGCAGTCCTCCCATGTCCGTCTGCCCAGAGCACAGGAACTCTGGCCAGACATGGGCTCTCTCCCTCCTCCCTCCTTCCCCCACACCCAGCAGCCCCACAGTGGATAGACTCATTTTCATTCTGACCACATCTTAAGGAGTGTTCCCCTTGCTCTATATCCTCTCTACTATGAATTGTCTTAGACACTCTGACAGATATAGGATGGGATATCACACTAATTGTGATTTTCATCTCCTGACAGCTAAGGTAGATGAACACTTTTTTTTTAAAAAGATTTATTTATTATATGTAAGTACACTGTAGCTGTCTTCAGACACTCCAGAAGAGGGCGCCAGATCTCGTTACGGATGGTTGTGAGCCACCATGTGGTTGCTGGGATTTGAACTCTGGACCTTTGGAAGAGCAGTCGGGTGCTCTTACCCACTGAGCCATCTCACCAGCCCCAGATGAACACTTATAAGTGCTTATTCCTCAGCCATTTGCATTCATACCCATTTATTCAGAATTCATCTTTTATCTCCAACATATTTATAATTGTATTTGGGGGGGGTCTACATTATTCTTGCACTCTTTTTTTTAATTAGGTATCTTCTTCATTTACATTTCCAATGCTATCCCAAAAGTCCGTCATACCCTCCCCCATCCCCACTCCCCTAACCACCCACTCCCACTTCTTGGCCCTGGTGTTCCCGTGTACTGAGGCATATAAAGTTTGCGCGACCAATGGACCTCTCTTTCCACTGATAGCCAACTAGGCCATCTTCTGATACATATGCAGCTAGAGACACGAGGTCCAGGGGGTACTTGTTAATTCATGTTGTTGTTCCACCTATGGGGTTGCAGATCCCTTTAGCTCCTTGGGTACTTTCTCTAGCTCCTCCATTGGGGGCCCTGTGATCCATCCAATAGCTGACTGTGAGCATCCACTTCTGTTTTTGCTAGGCCCAAGAATTAGCCGCACAAGAGACAGCTATATCAGGATCCTTTCAGCAAAATCTTGCTAGTGTATGCAATGATGTCCGCGTTTGGAGGCTTGATTATGGGATGGATTTACGGGTATGGCAGTCTCTAGATGGTCCATCCTTTCTTCTCAGCTCCAAACTTTGTCTCTGTAACTCCTTCCACGGGTATTTTGTTCCCAATTCTAAGAAGGGGCAAAGTGTCAACACTTTGGTCTTCGTTATTCTTCAGTTTCATGTGTTTTACAAATTGTATCTTATATCTTGGGTATTCTAAGTTTCTGGGCTAATATCCACTTATCAGTGAGTACATATCATGTGACTTATAAAAGAAAAACACTCATATCAGGATAATAATAGTAATAATAATAATAATAACAAATACCTCAGCAGTCTATTTACAGAATTAAAGTGTTTGCAGTGAAAACTAGAGAGTACCAAAGAAAGATGCTGTCTGCTCTAATACATGACCCTGATCCTTTTTTTTTTTTTTTGCTCTCATGAATAATCGCTGCTGGTTCATGGTGGTCAGATTAGCCATCACCTGTGAGATGTTTCCAACTGTAATTGTCCTACTGTTCATGAGTTATGAATCAAGATTGTCCAACCAGAATGTTTTCTCAACAAGGACTGTACACAATTCTTTCACCAACATATAAGTTGAAAACTTCTGAACAATCCATACTTCTGTATTCAATCAACCCTAGCAAATTACAAATATACTGTAAACTGCCTTGTGTCACGAAAAAATGGTTTTGATAGAGAAACTTTGTATCATCAGTGGTTTTGAACACATAACTCTGGAAATGCACATGATTATCCCAGAGGCTAGACAATCAACCAAGGAATGTATCTAGAGGGATCTTTGGCTACAAATACATATGTAGCAGAAGATGGCTTTGCCTGACAGTAATGGGAGGGGATGGGAGGCTCTTGGTCCTATGGAGGTTTGATGCTCCAGAGTAGGGGATTCTTGAGCATTGGGTGGGAGAATGTGGGTGGATGGAGGAGTACTCATACAGACCAAAGGAAAGGGGGAGGGCAGAAGTAGAATGGAGGGTGGCAGAAGCATAACCGGGAAGCTGGATATCATTTGAGATAAAATGGAATGATTAATAATAATAATAAGTGAAAAGGGAAAATAATAAAGTATGCAAAAAAGATCAGAAAATGATTAATGAAAAATCTTCTGTAAGGTAATGGATATGATCGACAGGACAAAATATCAGCTTAGATAGTGGTAAACTATCCTCACCCTCCCTATATTTCACAGAGGGCAAATATCCAAAATATATAAAGAACTCATGAACTTAGATTAAAAAACAAACAAACACAAAAACAAAAAAATAAAAATGTAGAATTCTCAAGAGAGGAATCTCTAATGGCCAAGAACTTGAAGAAGTATTAGATATGCTTAGTCATCAGGGAAATGCAATTCAAAATGAAACTGATATTATATCTTATAGGAATCAGAATGGCTAAGTTCATAAATGCAAGTGACAGCATATGCTCGTAAGGGCAGGGAGAAACAATCTTTCATTTTTGGTGGGATTACAAACTGGTACAACCACTCTGGAAATCAATCTTGCCATTTCTCAGAATATTGGAAATAGTTCGATTGGAAGGCCCAGCTTTACCACTTCTGGGTAAATACTGAAAGCATTCTCCACCATACCTCAGGGACCTGTGTTCCACTACAATAATAGTAGCATTATTGTAATAGCCATAAACTGGAAACAACCCAGATATCTGACGACTGAAGAACAGATACAGAAAGTTTGGTTAATTTAAAAAATGCAATGCTATTCAGCTATGAAAAATGAAGGCATCATGAATTTTGTAGGCAGATAGATAGAACCAGAAAATATCATCCTGATTGAGGTAACCCAATTATAAGTGGTTTGGTGATTCATATAAGCTTGGCTCAGAGACCAGCACTAGTAAGAAGTATGTCCTCGTTGGAGGTGGTGTGGCCTTGTTGGAAGAAGAGTATCACTGTGGGCTTGGGTTTTAAGACTGTCCTCCTAGGAGAGGCCCTTGGTCCTGTGAAGGTTCTATGCCCAGAATAAGGGAATGACTGGGTCAGGAAGCAAGAGTTGATGGGTTGGGAAGCAGGGAGAATGGGAAGAGGATAGGGGATTTTCAGAGGGGAAACTAGGAAAGGGCATAACATTTGAAGTATAAATAAATAAAATATTTTATTAAAAATGACAAAATATAAAATGAAATAAAATGGCATAAAAGAAATAAAAATAGACAACAAAAAAACAAAACAAAGACTCTCCTCCTAGCACTCTGGAAGCCAGTCTTCTCCTTTTTGACTTCAAAACAAGGCGTTGAACTCACAGTTCCTCCTGCACCATGCTTGGATGGGTGATGTCATGTTCCTACCTTGATGGTAAGAAATTAAACTTCTAAATTTGTATGACAGCCTCAATGAAATGTTGTCCTTCTAAGGGTTGCCTTGGTCATGGTGTCTGTTCACAGCAGAAAATCCCTAACTAAGAAAAGTGAATATTAAACATAAAGTACAGGATAACCATGATAGGTGCTAAACACCACAGGCACAAAGAATTAAGAAAGAATGTAGACCCAAGGGAAAGTGTTTGAATGTCATTTATAAGGGGGAATAACATTGTCATAGGAGTCTGAGAGAGGAAGAGAACATGATGGGAGAGGGGTTGGGGATGGGAATGAGGTGATAAGGATCAAGTATGAGTGTAGACATAAGAGAGAGACAAGGTTTAGGCACACATCATACTCTGGGGGTTTCCTTAGTGGAGATGCGTAGATGTGGGTATATGGAAACTGGAGGGGCCACCTCCTGTAGACAGGCAGGGCCCCAGTGGAAGCACAAGGACACCAACACATTCACAAATGTATCAACCCAAAATTTCTCTGTCTAAAAGAAATGTGGGGACAAAGATGGAGCAGAGACTGAATGAATTACCAAACAATAACCCACCCAACTTATGATCCATTCCATGGGGAGGCATCAATCCATGACACCATCAATGATACTCTGATACACTTGCAGACAGGAGCCAAAGATAACTATCTTCTGGATGGCTCTATGAAGCATCTGACTGAAACAGATGCTGATAACCCAGAGACAAACATAGGAAGCAAGTAGGGGGGACTCTCATGGAGCAGTTGGGAAAATGCCTGAAGAACATGAAAGGTCTAGGAACTCCAGAGGAAGACCAACAGTGTGAACTAACATGACTCCCTGAGAGCTCTCAGGGACTGATTCACCAACCAAAGAACATACATAAGCTTGACTGTGGGACTAGGCACATTTGAAGCAGATGCACAGCTCACTCTCCATGTGGGTCCCCAAACAACTGGACTGTAGGTTGTCCTGAAGCCTGCAGCCTGACTCTGTCATCTGTTTTCCAACAGGACTGCCTTGTTCGGCATTGCTAGGAGAGAATGCACAGAGACTTAATACCCTGTGGGAGAGGATGAGTCTAATCCTACACAAACTTGATACTGAGGTGTATCCCCACTCTCACATGAGAAGATGTTGGGGAATTAGGGCAGGGACTCTGTGAAGGAAGGGACTCAGAGGGAGGGCAGCATTTGTGATGTAAATACATTTTAAAAATAGACTACCAATTTAAATTTGGTCACTGACTTATTTCCAATGTATTTGGACATATTTTATTAACTATTTATGTTTTCATATGTACTTCCATATACATATATTCTTTTTTTAAATTTTTTAATATTTTTATTACATATTTTCCTCAATTACATTTCCAATGCTATCCCAAAAGTCCCCCATAGCGCCCCCCATTTCCCTACCCACCCATTCCCATTCTTTTGGCCCTGGCATTCCCCTATATTGGGGCATATAAAGTTTGCAAGTCCAATGGGCCTCTCTTTCCAGTGATGGCCGACTAGGCCATCTTTCGATACATATGCAGCTAGAGACAAGAGCTCCGGGATTCTGGTTAGTACATCATGTTTTTCCAACAATAAGGTTGCAGTTCCCTTTAGCTCCTTGGGTACTTTCTCTAGCTTCTCCATTGGGAGCCCTGTGATACATCCAATAGCTGACTGTGAACATCCACTCCTGTGTTTGCTAGGCCCCGGCATCGTCTCACAAGAGACAGCTATATTTGGGTCCTTTCAGCAAAATCTTGCTAGTGTATGCAATGGTGTCAGCGTTTAGAAGCTGATTATGGGATGGATCCCTGGATACGGCAGTCTCTAAATGGTCCATCCTTTCATCACAGCTACGAACTTTGTCTCTGTAACTCCTTCCCTGGGTGTTTTGTTCCCAATTCTAAGAAGGTGCACAGTGTCCACACTTTGGTCTTCATTCTTCTTGAGTTTCATGCGTTTAGCAAATTGTATCTTATATCTTGGGTATCATAAGTTTTGGGCTAATATCCACTTATCAGTGAATACATATTGTGTGAGTTCTTTTGTGGTTGTGTTACTTCACTCAAGATGATGCCCTCCAGGTCCATCCATTTGGCTAGGAATTTCATAAATTCATTCTTTTTAATAGCTGAGTAGTACTCCATTGTGTAAATGTACCATAATTTCTGTATCCATTCCTCTGTTGAGGGACATCTGGGTTCTTTCCAGCTTCTGGCTATTATAAATAGGGCTGCTATGAACATAGTGGAGCATGTGTCCTTTTTACCGGTTGGGACATCTTCTGGATATATGCCCAGGAGAGGTATTGCTGGATCCTCCGGTAGTACTATGTCCAATTTTCTGAGGAACCGCCTGACTGATTTCCAGAGTGGTTGTACAAGCTTGCAATCCCACCAACAATGGAGGAGTGTTCCTCTTTCTCCACATCCTCGCCAGCATCTGCTGTCACCTGAATTTTTGATCTTAGCCATTCTGACTGGTGTGAGGTGGAATCTCAGGGTTGTTTTGATTTGCATTTCCCTGATGATTAAGGATGTTGAACATTTTTTCAGGTGCTTCTCTGCCATTCGGTATTCCTCAGGTGAGAATTCTTTGTTCAGTTCTGAGCCCCATTTTTTAATGGGGTTATTTGACTTTCTGGAGTCCACCTTCTTGAGTTCTTTATATATATTGGATATTAGACCCTTATCTGATTTAGGATAGGTGAAGATCCTTTCCCAATCTGTTGGTGGTTTTTTTGTCTTATTGATGGTGTCTTTAGCCTTGCAGAAGCTTTGTAGTTTCATGAGGTCCCACTTGTCAATTCTCGATCTTACAGCACAAGCCATTACTGTTCTATTCAGGAATTTTTCCCCTGTGCCCATATCTTCAAGCTTTTCCCCACTTTCTCCTCTATAAGTTTCAGTGTCTCTGGTTTTATGTGAAGTTCCTTGATCCACTTAGACTTGACCTTAGTACAAGGAGATAGGAATGGATCGATTAGCATTCTTCTACATGTTAACAACCAGTTGTGCCAGCACCATTTGTTGAAAATGCTGTCTTTCTTCCACTGGATGTTTTTAGCTCCCTTGTCGAAGATCAAGTGACCATAGGTGTGTGGGTTCATTTCTGGGTCTTCAATTCTATTCCATTGGTCTATTTGTCTGTCACTATACCAGTACCATGCAGTTTTTATCACAATTGCTCTGTAGTAGAGCTTTAGGTCCGGCCTGGTGATTCCACCAGAGGTTCTTTTATCCTTGAGAAGAGTTTTTGCTATCCTAGGTTTTTTGTTATTCCAGATGAATTTGCAGATTGCACTTTCTAATTCGTTGAAGAATTGATTTGGAATTTTGATGGGGATTGCATTGAATCTCTAGATTGCTTTTGGCAAGATAGTCATTTTTACAATGTTGATCCTGCCAATCCATGAGCATGGGAGATCTTTCCATCTTCTGAGATCTTCTATAATTTCTTTCTTCAGAGACTTGAAGTTTTTATTATACAGATCTTTCACTTCCTTAGTTAGAGTCACACCAAGATATTTAATATTATTTGTGACTATTGAGAAGGGTGTTGTTTCCCTAATTTCTTTCTCAGCCTGTTTATTCTTTGTGTAGAGAAAGGCCATTGATTTGTTTGAGTTAATTTTATATCCAGCTACTTCACCAAAGCTGTTTATCAGGCTTAGGAGTTCTCTGGTGGAATTTTTAGGGTCACTTATATATACTATCATATCATCTGCAAAAAGTGATATTTTGACTTCATCTTTTCCAATTTGTATACCTTTGATCTCCTTTTGTTGTCGAATTGCTCTGGCTAGGACTTCAAGTACAATGTTGAATAGGTATGGAGAAAGTGGACAGCCTTGTCTAGTCCCTGATTTTAGAGGGATTGCTTCAAGCTTCTCACCATTTACTTTGATGTTGGCTACTGGTTTGCTGTAGATTGCTTTTATCATGGTTAGGTATGGGCCTTGAATTCCTGATCTTTCCAAGACTTTTATCATGAATGGGTGTTGGATCTTGTCAAATGCTTTTTCCGCATCTAAGGAGATGACCATGTGGTTTTTGTCTTTGAGTTTGTTTATATACTGGATTACGTTGATGGATTTCCGTATATTGAACCATCCCTGCATCCCTGGGATGAAACCTACTTGGTCAGGATGGATGATTGTTTTGATGTGTTCTTGGATTCGGTTAGCAAGAACTTTATTGAGGATTTTTGCATAAATATTCATAAGGGATATTGGTCTGAAGTTTTCTATCTTTGTTGGGTCTTTTTGTGGTTTAGGTATCAGAGTAATTGTGGCTTCATAGAATGAGTTGGGTAGAGTACCTTCTGTTTCTATTTTGTGGAATAGTTTGTGAAGAACTGGGATTAGATCTTCTTTGAAGGTCTGATAGAACTCTGCATTAAACCCATCTGGTCCTGGGCTTTTTTTAGTTGGGAGACTATTAATGACTGCTTCTATTTCTTTGGGGGATATAGGGCTGTTTAGATCATTAACCTGATCTTGATTCAACTTTGGTACCTGGTATCTGTCTAGGAACTTCTCCATTTCATCCAGGTTCTCCAGTTTTGTTGAGTATAGCCTTTGGTAGAAGGATCTGATGGTGTTTTGGATGTCTTCAGGATCTGTTGTTATGTCTCCTTTTTCATTTCTGATTTTGTTAATTAGGATGCTTTCCCTGTGCCCTCTAGTGAGTCTGGCTAAGGGTTTATCTATCTTGTTGATTTTCTCAAAGAACCAGCTCCTCGATTGGTTGATTCTTTGAATAGTTTTTCTTGTTTCCACTTGGTTGATTTCGCCCCTGAGTTTGATTATTTCCTGCCATCTACTCCTCTTGGGTGAGTTTGCTTCCTTTTGTTCTAGTGCTTTTAGGTATGTTGTCAAGCTGCTAATGTGTGCTCTCTCTAGTTTCCTTTTGGAGGCACTCAGAGCTATGAGTTTTCCTCTTAGAAATGCTTTCATTGCGTCCCATAAGTTTGGGTATGTTGTGGCTTCATTTTCATTGAACTCTAAAAAGTCCTTAATTTCTTTCTTTATTCCTTCCTTGACCAAGGTATCATTGAGAAGAGTGTTGTTCAGTTTCCACGTGAAGGTTGGCTTTCTATTATTTATTTTGTTATTGAAGATCAGCCTTAGTCCATGGTGATCTGATAGGATGCATGGGACAATTTCAATATTTTTGTATCTGTTGAGGCCTGTTTTGTGACCAATTATGTGGTCAATTTTGGAGAAGGTACCATGAGGTGCTGAGAAGAAGTTATATTTTTTTGTTTTAGGATAGAATGTTCTGTAGATATCTGCCAGATCCATTTGATTCATAATTTCTCATAGTTTCTCTGTGTCCCTATTTAGTTTCTGTTTCCATGATCTGTCCATTGGTGAAAGTGGTGTGTTGAAGTCTCCCACTATTATGGTATGAGGTGCAATGTGTGCTTTGAGATTTACTAAAGTTTCTTTAATGAATGTGGCTGCCTTTGTATTTGGAGCATAGATATTCAGGATTGATAGTTCCTCTTGGAGGATTTTACCTTTGATGAGTATGAAGTGTCCCTCCCTGTCTTTTTTGATGACTTTGGGTTGGAAGTCAATCTTATCAGATATTAGAATGGCTACTCCAGCTTGTTTCTTCATACCATTTGCTTGGAAAATTGTTTTCCAGCCTTTCATTCTGAGGTAGTGTCTATCTTTTTCTCTGAGATGAGTTTCATGTAAGCAGCAAAATGTTGGGTCTTGTTTGTGTAGCCAGTTTGTTAGTCTATGTCTTTTTATTGGGGAGTTGAGTCCATTGATATTAAGAGATATTAAGGAAAAGTAGTTGTTGTTTCCTGTTATTTTTGTTGTTAAAGTTGGCATTTTGTTCTTGTGGCTGTCTTCTTTTAGGTTTGTTGAGGGATTACCTTCTTGTTGTTTCTAGGGCGTGGTTCCTGTCCTTGTATTGGTTTTTTTCTGTTATTATCCTTTGAAGGGCTGGATTCGTGGAGAGATAATGTGTGAATTTGGTTTTGTCGTGGAATACTTTGGTTTCTCCATCTATGTTAATTGAGAGTTTGGCTGGGTATAGTAGCCTGGGCTAGAATTTGTGTTTTCTTAGTTTCTGTATAACATCTGTCCAGGATCTTCTGGCTTTCATAGTCTCTGGTGAAAAATCTGGTGTAATTCTGATAGGCTTGCCTTTATATGTTACTTGGCCTTTTTCTCTTACTGCTTTTAGTATTCTATCTTTATTTAGAGCATTTGTTGTTCTGATTATTATGTGTCGGGAGGTATTTCTTTTCTGGTCCAGTCTATTTGGAGTTCTGTAGGCTTATTGTATGTTCATGGGCATCTCTTTCTTTAGATTTGGGAAGTTTTCTTCTATAATTTTGTTGAAGATGTTTGCTGGTCCTTTGAGTTGAAAATCTTCATTCTCATCCACTCCTATTATCCGTAGGTTTGGTCTTCTCATTGTGTCCTGTATTTCTTGGATGTTTTGAGTTAGGATCTTTTTGCATTTTACATTTTCCTTGATTGTTGTGCCGATGTTCTCTATGGAATCTTCTGCACCTGAGATTCTCTCTTCCATCTCTTGTATTCTGTTGCTGATGCTGGTATCTATGGTTCCAGATTTCTTTCCTAGGGTTTCTATCTCCAGTGTTGCCTCATTTGGGTTTTCTTTATTGTGTCTACTTCCCTTTTTAGGTCTAGTATGGTTTTGTTCATTTCCATCATCTGTTTGGATGTGTTTTCCTGTTTTTCATTAAGGACTTCTACCTGTTTGATTAGGTTATCCTGTTTTTCTTTAAGGATTTGTAACTCTTTAGCAGTGTTCTCCTGCAATTCTTTAAGGGATTTTTGTGCTTCCTCTTTATTGTCTTCTACCTGTTTACCAGTGTTCCTTTGTAATTCTTTAAGTGTGTTATTAAAGTCCTTCTTGAAGTCCTCTACCATCATCAGGAGATATGCTTTTAGATCCGTGTCTAGCTTTTCCGGTGTGTTGGGGTGCCCTGGACTGGGCGAAGTGGGAGTGCTGGGTTCTGATGATGGTGAGTGGTCTTGGTTTCTGTTAGTAAGATTATTATGTTTACCTTTCGCCATCTGGTAATCTCTGGGGTTAGTTGTTGTTGTTGTCACTGTTTAAAGATTGGAGCAGAGGCTGTGTTCCACTCACCAGCAGTCTCAAAATCCTGTGGCGGGGGTCGTGGGTAGCTGGCAGTACCCCGGTGCTGGTCCAGCCGGAAGAGGCCTGTGGTCCTACTCAGGCCTGTTTTCTGCTTCCCTAACTAATGCAGTCTCAGGTCCCGCGCGCAATTGGATTGGAGCAGAAGCTGTGTTCCACTCTCCAGAAGTCTTAAGATCCTGTGGCGGGTGTTGTGGGTTGCTGGCCAGTGTCAGCCGACCCTGCGCCCTGGCTAACCCGGTGCTTTTCTGACCGGAAGAGGCTTGTGGCCCTATGTAGGCCGAATTTCTCCCTCCCCAACCAAAGCCGTCTCAGGTCCCGCGTGATTGGACTGGAGCAGAAGCTGTGTTCCACTCACCAGCAGTCTCAAAATCCTGTGGCGGGGGTCGTGGGTAGCTGGCGGGTGTCAGCCGACCCTGTGCTCTAGCTACCCCGGTGCTGATCCAGCTGGATGAGGCCTGTGGCCCTACTCAGGCCGGTTTCTGCTTCCCTAACTAATGCAGTCTCAGGTCCCGCGCGCAATTGGATTGGAGCAGAAGCTGTGTTCCACTCACCAGAAGTCTTAAGATCCTGTGGCGGGTGCTGTGGGTAGCTGGCGAGTGTCAGCCGACCCTGCGCCCTAGCTACCCAGGTGCTTTTCTCCCATATACATATATTCTTATGGTGAAGGCATCAGTTTCAAAATGTTAAACACTCTTATAGTGTTTTTTAAAAATTAAAATAAGGACATAAAACTTTCCAGTTGATTCAGCAAAGTGGACCATTCCAGGTCCATGCCTCTGGTACAAAGAACGTAGTCAATGAAGCACACTATAGTGATACTCCTTGAGATCTAATGTTAGAAGGGAGGAGACTAATAAGACAGAGATGGTAAAGAAAGGCAGACATGGATTTCATGGGCATAGGGAGACAGCATCTGCAAAATGCGTTCCTGAAAAAAAATAGACTATATTGTGACCTAAGAGACTGCATTCACCTAGCTATGAATATCTTCATTTATTTTTCCAGTAATTTAGAGAATGTTAATTTCTTCTGAATGCTGATCCTGGATACTTTATTTCAGAATACAGAGATCCTGATAGTATCTCGTCACCAGAGGCACACATGTCTTCTCTTTTCCTAACATGTTGCAGGTTACTTTATCCTCAACCACACACTCTTTTCTGTCTCACTTTAGGGTCAAACATAGGTTGTCATACCTGGAAGAGAGTAGTAAGCAACCAAGAGAGAACAAAGTAGAAACCACACAAAACTTATAGACATTTTTATTGACCCCAAGTTTTATGTCAATTTTACATCCTTTAGCCCATCTCCCAGGAGCCACAAAGAAAGTTACCTACTAAAAAGGCCATCCATAGGTTTCTTCATTAATTTTTCTCCCAAATCACCCTCCTTAACAGGTAAGTAAACTGAGGTTATTTCATTGTCCTTTTTCTTTCCAAAAAACTTTCTCTACCACAGCTCCATACCAGTGTCCAGCATTAGCAAAATTCTGGAACCTGAGAACAGATAGGTCGCATCAGAATACAAAGAGACAGACCACATGGTGACATTTCTACAAGTGTGTGCCCCCTCAAAGCTAAATGTGACTGTTTAAAATCACAATCTTGCTCAACTTACCAAGTGATATTATCTTGTTGTGTAGACAAGAAACACTGGACTCTATCTCACTCTAGAGAACCAGTTCTCCTTTTTCAGCTGCCCAAATTCTGAAACTCCTGATGTAAGCCATTGAGGCATCTTTGATCTATTTTTTTTTTTGTTATTTCCATGTCTGCAACATGACCCTTGTATCTTAAGATGACTAGAACTCCCTAAGTAGCCTAGGAAGCCCCCACTCTTTCTAAATGTATGGCGTTAAAAGAGTGAAAACAAACTATGATATGCTAACAGATTGGAGCTTGATATGGCTATCCTCTCATAGGCTCTACAAGCAGCTGACTGAGACAGATATTGATACTGTCACCCAGCCATTGGACTGAAATCACAGACCCCGATATTTAAATTAGGGAAACGATTGAAGAAGCTGAAGCAGTGGGCGAACCCATAGGATGACCAGTAGTCTCAACTAACCCAGAACTCAGGGAGTCACAGAGACTGAGGCACCAACCAGGAGCAAAGGATGACAAAGCATATAACTCTCTATGAGTTCAAGATTAGCCTGGTCTACATACTGAAGTTCAGGAAATCCTTGGGTACATAGTAAGATTCTGCTTGAAAGAGGAAGTATAATAAATAAATAAATAAATAAATAAAATATTATCTTACTTCCACAAGATTATCATGGCAAAAAGTTCCCTCCTCCCTCACACACATCATATATGCATACTCAGGTACAGAAACACAAACCTACATAAAATACTTAGTCATTGACACACACACACACACACACACACACACACACACACACACACTCAAAATACACTCATACATCCAACTCATAAATCAGAGTCAATAATATTAAATAAATTAAAAAGCATGTCCTGAAATTTGGCTTAAGGTTTTGTCGCCTGAGGGACTCATGATGGCAGCGATTGAAACAAAATCTTTCTGAAGTCTATGCTGCCATTTCTCTAGAGTAGATAATTGAAACCTTTCTCCAATAACAAATATTTACTACAGAAATGGACCCACAGCCCTCAACCCAAACTCCTCTACCATTTACACTGGAAAATAGATATTACACATATGTGTCAAAACTATCAGAATTTGACTATTCATACTTCATGCAGGTAAGACTAATAGGTTCCCTATCCTCAGTATGATCTTTATTTTGTGTCTAGAGTTTATTTTTAATTTTTAAAAAGTGTGTGTGTGTGTGTGTGTGTGTATGTATGTATGTGTATGTGTGTGTGTGTGTGTGTGTGTGTGTGTGTGTGTGTGTGTGTGTGTGTGTCTTCTTTTGGTTTTAACTGATTTCCCATATTTTGGGGGGGTATAATTAACCCTACTGGATTGAAGTTTTTCTTCTAGTATCTTTTGTAGGGCCGAGTTTGAGGATAGATACTGTATAACTTTGATTTATAGTAATATCTCATTTCCTATCGCTATGGTGATAGAAAGTGTTTCTCCATATGGTAGTCTGGGTTAGTGTTTGTGGAGCAATATCAACCCTGTTTTGATGTGGTACCTAGAGCTTCCCTAATAATGCAGTTACCCAACTCTTAGAAGTGGGTTTTTAGTAATAATAAATTAATAAATTGTGCTACATATACCCAAAAGTTTTAATTCAGAAAATATGAGTAAAACTGTTATGGAATTAGTAGGTAGATGAGTGGAACTGAAAAGTTTATATGTAATGTAGTAATACAAGGACATAATTAATAAAAACACACACATTCTCTCATAGAGTAGTCATATCTTCAATTATATAATGTGCTGAGTTGAACTTATAGTTCCCTTCAATGAAAAAATAAAAAAGAGAGCACTGGAGAAAAAGTGCCTTAAGGAAGGTGAGTAGAACCTCATTGGTTATCTGAAACCACACATAGGGGAAAAAATCTACATGAAAAGGGGTAAAGAATGATAGAAGGGAAAATAGAAGGACAAGTAGACAGGAAGAAGAGTCTATTAAAATTAAATATTATATGAGCAAATAATGAAATTCTACAATAAAAATTGGAGAAGGAACAATCAGGAATGACTGCAGGGACATTATATAAAACCCCATAAAACCCCACTCATAAATTATGATGTTTAGACTCCCAAAAAACAAATAACCCAAATTCAAAGTGGGGTACAAAGCTAACAGTGAATACTCAACAAAAGAATCTCAAATGGCCGGGAAGCACTTAAAAAATGTTCAACATCCGAAGTCGTTAGGGAAATGCAAACCAAACTACCTTGAGATTCCATCTCATACCAATCAGAATGGCTAAGAACAAAAAGTCAAATGACAGCACAGAATGGTGAGGATGTGGAGATTGCAGAAGATTCCTCGATTGCTGGTGGAATGGCAAACTGGAACAATTACTCTTGAAATCAATCTCACAGTTCCTCAGAAATTTGGAAATAGTTCTACCTGAAGACTCAGCTTGATCCCTTCTTTGCATGAAATCCACCATACTACAAGGACACTTGCTCCACTGAGTTCACAGCACCCTTATTCATAATAGCCAGAAGCTGGAAGAAACAAGATATCCATTAACCAAAATGTGGATATGTTGTTCATTTACACAGTGGAATATTATCAAACTATTTTAAATGAGGACATCATGGATTTTGCAGGAAAATGGATAGAATTAGAAAATTTTATCCTGAGCAAGGTAAACCAGATGCAAAAGGATATGCATGATACATATTCATTGATCAGTGGATATTACCCAAAAAGAATATAATTAATACTCATGAAACAAACCCAGAAACATTGTGAAGTTAAAGAACAGGAAAGTCCCAGTGAAGATACATGAATTCCAACTTGAAGTGAGGCAAATCCAATGAAACACTTTGGGTGAGGCAAGGCTAGGGAATGTTGGGGTTATATGGCGAGGGGAAAGACATGAGATAGTCCCATAGGGCCAAGAAAGTGAATGGAATTATGCAGTTGCCAGGCGTCAGGGATGGGATATTGCTTAAAAAGTCCCAGAGACTAGGGATGAAAGAACTTCCCAAGAATCACGGCAGGTGACCTTAGCAGAAATGGTGACTAGTGGTGATATGAAGCCTGAAGATACCAAGTCTATTAGTTAGACAGAACCCACAATTGAGAGATTGGACACCAATAACCGTACAAAATGTTTGGCCCAAAATTGATTCTGTCTAAAATTAATGCAAGGACCAAATGGAGGCGAAACTGAAAAAATGGCTGAGCAGTTACCAGCCTGTTTTAGATCCAACCATGGGCAGGTACTAATCCCTCACACTATTACTGATGCTAGCATGACTATCCTCTGAGAGGCTCTACTCAGCAGATGACTGAGACAGATGCAGATATTCACAGCCAAGCCTTGGTGGAGGTTAGCTACACCTATAGAAGAATTAAGGGGCGAATTGAAGGGGATGCTATCCCATAATGAAGCCAACAGTGTCTACTAACCTGGACCCTGGGGAGCTCCCAGAGACTGAACCAGGAAGCAAAGAGCATAGACAGGCAGTACTGAAGATTGAGGCACATATGTAACACAGGGCTGCCTCCTCTGGCCTCAGTGGGTAAGGCAATACCTATGGGGGCATGGGAGGGGCACACTCTTAGAGGCAAAGGGTAGGGTCACTGGGGAAGAACTCAGCAAGGGGGAACAGAAATGGGTGGCAACATTTGGGATGTTAATATATAAAATAATTATTTTTTAAAAAGAGATCCAAAATGGCAAGTCATAGATCTCTCTCACTCATTCTACATCCTCAACCTCCTGATTTATAAATCTGTGGTTAAGAACTTGGCAATCCTGCCTATGGTAGGAGAGCCATTAGACTATTAAAACACTGTGTGTCAAAGATCTAATGACTCTATTTTATTTTATTTCTAAATTTAGTTTTTCAGGTGTTCAAAAACAGACATTTGGCCACTGGTACATATTTACCCACATAAACACAGCCATTCTGGTATCCTGTAAGATGTAAATGACCACTACCCATAGAATGGCTTTAAACGTAGTTCTAAAGATCTAAATCATTAGAACTCCGATATAGGTGTAAGCCTGAGAGCTCAGCAGGTAAAGGTGATTGATCCCAAGACTTGATGACTTTAATTCCCAAGACCTGATTTTCTTAGTTTGTCCTCTGACTTCAAGCATGTTATGACTCTACTTCATGGTGGATGGTAAATCCTTGAACTGGATTTTCTTTTTTTTTTTTTTTAATATTTTTTATTATGTATTTTCCTCAATTACATTTCCAATGCTATCCCAAAAGTCCCCCATACCCTCCCCCCACTCCCCTACCCACCCATTCCCACTTTTTGGCCCTGGCGTTCCCCTGTACTGGGGCATATAAAGTTTGCATGTCAAATAGGCCTCTCTTTCAGTGATGGCTTACTAGGCCATCTTCTGATACATATGCAGCTAGAGTCAAGAGCTCTGGGGTACTGGTTAGTTCATAATGCTGTTGCACCTACAGGGTTGCAGATCTCTTTAGCTCCTTGGGTACTTTCCCTAGCTCCTCTACTTGGGGCCCTGTGACCCATCCAATAGCTGACTGTGAGCATCCACTTCTGTGTTTGCTAGGCCCCGGCATAGTCTCACAAGAGACAGCTATATCTGGGTCCTTTCAGCAAAATCTTGCTAGTGTATGCAATGGTGTCATCCTTTGGAGGCTAATTATGGGATGGATCCCTGGATATGGCAGTCTCTACATGATCCATCCTTTTCTCTCAGCTCCAAACTTTGTCTCTGTCACTCCTTCCATGGGTGATGGTTTCCAAATCTAAGAAGGGGCAAAGTGTCCACACTTGGGTCTTCGTTCGTGTTCAGTTTCATGTGTTTTACAAATTGTCTCTTATATCTCGGGTATACTAAGTCTCTGGGCTGATATCCACTAATCAGTGAGTACATATCATTTGAGTTCTTTTGTGATTGTGTTACCTCATTCAGGATGATGCCCTCCAGTTCCAATCATTTGCCTAGAAATTTCATAAATTTATTGTTTAATAGTTGAATAGTACTCCATTGTGTAAATGTACCACATTTTTTTGTGTCCATTCCTCTGTTGAGGGGCATCTGGGTTCTTTCTAGCTTCTAGCTATTATAAATAAGACCTCTAAGAACATAGTGGTGCATGTGTCCTTCTTACCGGTTGGGACATCTTCTGGATATATGCCCAGGAGAGGTATTGCGGGATCCTCCAGTAGTACTATGTCCAATATTCTGAGGAATCACCAGACTGATTTCCAGAGTGGTTGTACAAGCTTACAATACCACCAACGATGAAGGAGTATTCCTCTTTCTCCACATC
Organism: Mus caroli; assembly: GCF_978045245.1. Lineage (NCBI taxonomy): Eukaryota > Metazoa > Chordata > Mammalia > Rodentia > Muridae > Mus > Mus caroli. Next base: position 72,856,693 of record NW_028227273.1, on the reverse strand, counting down.
ATCGCCAGCATCTACTGTCACCTGAATTTTTGATCTTAGCCATTTTTACTGGTGTGAGATGGAATCTCAGTGTTGTTTTGATTTGCATTTCTCTGATGATTAAGGATGCTGAGCTTTTTTCAGGTGCTTCTCAGCCATTCGGTATTCCTCAGGTGAGAACTCTTTGTTTAGTACTGAGCCCCATTTTTAATGGGGTTATTTGATTTTCTGGAGTCCACCTTCTTGAGTTCTTTATATATGATGGATATTAGTCCCGTATCTAATTTAGGATTGGTAAAGATCCTTTCCGAATCTGTTGGTGAGCTTTTTGTCTTATTAATGGTGTCTTTTGCCTTGCAGAAGCTTTGCAGTTTCATGAGGTCCCATTTGTCAATTCTCAATCTTACAACACAAGCCGTTGCTGTTCTATTCAGGAATTTTTTTATGGTACCCATATCTTCACGGGTCTTCCCCACTTTCTCCTCTATAACTTTCAGTGTCTCTGGTTTTATGTGAAGTTCCTTGATCCACTTAAATTTGACCTTAGTACAAGGAGATAGGAATGGATCGATTTGCATTCTTCTACATGATAACCACCATCATGTTGGTGCCAGCATCATTTGTTGAAAATGCTGTGTTTCTTCCACTGGATGGTTTTAGCTACCTTGTCGAAGATCAAGTGACCATAGATGTGTGGGTTCATTTCTGGGCCGTCAATTCTATTCCATTGGTCTTCTTGTCTGTCACTATACCAGTACCATGTAGTTTTTATCACAGTTGCTCTGTAGTAAACCTTTAGGTCAGGCATGGTGATTCCACCAGGGGTTCTTTTATCCTTGAGAAGAGTTTTTGCTATCCTAGGTTTTTTGTTGTTCCAGATGAATTTGCAGATTGCCCTTTCTAATTCGCTGAAGAATTGAGTTGGAATTTTGATAGGGATTGCATTGAATCTGTAGATTGCTTTTGGCAAGATAGCCATTTTTACAATGTTTATCCTGCCAATCCATGAGCATGGGAGATCTTTCCATCTTCTGAGATCTTCTTTAATTTCTTTCTTCAGAGACTTGAAGTTTTTATTATACAGATCTTTCACTTCCTTAGTTAGAGTCACCCCAAGATATTTTATATTATTTGTGACTATTGAGAAGGGTGTTGTTTCCCTAATTTCTTTCTCAGCCTGTTTATCCTTTGTGTAGAGAAAGGCAATTGACTTGTTTGCGTTAATTTTATATCCAGCTACTTCACTGAAGCTGTTTTTCAGGTTTAGGAGTTCTCTGGTGGACTTTTTAGGGTCACTTATGTATACTATCATATCATCTGCAAAAAGTGATATTTTGACTTTATCTTTACCAATTTGTATCCCCTTTATCTCCTTTTGTTGTCGAATTGCTCTGGCTAGGACTACAAGTACTATGTTAAAGAGGTAGGGAGATAGTGGGCAGCCTTGTCTAGTCCCTGATTTCAATTGGATTTTTTCCAGCTTCTCACTGTTTACTTTGATGTTGGCTAGTGGTTTACTGTAGATTGCTTTTATCATGGTTAGGTATGGGCCTTGAATACCTGACCTATCCAAGACGTTATCATGAATGGGTGTTGGATCTTGTCAAATGCTTTCTCCGCACCTAACGAGAGGATCATGTGATTTTTCACTTTGAGTTTGTTTATATAATGGGTTACGTTGGAGGATTTCTGCATATATTTTTATTACATCTTTTCCTCAATTACATTTCCAATGCTATCCCAAAAGTCCCCCATACCCTCTCTCAACTACTCCCCTACCCACCCACTCCCACTTCTTGGCCCTGGCATTCCCCTATACTGAGACATATAAAGTTTGCACAACCAATGGACCTCTCTTTCCACTGATGGCCAACTAGGCCATCTTCTGATATATATGCAGTTAGAGACAGGAACTCTGGGGGTACTGGTTAGTTCATATTGCTATTCCACATATAGGGTTGCAAATCCCTTTAGTTCCTTGGGTACTTTCTCTAGCTCCTCCATTGGGGGCCATGTGATAAATCCAATAGCTGACTGTGAGCATCCACTTCTGTGTTTGCTAGGCCCCAGCATACTCTCACAAGAGACAGCTATATCTAGATCCTTTCAGCACAATCTTGCTAGTGTATGCAATGGTGTCAGCGTTTGGAGGCTGATTATGGGATGGATCCCCGAATATGGCAGTCTCTAGATGGTCCCTCCTTTCATCTCAGCTCCAATCTTTGTCTCTGTAACTCCTTCCACGGGTGTTTTGTTCCCAATTCTAAGGAGGGGGATAGTGTCCACACTTCAGTCTTCATTCTTCTTGAGTTTCATGTGTTTAGCAAATTGTATCTTATATCTTGGGTATCCTAAATTTTGGGCTAATATCCACCACATTTTCGGTATCCATTCCTCTGTTGAGGGGCATCTGGGTTCTTTCCAGCTTCTGCTATTATAATTAAGGCTGCTATGAACATAGTGGAACATGTGTCCTTCTTACCGGTTGGGACATCTTCTGGATATATGCTCAAAAGAGGTATTGCTGGATCCTCCGGTAGTACTATGTCTAATTTTCTAAGGAACCGCCAGTCTGATTTCCAGAGTGGTTGTACAATCTTGCAATCCCACGAACAATGGCGGAGTGTTCCTCTTTCTCCACATCCTCACCAGCATCTGTTGTCACCTGAATTTTTCATCTTAGCCATTCTTATTGGTGTGAGGTGGAATCTCAGGATTGTTTTGATTTGCATTTCCCTGATGATTAAGGATGTTGAACATTTTTTCAGGTGCTTCTCTGCCATTTGGTATTCCTCAGGTGAGAATTCTTTGTTCAGTTCTGAGCCCCATTTTTTAATGGGGTTATTTGTATTTCAGGAGTCCACCTTCTTGAGTTCTTTATATATATTGGATATTAGTCCCCTATTTGATTTACGATAGGTAAAGATCCTTTCCCAATCTGTTGGTGGTCTTTTTGTCTTATTGATGGCGTCTTTTGCCTTGGAGAAGCTTTGCAGTTTCATGAGGTCCCATTTGTCAATTCTCAATCTTACAGCAAAAGCCATTGCTGTTCTATTCAGGAATCTTTCCCCTGTCCCCATATCTTCAAGGCTTTTCCCCACTTTCTCCTCTATATGTTTCAGTGTCTCTGATTTTACGTGAAGTTCCTTGATCCACTTAGATTTGACCTTAGTACAAGAAGATAGGAATGGATCGATTCACATTCTTCTACATGATAACAACCAGTTGTGCCAGCACCATTTGTTGAAGATGCTGTCTTTCTTCCACTGGATGGTTTTAGCTCCCTTGTCGAAGATCAAGTGACCATAGGAGTGTGGGTTCATTTCTGGGTCTTCAATTCTATTCCATTGGTCTACTTGTCTGTCACTATACCAGTACCATGCAGTTTTTTATCAAAAATGCTCTGTAGTAAAGCTTTAGGTCAGGCATGGTGATTCCACCAGAGGTTGTTTTATCCTTGAGAAGAGTTTTTGCTATCCTAGGTTTTTTGATATTCCAAATGAAGTTGCAGATTGCTCTTTCTAATTCGTTGAAGAATTGAATTGGAATTTTGATGGGGATTGCATTGAATCTGTAGATTGCTTTTGGCAAGATAGCCATTTTTAAAATATTGTTCCTGTGAATCCATGAGCATGGGAGATCTTTCCATCTTCTGAGATCTTCTATAATTTCTTTCTTCAGAGACTTGAAGTTTTTATTATACAGATCTTTCACTTCCTTGGAGTCACACCAAGATATTTTATATTATTTGTGACTATTGAGAAGGGTGTTGTTTCCCTAATTTCTTTCTCAGTCTGTTTATTCTTTGTGTAGAGAAAGGCCATTGACTTGTTTGAGTTAATTTTATATCCAGCTACTTCACCGAAGCTGTTTATCAGGTTTAGGAGTTCTCTGGTGGAATTTTTAGGGTCACTTATATATATTATCATATCATCTGCAAAAAGTGATATTTTGACTTTATCTTTTCCAATTTGTATCCCCTTGATCTACTTTTGTTGTCGAATTGCTCTGACTAGGACTTTAAGTACAATATTGAATAGGTATGGGGAGAGTGGACAGCCTTGTCTAGTCCATGATTTTGGTGGGATTGCTTCAAGCTTTTCACCATTAATTTTGATGTAGGCTACTGGTATGCTGTAGATTGCTTTTATAATGTTTAGGTATGGGCCTTAGATTCCTGATATTTCCAAGACTTTTATCATGAATGGGTGTTGGATCTTGTCGAATGCTTTTTCTGCATCTAACGAGATGATCATGTGGTTTTTGTCTTTGAGTTTGTTTATATAATTGATTATGTTGATTGATTTCCATATATTAAACCATCCCTGCATCCCTGGAATAAAACCTACTTGGTCAGGATGGATGATTGCTTTAATGTGTTCTTGGATTTGATTAGCAAAAATTTTATTGAGTATTTTTGCATCAATATTCATAAGGGAAATTGGTCTGAAGTTCTCTATCTTTCTTGGATCTTTCTTTGGTTTAGGTATCAGAGTAATTGTGGCTTCATAGAATGAGTTGGGTAGAGTTCCATCTACTTCTATTTTGTGGAATAGTTTGTGTAGAACTGGAATTAGATCTTCTTTGAAGGTCTGATAGAACTCTGCACTAAACCCATCTGGTCCTGGGACATTTTTGGTTGGGAAACTATTAATGACTGCTTCTATTTCTTTGGGGGATATAGGGTTGTTTAGATCATTAACCTGATCTTGATTCAACTTTGGTACCTGGTATCTGTCTAGGACCTTCTCCATTTCATCCAGGTTCTCAAGTTTTGTTGACTATAGCCTTTTATAGAAGGATCTGATGGTGTTTTGGATGTCTTCAGGATCTGTTGTTATGTCTCCTTTTTCATTTCTGATTTTGTTAATTAGAATGCTTTCCCTGTGCCCTCTAGTGAGTCTGGCTAAGGGTTTGTCTATCTTGTTGATTTTCTCAAAGAACCAGCTCCTTGATTGGTTGATTCTTTGAATATTTCTTCTTGTTTCCACTTGGTTGATTTCGCCCCTGAGTTTGATTATTTCCTGACTTCTACTCCTCTTGGGTGAATTTGCTTCCTTTTGTTCTAGTGCTTTTAGGTGTGTTGTCAAGCTGCTACTGTGTGCTCTCTCTAGTTTCTTTTTGGAGGCACTCAGAGCTATGAGTTTTCCTCTTAGAAATGCTTTCATAGAGTTCCATATGTTTGGGTATGTTGTGGCTTCATTTTCATTGAACTCTAAGAAGTCCTTAATTTCTTTCTTTATTCCTTCCTTGACCAAGGTATCATTAAGAAGAGTGTTGTTTAGTTTCCACGTGAATGTTGGATTTCTATTAGTTATTTTGTTATTGAAGATCAGTCTTAGTCCATGGTGATCTGATAGGATGCATGGGACAATTTCAATATTTTTGTAGCAGTTGAGGCCTGTTTTGTGACCAATTATGTGGTCAGTTTTAAAGAAGGTACCATGAGGTGCTGAGAAGAAGTTATATTTTTTTGTTTTAGGATAGAAAGTTCTGTAGATATCTGCCAGATCCATTTGATTCATAACTTCTGTTAGTTTCACTGTGTCCCTGTTTAGTTTCTGTTTCCATGATCTGTCCATTGGTGAAAGTGGTGTGTTGAAGTCTCCCACTATTATTGTGTGAGGTGCAATGTGTGCTTTGAGCTTTACTAAAGTTTCTTTAATGAATGTGGCTGCCTTTGTATTTGGAGCATAAATCTTCAGAATTGATAGTTCCTCTTGGAGGATTTTACCTTTGATAAGTATGAAGTGCCCCTCCCTGTCTTTTTTGATTACTTTGGGTTAGAAGTCAATCTTATCAGAAATTACAATGGAAACTCCAGCTTCTTTCTTCATACCATTTGCTTGGAAAATTGTTTTCCAGCCTTTCATTCCGAGGTAGTGTCTATCTTTTTCTCTGAGATGAGTTTCCTGTAAGCAGCAAAATGTTGGGTCTTGTTTGTGTAGCCAGTTTGTTAGTCTATGTCTTTTTATTGGGGAGTTGAGTCCATTGATATTAAGAGATATTAAGGAAAAGTAATTGTTGTTTCCTGTTATTTTTGTTGTTAGAGTTGGCATTCTGTTCTTGTGGCTGTCTTCTTTTAGGTTTGTTGAGGGATTACCTTCTTGTTTTTTCTAGGGCGTGGTTCCCTTCCTTGTATTGGTTTTTTTCTGTTATTATCCTTTGAAGGGCTGGATTCGTGGAAAGATAATGTGTGAATTTGGTTTTGTCGTGGATTACTTTGGTTTCTCCATCTATGGTAATTGAGAGTTTGGCTGGGTATAGTAGCCTTGGCTGGAATTTGTGTTCTCTTAGTGTCTGTATAACATCTGTCCAGGCTCTTCTGGCTTTCATAGTCTCTGGTGAAAAATCTGGTGTAATTCTGATAGGCCTGCCATTATATGTTACTTGACCTTTTTCCCTTACTGCTTTTAGTATTCTATCTTCATTTAGAGCATTTGTTGCCCTGATTATTATGTGTCTGGAGGAATTTCTTTTCTGGTCCAGTCTATTTGTAGTTTTGTAGGCTTCTTGTATGTTCATGGGCATCTCTTTCTTTAGATTTGGGAAGTTTTCTTCTATAATTTTGTTGAAGATATTTGCTGGTCCTTTGATTTGAAAATCTTCATTCTCATCCACTCCTATTATCCATAGGTTTGGTCTTCTCATTGTGTCCTGGATTTCCTGGATGTTTTGAGTTAGGATCTTTTTGCATTTTCCATTTTCTTTGATTGTTGTGCCGATGTTCTCTATGGAATCTTCTGCACCTGAGATTCTCTCTTCCATCTCTTGTATTCTGTTGCTGATGCTCACGTCTATGGTTTCAGATTTCTTTCCTAGGGTTTCTATCTCCAGTGTTGCCTCATTTTGGGTTTTCTTTATTGTGAATACTTCCCTTTGTAGGTCTAGTATGGTTTTGTTCTTTTCCATCATCTGTTTGGATGTGTTTTCCTGTTTTTCTTTAAGGACTTCTACCTGTTTGGTTGTCTTTTTCTGTTTTTCTTTAAGGACTTCTACCTGTTTGATTGTGTTATCATGTTTTTCTTTAAGGACTTGTAACTCTTTAGTAATGTTCTCCTGTAATTCTTTAAGTGAGTTATTAAAGTCCTTCTTGATGTCCTCTACCATCATCATGAGATATGCTTTTAAATCCAGATCTAGCTTTTCAAGTGTGTTGGGGTGCCCTGGACTGGGCGAAGTGGGAGTGCTGGGTTCTGATGATGGTGAGTGGTCTTGGTTTCTGTTAGTAAGAGTCTTACGTTTACCTTTCGCCATCTGGTAATCTCTGGAGTTAGTTGTTATAGTTGTCTCTGTTTACAGATTGTTCTTCTGGTGATTCTGATTAATGTCTATCAGCAGACCTGGGAGACAGGCTCTCTCCTCTGAGTTTCAGTGGTTAGAGCACTCTCTGCTGGCAAGCTCTCTTCTTACAAGGAAGGTGCACAGATATCTGGTGTTTGGACCTCCTCCTGCCGAAGAAGAAGGCCCAAGACAGGACCTTTCCCAGATGCTGTGTTGCTTTGGCAGGTCACAGAAGCTGTCAGCTTCTGTGGTGCACACTCTCACCTGTGCAGACTAAGTTCCTAAATTCGGAGGAGTCCCAGAACCAAGATGGCGCTCCCTGCTCCTGACGCAGAGGGCTCCCGTGCAGGGCGGACCACTGTCCTCCCGGCTGGGAGGGTGCCAGATGTCTGCGGCCCCAAAAGGGTGCTGCCTCAGCAGCTCTGTGGCTCCTACCTCTCCCAGAAGCTGTGGTGCACACTCTCACCTGTGCAGACTAAGTTCCTAAGTTCGGTGGAGTCCCTGAACCAAAATGGCTTTCCCTGCTCCTGAGGCAGAGGGCTCCCATGCAGCCCATCCCTCTACTTGATGCTCTGTCTCAATATTTTATTCTTTACATTTCAAGTGTTATTAGATTTCCTAGTTTCCCCTCTGAATATACCCTATCCCCATGCTTCCCAACCCACCCATTCCCATTCATGCTCCTGGCATTTCCCTGTAATGAGGCATAGAACCTTGACAGGACCAAGGGCCTCTCCTCCCATTGATGACCTAATAGGCCATCCTCTACTACATATACAGCTAGAGTCACAAGTTCCACCATGTGCTTTCTTTGATTGGTGGTATAGTTCCAAGGAGCTCTTGGGGTTACTGGTATGATGTTCCTCCTATGGGGCTTCAGACACGTTTAGCTCCCTGGGGAATTTCTCTAGTTTTTTATTGGGGACCTTGTGCTTTGTCCAATGGATGACTGTGAGTATCCACTTCTGTATTTACCAGGCACTGGCAGGGCCTCACAGGAGACAACATTATCAGGCTCCTGTCAGCAGGCTCCTGTTGGCATCTGCATACTATCTGGGTTTGGTGGTTGTATATGGAATGGATCCCCAAGTGGGGCAGTCTCTAGATGGTCATTGCATCTGGATCTGCTCTGAACTTTGTCTCTGTAACTCCTTCCATGGGTATTTTGTTCCCCTTTCTAAAGAGGATTCTGAGCATCTGGGCTAATAACCACTTATCAGTGAGTGCATATCATGTGTGTGCTTTTGTGACTGGGTTACCTCACTCAAGATGATATCCTCCAAATCTATCCATTTGTCTAAGAATTTCATAAAATCAATGACTTTAATAGCTGCATAGTACTCCATTATGTAAATGTGCCACATTTTCTGTATCCATTTCTTTGTTGAGGTGCATCTGGTTTATTTCCAGCTTCTGGCCATTATAAATAAGGGTGCTATTACCATAGTGGAGCATGTGTCCTTATTACATGGTGCAGCATCTTCTGGGTATATGCCCAGGAGTGGTATTGCTGTATCTTCCAATAGAACTATATCTAATTTTCTGAGGAACTGCCAAACTGATTTCCAGAGCGGTTGTACCAGCTTGCTGTCCCACAAGCAATGGAGGAGTGTTTCTCTTTCTGCACATCCTCAACAGCATCTGCTGTCACCTGAGTTTTTTAACTTAGCAATTCTGATTGATGTGAGGTGGAATCTCAGGGTTGTTTGATAACAACCTCTTTTAACTTTAAAATACTCCCTTAAGAGCTAATAGGAAGATTTGTAGTTCATTATTGAGCTACATCATTGAACTATTAACAGGGGAGAAAAGTTCAGAGCTTATTTACTGCCTGGTCAAGTCTACTTAGAATATCTATTGCTACAAGTGAAATAGTAATTGTAAGTCTAAGGGGAGATGAGGTCACATAATCACATATCCATATATCAGACCCCAGTACCTCCCTTCAAAGGATTCTGAGTTTTGTGTCAAGGGCACTAATAACAGCATCCCAGGAAGAGAAATGGTGCAGAAAGTGGAACAGACTGCAACCTGAGAGCAGAGAAGATTAAATAGTTCAGTCTTGGTAAGTAATCATAAGAGACATTCAGACATGGCATAGAAACTAGATGAAAAGAAAAGCTACATAGAACACAGAGAAATTCCTCAGGAAGGGAATCAGATTGAAATGAATGCTGGGGTCCTGCAAGCACTACATTCCACTGCTAACTTAGCCCATTCCTCACTGTCAGTGCCATCTGTGCTGTCACACTGGTTACAAATCTGGTGCTTATGAGCTCTTGCAATGTCTATCTGAAAGATATCAGAGTTTCCCTTATGAAATATTTCACTAGGACACTAGGACATATTTCTGGTAAGTTTATAACTGAGTTTTAGTTTCATCTGTGCTGTTATGTACAGTGGTGAATCTGAACAACACTGAATTAGATCAAAAGCTCTGGATGCATGATTTTTTTCAGGGCATTTATGGCAGATATTCTCTTATTATGCAAGTGGATATTTAGATTTTATTATTAATTATTTTGAAATAATTATTATAAACAAAAAGAGACTAAAAACTAAGCTTTCCTGACAGTAAAGTGACAGCTTTAATTGCCTATGAGACCATGCAATATGCATAGTACATTTTCAGGACTTCTACCTGTACATGTACTATTATTCCAGGTTTGAAGGAATGAGTGGGCTGTGTTCCAAAAACCAATAATTTCTACTGGGAATTCCACATACATGATGGCCTCATTTGACCAAAATTTTCCTCTGACTCAGAGTGAGAATGTGATTAATGAAAATAGGTTTGATAGCAGTTTGGAAAATCAAAAAATACTTGAATATTAAATAATTCACCTGGAAGAATCATTAAGGCCTCAGAATGCAAGAAAAACATTCACTGTGGAGAATCCAGATGATTTATAACTTTATTGGCCACATGTATGTCCTGTTGGTTATCAGTTCACGTTCTAAGTGGAGCTCTGGTTCAGTTGTCAAGTGTTTCCTAGTTGCTTCACTTGAAAGCATTAGGATTTGTCTAGGAACATGTACAAGACATGTAAGAGAACAAGGAAAGATTTATGGGAAGATTTGAAGAGAGGACACTGAAGCAGGAAATGATATAGTTATGTTTCAACCTCAAAGATTAAAAGTAAAAAAGATCTGCCTTGTGATGGTTTGCATAGGGGAAGAGGGATCAGTCAAAGCAGCCTGTAGAAGGCTATGCACTCAGGCACTTGCGACTTCCCCTCTCTCTTTTCCACATGACAGCCATGTGACTGTCTGGTCTTTCCCTAAGTTGGTCTAAACTTGCAATGTTCCTCCCCGCAGACATTTTCTCCCCAGTTAGTCCTGTGCCAGAGAACTGGCCTTGACTTCTAGAATAAAGATGAGACAGAAAATTCTTTGTTAATTCCCCAACTGAATTAAAGCATATTACCAGTATCCATAGAGTACACCAAGTATGTTAGTTGATTAACCAACTCTTATTGATACAAAAGTATCAATATTTATAATGACTTAATAAAATGCTAATTAGAAATCTCTATGGGTCCTTCTTAGAATAGGGAACAAAATACCCACGGAAGGAGTGACAGAGACAAAGATCAGAGCTGAGATGGAAGGAAGGCCCATCCAGAGATTGCCCTACCCAGGAATCCATCCCATGAACAATCACCAAACCAGGACACTATTGCACATGCCAGCAAGATTTTGTTGACAGGACCTTGATATAGCTGTCTCTTGCGAGGCTATGCCAGTGCCTAGAAAATCAGAAGTAGGTTCTCACAGACATCTATTGGATGGAACACAGGGCCTGCAATGAAGGAGCTAGAGAAAGTACCCAAGGACATAAAGGGGTCTGCAACCCTATAGGAGGAACAACAATATGAACTAACCATTACCCGCCCCCCCCCCCGAGCTTGTGTCTCTAGTTGCATATGTAGCAGAGCATGGCCTATTAGGCCATCAATGGGAGGAGAGGCCTTTGATCTTGCGAAGATTATATGCCCAAGTACAGGGCAATGCCAGAGCCAGGAAGCAGAAGTAGATGGGTTGGAGAGCAGGGAGCAGGGGAGGTGGGGTATAGGGGACTTTAGGGATAGCATTTGAAATGTAAATGAAGAAAATATCTAATAAACATTTTTAAAAATTGTTTTGAAGGAAAAAGAAATTTAGAAGGTAGATCTTAGAGAGCAACCCAGTGATTCCTAGATGTAAGCCTTTGAATATAATGTGTTAAAATATTTAATTAAGAGAACTAAAACATTTAACTTATTTAAATTTAACAAAAAAAGAAATCTCTATGGTTAACATATGTAACCAGTGTACAGCGTGGTCCCCTTGTGGGACCACTAACAGCAGGAGCAGGGGCTATCTCTGACTCTGTTGCCTGCTTTTGGCAACAGAACCCTTTCCCCTAACTGGAGTTTGTCTAGCCTTAATAGAAGAAGTTGTGACAAGAAATTAAATTTTATATATAAAAAATGAATAAATTCCAGAATTATTTTCTATGTATGTAGCAAGGGCCTTTTAACTTTTACAAAACTTTTATAAAAGGGCCTTTATAATTTTTATTTCTTTCAGATTTCAACTATTAGAATTAAATATTTTTACAGGTATTTGAAAACAGTGCCATCAAATATCGCACTACTTATAATTTATACAGGAAATTGAAAGTAGAAAAACTGACCACACAGATGAGTCCTACAGAATATTGTTTTCTACTATAAACTTCCCTCTGACCATAAAATATTTTAAACATTAATGTCATTTGACATAGTAATCTTTTTCCTCCAGTGTTAATGTTTGTAACTATCCCTTGACACAATTCATGTTGGAATTATAGCCTTAATTCATAAAACTCAACTCCTATGTCCTTAATCATATTTCACTTCTTTTGGTAATACAAAAATAATATTGCTTGTTCCCTTATTAATAATGTAGTCATATTACTATATTTTACATGGATTCGTGTTTAACTCCCAGAGTTAAATGTAAGTCATATGACTATTGTATTGTTGTGAGGATGAAATCATTGCTTTCTTTCAAACATGTGTCACCCCTTACAAATATTGTTGTGCATCTCCTGTTAATGAGACAGTGCTAGTTTTTTACACAATTCATAAAGTATGAACTTAGAGATATCTGATTGCTTTGTGGCCCAATAAAATCACTTTTATGGGTAAAAAGTATGCAAAAGTGGTAGATGTCCTACATGTTGAATATATCTTAATGATTCATTTAGGATAGAGAATGGTGACTGTGTCTCCACCTTCACCTTGCCATGCAGGATCCTCACTTTGAGAACAAGAACTGACAGCATGGAAGCCAGTGAGTTGTCTATAGGAATGATATTCATCTCTTTGACTATAATTAGAATTCTAGGGAATTTCACTCTTCTATACCACTATATATATTTTTACCTAACAAGGTACAGGTTAAGGTCTACAGACTGGATTCTAATTCACTTGATTGTAGCCAATATCTTAATTGTACTGTGTAAAGGAGTGCCCCAGACAATATACTCATTTGGGTTTACAGATTTTCTCAATGATATTGGATGCAAATTGGTTTCTTCTTTACACAGAGTAGGAAGGGGTGCAGGTATTGGCAGCACCTCATTTCTTAGTGTGTTTCAGGCCATCATCATCAGCCCCGGGATCTCCAGGGATTCAGAACATAAAGTAAGAACACACAAGTGCATTTGTTGTTCTGTGTACCTCAACTGGGTGATTTATTTACTTATAAGCAGCGTGAATCTTGTGCATATGAGGGCAAGAAATGGCAATGAAAGCACAGCAAATCTGAGGTCTTAATTATACTGTTATTCTGTCCGTCATGATCCAACCAGTGACATCCTTTATGCCACATTAATGTCAGGTCCTGAAGTGATTTTGCTGGGGCTCATGCTATGGGCCAGTGGCTCCATGGTTCTCACACTGAACAGGCACAAGCAGATGATGCAATACATGTCCAGGACCAGTCTTTCTTCTAGATCCTCCCCTGAGTCCAGAGCCACTAAAACCATCCTTCTCTTGGTCTGTACTTTTGTCTCCCTTTACACAATTTCTTCTGCTTGTCAATCCTTTGGAGCTCTCCTTTATAATCCCAGCTGGTTTCTGGTGAATATGACTGCAATGTCCTCTCTGCTTTTCCCCACTGTTTGTCCCTTTCTTCTCATGAGCCAAGACTCTCGGATTTCCAGTTATTTGAAAAGGAATATACATTTTCCCTAAGCCTCTGACCAGAAAGGATTTGAGAGATTCTGGACAGATTTCATAGTTATTCAGTCATTCTGACAGAACTGTGAGAATAATTGCAGTAATACCATGGCATGGTGGAGGTAATCATGATATCACTGTGCATGCAGATAAATGTGTTCACACACACACACACACACACACAGAGAGAGAGAGAGAGAGAGAGAGAGAGAGAGAGAGAGAGAGAGAGAGAGAGAGAGAGAAATGCAATTTGTGATACCTTGTGTGTGCAAGTGTAATTCAAATTAGGAAGACCAATGAAAAACTAGGTATATTTTAGATTTTCATGCCCAGTATGCCCTTTGTGCTTTGCTGTTTGGTTTTTTTGTGTGACACACCCAGAAATAAGCAACATAACCATTTAGTGGAAATCTATGCTTATACTTTGTTTACTTGCATTGTTGCATTATATGACCTACCACTGTTTTTTTTAAAAAATGGAATGTAAAATTACACCCTGCATTACTGTTCCCCTTGTGAATGTGTGACATTGTACGTTCCTTCCTTTGTTATACTCATACTTTAAATGCAGACATATATGTTCAACACATATCAATATACAAGAGGCCCACTCATGGCTCAAATAATTTTCTACATTGGATATACATCTGCATATGTTTTCCAAATAGAATGTAAAATAATGAAGTCCAAACTTGCCTTCTGGATTCCCTCCTATATCAAATAAAAACATGGAGGTAAGTTTGACCTTAATGTTCAGATCATTTTAAACAATTTCTTTTCCCAAATAAAATGATTTCAGTGTATAATTTATATTTGACTTTTACAATTTCTCATGCTTCATATAATGTATTTCTATATTCTACACATTGCTGATGGAATTCACCTCTATGATTATGAAAAAATCAACATGGACACTGATCTCTTCAGTGCTGGGAAGATGGATCAGCAGTTAAGAATGTGAACTCCTCTCATAGAGCCAAGAGTTGAAGTGCAAACTCTTCCACACATTAGCTAACCTCTGCATATAACTCCAGATTCCAGGGTGCCATGTCCTCTTCTGGAATCCCCAGGCACTGAACACATGAGTACAAAGTTCTTCGCTTTCTTAATCAACATGCTCTGTGATATGGGAACTTTCTCTGTGTCCCCGGAAACCATATATTGGACACTTGGTGCCATCTGGCATGTTATCCTAGAGGAAACATTACATGTTCCATTTCTATCTAACTACATGTCTTTCCATGTGAGATCTCATGAACCATGTTACCACTAATTTTGATCACATCTGCTCTGCTGTCCTCACTGTACCTATGCAGATTTATCAACATACTCCCACAACTTCAAATCTATGAGATAATTTCTTTTACTTTCTTTGGGAATTATTCAGGCTTATGCAGTATTTTCTGGAGGGAAAAGTTGATAAAATCAATATGTGTATTTTTCAGTATAAAGTATCAGAGATGGGAAGTGACATATGGGTTTTCAAATATGTTTTAGTAGTAGCTAAATAAACACTTTCTATATATAAATGAATATGAATACATTTTGGTTCACACATATAGTAATAACTTTCCCAATGGTTCTTTTAATGTCTATTCAGTAGGTATTCTTTTCTTTCAAAAAAATCTATCATTCATACATTTTGTTTTTTCTTAATACATTCATGTTATAATACCTCTGTCTTGTTTTTCTACAGTTTCTTCAAAACAATTAACAGAGAGAGAAGGAGAATTTAGATTTCCCAAAGAAAAAGTACTTAATTGGTTTTATAATACAAATTTGTAAACCTTGAAATTACCTACTCACTGGTAAAACAAAATTGGCTTACTAGGTTTTATTTTTATAATTTTATGCAAATATATTTGGAAAGAATGTAATAATAATGAAATCAGATCATGATTTTGAGATGGACTGAGTCAGTGGGACATTGAATGGATTGAAGGAAGAAAGAAGAGAGATATACTTATATTCTAATTAAAATTAAAATATCATCTTATACATAAATGGCAGAATAGTGTTCACAGTCCGTACACTGAATCTGTCAGTAGCAATTTAATCATTTCTTTAAAAGAAATTTTATAGTTCATTATATTACAAAAGAGTAGATTTGATCTTGGTACTGAAACTTTTCCTTGACTCTCTCAAGTTGTCAACCCTCACACTCTAAGATATGTTTCTACTCTCCTGCTATTTCTATAAATTATTACCTCACATTCATGACATAGCCCATAACACTGAAGATTAATCATAGGATCAAAAGTCTCAACTAAGAGAGCAAGTTGACAAGAGTGTGCAGTCAAAAATAGCAGTGATCTGTCATCCCCTAAACATGAGCATTCCCAAAATCTGATGCAATGATTCTGGTGGTGTAGAGTGCACGGAAAACATGGTAGCTTTTATTAAAATCCTGTATTGCATGTACTAATTCCAAATGTAATATTTGAAACAACTATGTCAATCTATATTCCAATGAAAATTTATATCATGTCCTTACATTCATATATTTCTAAGTCGCTCATACCCAAGTCATAAAAGTAATGGTGAGATATATGAAATCTATATGTAATTGCAAGAGACCTAAATGCTAATTTATGTTTCTGTCATAGATGTCTTAACAGAGACACGGGAAACCCATGACTACAAATTGTGCTACACATTTGAAAATTCTTTCCTCTACTTCTCCCATAGTTAAAGGACTATCATGACCTATATCCTTATGATCATCCAGTCATTTTCCACTTTCTTGTTCATATTTGAGCAACTTAAGTAGTGTATTGAAGTCATTAAAGATGTGGATATGTTATGGAAGAACAGTGGGAAAAATTATGAAAGAAAAACACTAATATCAGGATAATAATAGTAATAGTAATAATAGTAATAATAATAATAATAATAATAATAATAATAATAATAATAATAATAAATACCTCAGCAGTCTATTTACAGAATTAAAGTGTTTGCAGTGAAAACTAGAGAGCACCAAAGAAAGATGCTGTCTGCTCTAATACATGTCCCTGATCCTCTTTTTTTACTCTCATGAATAATCTATGCCGGTTCATGTTGATCAGATTGGCAATCACCTGTGAGATGTTTCCAATAGTAATTGTCTTACTGTTCATGTGTTATGAATCAAGATCGTCCAACCAGAACGTTTTTTCAACAAGGACTGTACACAATCCTTTTACCAACATATAAATTGAAAGCTTCTGAACAATATGTACTTCTATATTCATTCAACCCTAGCAAATTACAAATAAACGGAAAACTGTCTTGTGTCATGAAAAGATGGTTTTTATAGAGAAACTTTGTATCATCAGTGGTTTTGAACACATAAGTCTGGAAATGCACATGATTATCCCAGAGACTAGACAATCAACCAAGGAATTTATCTAGAGGGATCTTTGGCTACAGATACATATGTAGCAGAAGATGTCTTTGCATGACAGCAATGGGAGGGGAAGGGAGGCTCTTGGTCCTATGGAGGCTTGATGCTCCAGAGTAGGGGATTCTTGAGCGATGGGTGGGAGATTGTGGGTGGGTGTAGGAGCACTCTTATACAGACAAAAGAAAAGGGGAATGGCATAGTTAGGATGGAGGGTGGCTGAAGCATAACTGGGAAGTTGGATATCATTTGAGATAAAATGGAATGATTAATAATGATAATAATAAGTGAAAAGGAAAATAATAAAGTATGCAAAAAAGATCAGAAAGTGATTAATGAAAAATCTTCTGTAAGGTAATGGATATTATCAACAGGACAAAATATCAGCTTAGATAGTGGTAAACTATCCTCACCCTCCCTATATCTCACAGAGTGCTAATATGCAAAATATATAAAGAATTCATGAACTTAGATTTAAAACAAACAAACAAAAAATAAAACCAAACACAAAAACAAAAAAAAAATGTAGAATTCTCAAGAGAAGAATCTCTAATGGCCAAGAACTTAAAGAAGTATTATATATGCTTAGTCATCAGGGAAATGCAATTCAAAATGAACATGATATTATATCTTATAGCAATAAGAATGGCTAAGTTCATAAATGTATATGCTGGTAAGGGCAGGGAGAAACAATCTTTCATTTCTGGTGGGATTACAAACTGGTACAACCACTCTGGAAATCAATCTTGCAATTTCTCAGAATATTGGAAATAGTTCGATTGGAAGGCCCAGCTTTACCACTTCTGGGTAAATACTGAAAGCATTCTCCACCATACCTCAGGGACCTGTGTTCCACTACAATAATAGTAGCATTATTGTAATAGCCATAAACTGGAAACAACCCAGATATCTGACAACTGAAGAACAGATACAGAAAGTTTGGTTAATTAAAAAACCGCAATGCTATTCAGGTATAAAAAATGAAGGCATGATGAATTTTGTAGGCAGATAGATGGAACCAGAAAATATCAACCTGATTGAGGTAACATAGTTATAAGTGTATTGGTGGTTCAAATATGCTTGGCCCAGGGACTGGCAATAGTAGGAAGTGTGCCATTGTTGGAGGTGGTGTGGCTTGTTGGAAGAAGTGTATCACTGTAGGCTTGGGTTTTAAGACTGTCATTCTAGTAGAGAGGCCCTTGGTCCTGTGAAGTTTCTATGCCCAGTATAGGGAAATGGCTGGGTCAGGAAGCAGGAGTTGGTGGGTTGGGAAGCAGGGAGAAGGGGAAGAGGATAGGGGAATGTTCAGAGGGGAAAATAGGAAAGAGCATAACATTTAAATTTATATAATATAAATTAATATTAGTATAATATTTACATTATATTTATATTAATATATTTAATATTAATATGAATTTAATATTTAATATAATTAAGTATAAATTAATAAAATATTTTATTAAAATGGCAAAGTAGAAAATAAAATAAAATGGCATAAAACAAATAAAAACAGACAACAAAACAAAGATTCTCCTCCTAGCTCTCTGGAAGTCAGTCTTCACCTCTTTGACTTCAAAACAAGGCCTTGAACTCACAATTCCTCCTGCACCATGCTTGGATGGGTAATGGCATGTTCCTACCTTGATGGTAAGAAATTAAACTTCTAAATATGTTTGGCAGCCTCAATGAAATGTTGTCCTTCTAAGGGATGCCTTGGTCATGGTGTCTGTTCACAGCACAAAATCCCTAAGACAAGTGAATATTAACCATAAAGTAGGTAGCTGGCAGGTATCAGCCGACTCTGCACACTAGCTACCCCGGTGCTGGCAAAGACACCTTCAATAAGACAAAAAGGCCACCAACAGATTGGGAAAGGATCTTTACCTATCCTAAATCAGATAGAGGACTAATATCCAATATATATAAAGAACTCAAGAAGGTAGACTCAGAAAATCAAATAACCCCATTAAAAAAATGGGGCTCAGCGCTAAACAAAGAATTCTCACCTGAGGAATACCGAATGGCTGAGAAACACCTGAAAAAATGTTCAGCATCCTTAATCATCAGGGATATGCAAATCAAAACAACCCTGAGATTCCATCTCACACCAGTCAGAATGGCTAAGATCAAAAATTCAGGTGACAGCAGATGCTGGTGAGGATGTGGAGAAAGAGGAACACTGCTCCACTGTTGGTGGGATTGCAAGCTTGTACAACCACTCTGGAAATCAGTCTGGCGGTTTCTCAGTAAATTGGATATGGTACTACCAGAGGATCCCAGAATACCTCTCCTGGGCATATATCCAGAAGATGTTCCAATTAGTAAGAAAGAAACATGCTCCACTATGTTCATAGCAGTCTTATTTATAATAGCCAGAAGCTGGAAAGAACCCAGATGCCCCTCAACAGAGAAATGGATACAGAAAATGTGGTACATTTACACAATGGAGTACTACTCGGCTATTAAAAAGAATGAATTTATGAAATTCCTAGGCAAATGTTTGGACCTGGATTGCATTATCCTGAGTGAGGTAACCCAATCACAAAAGAACTCAAATGATAAGTGGATATTAGCCCAGAAACCCAGAATACCCAAGATATAAGTTACAATTTTAAAACACAAGAAACTCAAGAACGAAGACCCAAGTGTGGACACTTTGCCCCTTCTTAGAATTAGGAACAAAACACCCATTGACAGAGTTACAGAGACAAAGTTTGGAACTGAGACAAAAGGATGGACCATTTAGTTACTGCCATATCCAGGGATCCATCCCATAATCAGCCTACATCCGCTGACACAATTGCATACATTAGCAAGATTGAGCTGATAGGAACCTGATAGAGCTATCTCTAGCAAGACTCTGCGGGGGCCTAGCAAACACATAAGTGGATGCTCACAGTCAGTTATTGGATGGATCAAAGGGCCCCCAATGGAGGAGCTAGAGAAAATACCCAAGGAGCTAAAGGGAACTGCAATTCTATAGGTGGAACAACATTATGAACTAACCACTACCCCGGAGCTCTTGAGTCTAACCGCATATGTATCAAAAGATGGCCTAGTCGGCCATCACTGGAAAGAGAGGCCCATTAGACACACAAACTTTATATGCTCCAGTACAGGGGAACACCAGGGCCAAAAAGTGGGAGTGGGTGGGTAGGGGAGTGGGCAGGGGTATGGGGGACTTTTGGGATAGCATTGGAAATGTAAATGAGGAAAATACCTAATAAAAAAGAAAAAAAACATAAAGTACAGGATAACCATGATAGGTGCTCACACCACAGACACAAAGAATTAAGCAAGAAGGTAGACCCAAGGGAAAGTGTCTGAATGTCATTTATAAGGGGGAATAACATTGTCATAGGAGGCTGAGGGAGGAGGAGAACATGATGGGAGAGAGTTGGGGATGGGTGATAAGGTGATAAGGATCAAGTGTGAGTATAGACATAAGAGTGAGACAAGGTTCAGGCACACATCATACTCTGGGGGTTTCCTTAGTGAAGATGCATAGATGTGGGTATATGGAAACTGAAGGGGCCACCTCCTGTAGACAGTCAGGGCTCCGGTGGACAAACAAGGATACCAACATTCACAAATATATCAACCCAAAATTATTCTGTCTAAAAAAAATGTAGGGAAAAAGATGGAGCAGAGACTGAATGAATTACCAAACAATGATCCACCCAACTTATGACTCATTATATGGGGAGGCATCAATCCATGACACCATCAATGATACTCTGATACACTTGCAGACAGGAGCCAAAGATAAATATCTTTGAGAGGGTCTATGCAGCACCTGACTGAAACAGATGCTGATAAGCCAGAGCCAAACATAGGAAGCAAGTAGGGGGGGGACACTCATGGAGCAGTTGGGAAAATGCCTGAAGAACATGAAAGGTCTAGGAACTCCAGAGGAAGACCAACAGTGTGAACTAACATGACTCCCTGAGAGCTCTCAGGGACTGATTCACCAACCAAAGAACATACATAAGTTTGACCGAGGGCCTAGGCACATTTGTAGCGGATGCACAGCTCACTCTCCATGTGGGTCCCCAAACAACTGAACTGTAGGTTGTCCTGAAGCCTGCAGCCTGACTCTGAAGTCTGTTCTCCAACAGGACAGCCTTGTTTGGCATCTATTGCTTGCCTTTGGTATCCTTTCCTCCTATTGGATTGCCCTGTCTAGCTGTAATAGGACAGGGGGTGCCTAGTCTTACTGCAACTTGATATAGCATGACTGGTTGATATCAATGGTTGTCCTTGTCCTCTTCCCAAGAGACATTGAGGATGGGAGGAAGAGTGGATGGGGAACTAGAAGAAAGATGGTGAGAGACTGGGATGAGACGAGGAAGAGGAAATGGCAGTCAGGACATAAAAAAATAAACAATTAATTTATTTATTATATCATTAATCACACAATACAGTGTACTGTATTTTGTTTGTTTGTGAGACAAAATATTACTATGTCAGCAAGGCTAGGTAGAAAGTCACTATGTAGATTAGGCTGACCTCAAAAATAATTGTGACTTGCCTCATCAATGCTGGGGTTAAATGTGTATACTACCATGCACTACTTTACATTCCAGCTTTACAGTCATTATTTAAATTTATGCTTATTTATTATATTTACTTTCTAGTATGACAATTCCTGATAACATATAAGTGTTTAAATTTCACTACAGAATTGGAAATTACTGATGTGTATATCTTAAACATTTTTTTACAAATCAATTTTCCTGATCTTTCCCAAACCGAACACACCTGTTCATGCAGCTACCTCATGAAATTGCACTTCTGTCACTATCAGTGATCTTTCCTCATGCCTTCCTTTTTTTTATTGGATATTTTCTTTACTTTCATTTCAAATGTTATCCCCTTTCCTTGCTTTCCATCTAAAATTCCCCTCCCACTATACCCTCCTGCTTCCCCTGATCACTACCCCACCCACTCCCAATTACTGGTGATGGTACTCCCCGACACTGGGGCCCAGAGCCTTAACAGGACCAAGGGCCTCTTCTCCCATTGATGACCTACTAGGCCATCCTCTGCTACATGTGAGGCTGGAGCCGTGGGTCCTACCATGTGTACTCTTTGGTTGGTGGTTTAGTCCGTGAGAGCTCTGGGGTACTGTTCAGTTCATATTATTGTTCCTCCTATGGGGATGCAAACCCCTTCATCTCCTTAGGTCCTTTCTCTTGCTCCTTCATTGGGGATCCTATGCTCTGATCAATGGATTACTGTGATCATCCACTTTTGTATTTATCAGGCACTGGCAGAACCTCTCTGGAGGCAGCAATAGCAAGCTCATATCAGCAAGCACTAGTTGGCATCCAACACAGTTGCTACATTTGGTGATTGTATATGGGAGGTATCCGCAACTAGGTCATTCTCTGGATGGTCATTTTGTCAGACTGTGCTCCATGCTTTGTCTCTGTAAATACTTCCAGAGTGTTCTGTTCTCCCTTCTAAGAAGGATAGAAGTATCCACAATATGATCTTCCTTTTTCTTGAGTTTCATGTGGCTTGTGAATTGTATCTTGGGTATTCTGAGCCTCTGAGTTAATATCTACTTATCAGTGAGTGCATATTATGTGCGTTCTTTTGTGATTGGGTTACCTCCCTCTGGGTGATATTCACTAGGTCCATCCATTTACCTACTAATTTCATAAATTCATTGTTTTTAATAGCTAAGAAGTGCTCCATTGTGTAAATTGCCACTTTTTCTGTATCCATTCCTCTGTTGAGGAACATCTGGGTTCTCTCCAGCTTCTGGCTATTATAAATAAGGCTGCTGTGAATATAGTGGATCATATGTCCATATTACATGTTGCCCAGAGAAACAAATAACCCTATTAAAAATGGGGTACAGAGCTATACAAAGAATTCTCAACTGATAAATACCAAATGGCTGAGAAGCAACTAAATATTTTTCATCACCCTTAGTCATCAGGGAAATGCAAATCAAAACAACCCTGAGAGTCCACCTCACACCAGTCAAAATAGCTAAAATCAAAAATTCATGGTACAGCAGATGCTTGCTTGGATGTGGAGAAAGAGGAACATTCCTCCTTTCCTGGAGGGATTGCAAGCTGCTACAACCACTCTGGAAATCAGTTTGGTGTTTCCTCAGAAAATTTGACTTAGTACTATCCGACGACCCAGCAATATCATTTCCGGATCTATACCCAGAGGATTCTGCTCATGCCATCTATGACAGTACTAAGATATATTCTCCATGCATGCTCACCCACATTGTACATAGCATCTTCTTCTTGGTATATGTTAGCATCTTAGTCTTAAGTCTGAAAAACATTAAGTTAGATTTCTTCCTTCTCCTTCTCCTCCTCCTCCTCCACCTCCTCCTCCTCCTCCACCTCCTCCTCCTCCTCCACCTCCTCCTCCTCCTTCGACCTGCTTCTCCTCCTCTTCTTCTTCATCATTACCAGCTCCTCCTCCTCCTCTTCCATCTCCTTCTTCTGTTTATCATTTCTTTTATCATCCTTCTTTTATCCTTCTTTGCCTTTTACATTGACAAACATAAAAAAAATGCATATACACAAAGATATGGTGTTAATGTAGAATAGAGCTGAAATTTGCAATATAATGTAAGCACAACCCTAAAAGTTACACCACATATTTTAATTTGTATAGAAATTTATGTAATATGATATATATATATATGTATGTATGTATATATATATATATATATATATGAACTTTTAATCACTAGGTTTTATATAAAACCCAGAAAATATTTCCAGATTGCCTTCTAAATAGAAGAAACCAAATATGGTTTCTTTTAATCTAATATAAATGATTCATAAGCTATCTTAATTTTATTTCATGATAATATCCACACTCTGAGAACTCCTACATCTCCTTATTCAAATTCAAATAAGTCATTCATAGTTTACTCTCTAATTAAGTCAAATATTCATTCAAGAATCAGTTGTCATACATGCTAGTAGCCATGTAAGATTTTATAGTAAAAATAGAAAACTACTTCCATATATAATGTAAAGCTTAATTTGTGTATATTCATTTGAAATTAGAGATGAATATGTAAGGATAGTTTAGTAAATAATATCTATGCAAATGAACAAGTTACCTACAAGCTTCATAATTGTCTTTACACCCTGTCCTATCACATTAGGTAGGGTTTGTTTTTTTCCTAAGCAGTTTTCTCATTACAGCAAGCTATGTGATTTTTAGAGTGTGTATTTGTATATGTGTGCATGTGAGTGATACCTTATATAAATGTACTAATTTTACAAAATAGTAAAGAGAGTAATCCTAAAGTAGATTTATTTACTTTAAATAAATGTGTCTGTGGATTTATTTTCATAAATGCCATTATCTTCATTTACATTCACTATTTTTCAAATGATCGTCTCTCTTTATTATTAAGAATAAATTACTAGCTGGTCATGGGGACTCTTGGCCACACCCAAATTATAAGCCACCAACCAAAGAGCATACATATGCTGGTCCATGTCTCCTGGCACATATGTAGCAGAAGAATGCTTTATCAAGCCTCATTGGGAGAGAAGGAGCTTAATCCTGTAGAGATTTGATGCCTATAGAAGGGTATACTTGGAGGAGTGCCTTGGGGATAAGTCAGAGGCAAAGGGGCAGAGAATAAGTTAAAAATCTCTGAGTGGGTGTACCAAGAAGGGGGCAACATTTGAGATATAAATAAATAAAATAATAAAAGTTTGAAAATTAGAAAGAAATAAAATTCTTGCAAACCAAATGCAAGAATTTATCAAAAACATCATTCATCATGATCACATAGGAATCAACTCTAGGATGCAGTGATGGTTCAATATATGAAAATTCATAAATGTAATTCAATATATAAACAAAGACAATGGGAAAATAATCCTATGATCATCTGATTAGATACTGAAAAGGACTTTGACAAATTCCAAATCCAAGATTCTTTAATGTTAAATACCTTGGAGAGATTAGGAATGCATGGCAAATACCTATACATAATAAAAGCAAACCAACAACCAACATCAAATCATATGGTGAGAAACTTAAAGAAAGCTCACTAAAATTAGAGACAATACAATCTCTCCCTAATTACTCAATAGAGTGTTTGATGTTCTAGCCATAGCAAATAACGAAAGCATAAGATAAGATAATACAAATAATGCAGATCCAGTGGATCTGAAATGCAAAGGTATCACTATTTACAGATGATATGACAGTACATATAAGCAATTCCAAAAATTCTACCAGATAATTCCTACAACTGTAAAACCGTTTCAGCAAAGTGGATGGATATAAAATTAAAGAACTTAGTAGCTTTCTTTCATAAAAATGATGAAAGGGCTGAGAAAGAAAGTGTGAAAATGCCGGGCATTGGTGGCTCAGGCCTTTAATCCCAGCACTCAGGAGGAAGAGGAAGGAGGATTTCTGAGTTCGAGGCCAGCCTGGTCTACAGAGTGAGTTCCAGGACAGCCAGGGCTACACAGAGAAACACTATATCAAAACAAAACAAAACAAAACAAAACAAACAAAAAAACAAAAACAAAAAATTATGAAAACAAAACTTTTCACAATAGTCACAAATAACATAAGATATCTTAGTGTAACTCTCACCAAGCAAGTAAAAGATCCACATGACAAGAACTTCAAGTTCCTGAAGAAAACAAATGAAAAAGACTTCAGAAAATGGAAAGATCTTCCATGCTCATGAATTGGCAGGATTAACATAGTGAAAATAGTAATCTTAACAAAAGCAATCTACAGATTCAATGCAAAATTCCAACACAGTTCTTCATAGACATGTAAAAAAATGATTTTCAACTTCATATAGGTGAAAAAATGCAAGGCCAAAAGTATACTGAAGAATGGAAGAATTCCTGGGGAATCGTCATTCCTGACCTCAAGCTGTACTACAGGAAATTGTAATGAAACCTGCATGATGATATTGGTACAGAGACAGACAGATCAATCAATGGAATAGAAATGAAGACGCAAAAATAAACCCACATGCCTGTAGAAACTTGGTATTTGAAAAAGAAGCCAAAACCAAACAGTGGACAAAAGAAAGCATCTTCAACAAATGGTGCAGCTCTAATTGGTGGGCTACAAGTAGAAGAATACTGTTTGACCCACATTAATCAACTATACAAACCTCATGTCCAAAAGGATCAAGGACCTCAAGATAAACCTAGATACACTAAATCTAATAGAGATAAAAGTAGGAAATAGCCTTGAATGCACAGACACAGGGAAATTTTTCCTGAACAGAACACCAATGGCTTAAGATGTAAGATCAGCAATTGATAAAGGGACCTCTTGAAACTGAAAAAGTTCTGTAAGGAAAAGGATACTGTCAATAAAACAAAACAGCAACCCACATATTGGGGAAAAGGTTGTCACTAACTGTACATCATGTAGAGTACTAATATCCAAAAGATATAATGTACTCAAAAAGATAGATTCCCCAAAAACAAATAACCCAAATTCAAAATAGGTACAAAGCTAAACAGTGAATACTCAACAAAAGAGTCTCAAATGGCCAAGAAGCACTTAAAAAAACATTCAACATCCATAGTCATTAGGGAAATGCAAATCAAACAACCTTGAGATTCCATCTTATACCAATCAGAATGGCTAAAAAGTCAAATGACAGCACAGAATGGTGAGGATGTGGAGATTGCAGAAGATTCCTCGATTGCTGGTAGGATGGCAAACTGGTACAATTACTCTTGAAATCAATCTGACAGTTCCTCAGAAAATTGGAAATAGTTCTACCTGAAGACACAGCTTGATCCTTTCTTTGCATGTAATCCACCATACTACAAGGGCACTTGCTACACTGAGTTCACAGCACCGTTATCCATAATAGCCAGAAGCTGGAAGAAACAAGATGTCCCTTAACCAAAATATTGATATGTTGTCAATTTACACAGTGGAATATTATCAAACTATTTTAAATGAGGACATCATGGATTTTGCAGGAAAATGGATAAATTTAGAAAATTTTATCCTGAGCAAGGTAAACCAGATGCAAAAGGATATGCATGATACATATTCATTGATCAGTGGATATTACCCAAAAAGAATATAATTAATACTCATGAAACAAACCCAGAAACATTGTGAAGTTAAAGAACAGGAAAGTCCCAGTGAAGATACATGAATTCCAACTTGAAGTGAGGCAAATCCAATGAAACACCTTGGGTGAGGCAAGGCTAGGGAATGTTGGGGTGATAAGGCAAGGGGAAAAACACAAGATAGTCCCATAGGGCCAAGATAGTGAATGGAATTATGCAGTTGCCAGGGGTCTGGGATGGGATATTCCTTAAAACGTCCCAGAGACTAGGTATGAGTTGACCTTAGCAGAAATGGTGGCCAGTGGAGATTTGAAGCCTGAATGTACCATGTCTATTAGTTAAGACAAACCCACAATGGAGAGATTGAACACCAACACCCGTATAAAACGTTTGGCCCAAAATTGATCCTGTCTAAAATTAATGCAAGGACCAAATGGACCCAAAACTGAAAAAAATGGCTGAGTAATTACCAGCCCATTTTAGATCCATTCCATGGGCAGGTACTAATCCCTCACACTATTACTGATGCTAGCATGACTATCCTCTGAGAGGCTCTACTAAGCAGATGACTGAGACAGATGCAGATACTCACAGCCAAGCCTTGGTGGAGGTTAGCAACACCTATAGAAGAATTAAGGGGCGAACTGAAGGGGATGCTATCCCATAATGAAGTCAACAGTGTCTACTAACCTGGACCCCGGGGAGCTCTCAGAGTCTGAACTAGGAACCAAGGAGCATACACAGGCTGTTCTGAATATTGAGGCACATATGTAACACAGGGCTGCCTCCTCTGGCCACAGTGGGTAAGGCAATACCTACAGGGGTGGGGGAGGGGCACACTCTTAGAGGCAAAGTGTATGGTCAAAGGGGAAGAACTTGGCAAATGGGAACAGAAATTGGTGCCAACATTTGGGATGTTAATAAATAAAATATTTATTTCTTAAAAAAAGAGATCCAAAATGGCAAGTCATAGATCTCTCTCACTCATTCTACATCCTCAGCCTCCTGATTTATAAACCTGTGGTTAAGAACTTGGCAATCCTGCCGATGGTAGGAGGGCCATTAGACTATTAAAACACTGTGGGTCAAAGATCTAATGACTCTATTTTATTTTGTTTCTAAATTTAGTTTTCCAGGTGTACACAAACAGATATTTGGCCACTGGTACACACTTACCCACATAAACACAGCCATTCTGGTCTCCTGTAAGATTTATATGATCACTACCCATAAAATGGCTTTATACGTAGTTCTAAAGATCTAAATCATTAAAACACCGATGTAGGTGTAAGTCTGAGAGCTCAGCAGGTAAAGGTGATTGATCCCAAGCCTGATGACTTTAATCCCCAAGACCTGATTTTCATAGTTTGTCCTCTGATTTCAAGCATCTTATGACTCTTCTTCATGGTGGATGGTAAATCCTTGAACTGGATTTTCTTTTTGTGTTTCTTCACAACAACCAAAAACAAAATATGAGAAAACTCCAACCAAGTGCTTTTTTAAAAATTAGATATTTTCTTTATTTACATTTCAAATGTTATCACGATTCCTAGTTTCCTTGCCAAAAATCACCTATCCTCTCCCCTGCCCCTTCTCCCCAATCCATCCACTATTTCCTCCTGGTCCTGGTGTTCCCCAGTACCAGGTCATAGAACCTTCACAAGACC
The DNA here is from genome assembly GCF_978045245.1 of Mus caroli. Lineage (NCBI taxonomy): Eukaryota > Metazoa > Chordata > Mammalia > Rodentia > Muridae > Mus > Mus caroli. The sequence continues at coordinate 72,828,099 of NW_028227273.1, read as the reverse complement.
AAGGACCTCTCCTCCCATTGATGGCCAACTTGCCATCCTCTCCTACATATGCAGCTAGAGACATGGGTCCCGAGTCCCACCATGTGATTTCTTTCATTCATTGGTGGTTTAGTCCCAGGGAGCTCTGGGAGTCCCAATGAAGGAGCTTGAGAAAATCTTAAATGTTCAATGTTTAGGAGATGCAATTTGTCTTTAAGTCCATCAATTATTTTTGGATTTCACGGATTTCTGGGATTGATCCAATTTATTGTCCTTGACATTTTAGAGGAAGATTCCTTTATTAGTTTCCCACTAATGATGTTCTCCTTTAAGCTTTCTCTACTTACTGAGATGTTTCCTTATTCTTTCCAAAAATACCAACTGTATGTGCAGCATGTATACATCCAATATCACATGGGATATTACACCCTAACAGAAACATGACAACTTTGACTGCACCAATCTTACACACATAACTTAGAGACACATATGCAATCGCCCTTTGTATCATTCAACTGCTCCTTCCTAGCTTGTCTTTGATTCTGTTTGTCCCTGTCATGAGGTCAATTTTACTGTATGACAATTTTCCTGAGAGTCCATGTACACATAGCTGCTCCCCACATATATAAACTTTGATGAAAAAGGATGAAAAGGAAAAAGAAAAAGAAAAGAATTTTTCTAACCTAGGTCTACCCTTGAAAACTACAAAAATAAGCTTATGTAGAAAAGATGAGTTTTCCTATGGTTGTGAATATATTTACAAGGAGGTGTAAAAGGATAACTGACCATTGAACAAAACAATCATGAAGTCCAGGTAGGGGTAAGGGGTTAAATGGCAAGGAAGGATGACTAAGACCTCCACAGCATATAATCACATTAGGGCCTATTATAACATACTCTATGACTTTTGACAGAATTAACTGTATCATAGCTGAAATTCCAAATGAGATACAGGCCTTATGTTCAGTTTTTTAGAAAATAGTGGGTTATTCCCTAATAGTCAGGACAATGCTGTACCAGTCGTCACCTGTTTCCTGGTGGGTCAGCCCTGTACAATGCAGAAGCCAGTACTATGCTAACCTGTTGTATTTTTACCCAGGAATCCTTTGATTAGGATGTTTAATGAACAGTTTATGTTAATTTATGTACTGCATCATTACTCCATGGTCTTCACAGCAATAGACTCTCACCAACTAGTTATGATGGGCATGCAAAATAGAAACAAACTCCTGTGGTTCCAAGTAACTCACAGTCCACTCAGACCAATAACTCACAGGGAAAAGAATTGTCTGAAAGAAAGATTTTATTTAAAAATTTCCAATAAATAAATTTCAATCAATAACTCATATCTCTGGTTGAAAAATTGTTCATCCATTCAGGGTAGCACTCATCAGAACCCTATTTGGTTCAGTTCTGTTAGAAATGCCAAAAAAAATGATAAACTTATTTTCTCACAAAATATCAAATACAAATTAGCTCCTTCTTTAAAAAGTAAGCAAGAAAAAATACATACATGAATTAAATAAATAAATAAATAAATAAATAATAGCAAGAAAACTAGGAATATTACGTTTATTCATTAAACATTACTGTTACTTGGTTTTTATTATGTATTGTTTTGTAGATTTATTTTTTAATATTTTTTTATATTCGGTTTACATACACATCACAGATCACTCTCCCTCCTCTATTCCTAGTCCCATACTTAAAAATGCATACCCATGGGTCGAAACCACTGTCTCCTGCTTGAGATAAGTTTTGATCCAGAGCTCCGCCATTAAACTATCTCATGTTTTTACATCAATATGGTTGTCTGTTCGCGATTCTTGGGTGCATGCCGAATCGGGAATTGAGTGAGGGTTTCCCCACTAGGTTCTTTCCTTTGGAGGTCCCACCGAGATCTGTGTTACACCCAGGAAAACGAAAGACCCCTTGGAGGTACATTTGTTTGTGTGCATCTTACATGTTGTCTGTTGTCTAAGTGTGGCACTGCTGAATTTGTGTCTTGGTTTTTCAGTTCTGAGATTGTGAATTTGTGTCTTGGTTTGTGAATTTGTGTCTTGGTTTTACAGTTCTGAGATCGTGGTTTCAAGTCCCACCTTGTGCCTTGGTTTTACGGTTCTGAGATCATGGGTTCAAGTCCCACCTTGTGCCTTGGTTTTATGGTTCTGATATCGTGGGTTCACGTCCCACCTTGTGCCTTGGTCTTACGTTTCTGAGATCGTGGGTTCGAGTCCCACCTTGTGTCTTGGTTTTACAATTCTGAGATCGTGGGTTCAAGGAACGAGTGTGCTTAGATACTGGTGGGGTATTTGTTTGTTTGTTTGTTTGTTTGTTTGTTTGTTTGTTTGTTTGTTTTTCTCTGTTACTGTCTTGTTCTGTTGTGGTTTTCGTCATGAGACAGACTGTGTGTGTGTCAACCCTTTGTTTCTGACTGTGGACTTGGACTGACATTAGGACAGAATTTGTCAGTGATAGTTAAGAAAAACAACTCGGCGCATATGCCTGGCCACACACAGCCACAGGGCTGGACTGAGAACTTCTGGCTTCAGCGGCAGCATGCTGGCCGAGGCAAGGCGCCATGTGAGAAACCGTGGCCCAGGGGGGAACACCAATGTGGAGGTTTCCCCGGGATGCCCACCCCACAACCACCACATATTTCACCGCCTCTGGGAAGGGCAAGAAAAGAAAGAGGGGCGAGGCCCATGGGGCCCTGCACTGGCCCTGCCTGGCTTCCTAGAGTGGCCATGATGCCTGCTGGGGAGGGGCTGACTAGAGTCCCGCCTCCTCTGCCTTCACCCCCTCCCTCCCAGAGTTGGCCCGGTGCAGCCAGCTGTGAGAGCTGCCTTCCCTTCCCTGCCCCACATGTTTTCTCTTCTAGGGTGGCCCCACCCTAAGCTGCTAACCAGCGAGGGAGACATCTGCCCACTTACAACTTCTGTCCCAGGTAAGGGGCACCTACGAGTCTAATCACCAGGCTCTGACAAAAGTGTATAGAGGTCTGGAAAAAGGTGAGCTTAGACTGTAAGGAAGAGCAAAGCTTCAGCAGACTCAGGAGAGATAGATGACAGTGAAAATAGAGATGAAAGAGATTAGAGAGGTCTGAGATGAGAGAGATACCCCGAATGAGAAATATTTACAGTAGAACCAGTAAGAGGCAGAGAAGGCGTATTATGAGAGGAGGGAGAGAGAGAGAGAGAGAGAAAGAGAGAGAGAGAGAGAGAGAGAGAGAGAGAGAGAGAGAGAGAGAGAGAGAGAGAGAGAGGCAGAAAAAAGAAAAAACAGGAGGGATCATAGACAAGAGAGAATCTTGGCCGCAGTGGTAGGAGAGAAAGAAAAAGACAGGACCTAGAAACCTGGGCAACAGAAGCTAAAAGGGCTTAGCTGTGTTAGACTGAAGTTACTTATTTGAGATACACCCTTTGAGACGGGAAGCAGTGGCTAAAAGAAGCCAGAAAAAGACTGTAATTGCACCAAGGCATGTAAGAGAATTCTTGAATACCGCTGGTATTTACAGACTCTAGATACCTGGGTTGGCGACCTTAGCTGCCTGTTGTACCCCCTAACCAAGGAAGGGGAAGTGTTTGTGTGGACCCCAGATCACCAGAAAGCCTTTAGAGAAATGAAAAAGGCCCTACTGATGGCCAGCCTTTGCCTGACCTAACCAAGCCTTTCACTCTTTATGTGGAAGAGAGATCAGGGGTTGCCAGAGGAGTCCTTACTCAGACTTTGGGACTTTGAAAAAGGCCAGTGGCTTACCTATCCAAGAAGTCAGACCCTGTTGCCAGCGGGTGGTTTCTTGCCTGAAAGCTATTGCTGCCATAGCTCTGCTTGTCAAGGATGCTAATAAGCTCACTCTGGGACAGCAAATAACTGTAGTGGCACCCCACACTCTTGAAAGCATTATCCAAAAGCCCCCTGACTGATAGGTGATGACCAATGCTTCTGTGACACATCAGAGCTTTTTGTTTACTGAACAAGTGACCTTCGCTCCACCTGCTGTCCTCAATCTCGATACCCTACTGCCCAAGACTTCACCTACTCATCACTGCGCTGACGTTCTGGCGGAAGAAACTGGTACTCAAAATGATCTGAAGGATCAGATCAGCCTTGGCCTGAGAGTTCGAGCTGGTACACGGATGGCAGTAGCCCCTCGGTTGAAGGACTGAGACAGCCAATGTGATGGCCAAGAAGATCCTAGAAGAAATCTTCCCAAGGTTTGGGATACCCAAGGTAATCAGGTCCAATAATGGACCTGACTTTGTTGCCCAGATAAATCAGGGACTGGCCAAGATATTGGGGTTTGATTAGAAGTTACATTGTGCATACAGGCTCCAAAGCTCAGGGCAGATAAAAAAGATGAATAGAATTCTAAAAGAAACTTTGACAAAATTAACCAAAGAGACTGGTGCAGACTTGGTGCTCCTTCCCCACACCCTATTTAGAACTGAAAATACTCCCTCTTGATTCAGTCTTACTCTTTTTAAGATCCTTTATGGGGCTCCCATGTCCATCACTGTCTTAAATGATGTGTTTAAACCTACATGTTGTTGTAATAATAATATGTATGCTAAGTTAAAAGGCTTGCAGGTGGTGCAGAAAAAAGTCTGGTCACAATTGGCTACAGCGAATGAGCTGGGTACCACAAAAGACATCTCACCAGTTCCAGCCAGAGATCTGATCCATGTACACCTACATCATGCCCAGACCCTCAAGCCTCAGTAGAAGGGTCACTGTCTAGTTCTTTTTACTACCCCTTCTTATTCTGTTGATTTCTATTCTCCACATAGAGATATAGACTTCTAAAATTCTAAGATTAGAATTACTTAGTAGAAGAAGAGTGAAATGAAAGAAAATAAAACTTGAGACCCGTGATTCATGTAATGTATATCATTTAGCCCAAAGAGTTGTTTGTGAGCTTTGAAACCTGGGGTTGAGAACATAGCAGAACAGGCCAGGACATGCCTGGGTAGGCCCGTACTTAAGACATTCTTGAGGCTGCTTAGCCATAAAGATAAAGAGAATGACATGCCTCCCAATCTCCCACCCTTCTGACAGTCTGCTGATGTTTAAATGGACCAATCATGTGAAAACACTCCAATTCCTCCCCCAGTCCCAGCCCCTTTTCTATAAAAACCCCTAGCTTGCAAGCCTCGTGGTCAAAACCACTGTCTCCTGTGTGAATACATTTCGACCTGGAGCTCCGCCATTAAACAGTCTAAACCACTATCTCCTGCATGAGATAAGTTTCAATCCGGAGCTCTGACATTAAACTAACTTGTGTTTTAAAAAAAATGCATACTCACATTGCCCCTCTCCTTCTCTTCAGAGAAAGGAATCCCCATTGGGTACCACTTCACCCTGGGGTATATAGGGCCAGAGAGGCAAGACACAACCTTCCCACTGAGGACCAACAATGAAGTCCAGGTAGGTGTAAGGGGCCCAATGGCAAAGAAGAAAGTCTAAGACATCCACAACATCACTTGTTCTGGGACCCACATGAAGACCAAGCTTCATAGTTGTACCAAATATGTAGGGGGGGGGGGTCTAGCTCCAACAAGTTCCATTATTTAGATTTATGAATTTTATAGTGCTCCTTCAGAGTATCAAACATGTGTTTTCCATTGAATTTCTTTTTTATTATTTGTTTATTTATGTAGTTATTTGTTAGTTTGTTTGTTTGTTTTTACAATTCGGTTTTAAATTTCCTCCTAGTCTGCACTTCAACTTTTCCAAATTCCATACCACCTCCCTGTTTCTCTTCTCCAGGAGGATGTGCCTAGCCCCAATCCCCACCCCAGCTTACTTCTAAATTCCCTGGGGCATCCAGTCTCTTGAGGGTTAGATGCATCTTCACTGACTAAAACCAGACCCAGCAGTCCTCTGCTGTATAAGTGTTGGGGGCCTCATATCAGCTGCTGTATGCTGCCTGGTTGGTGTCCATTGCTTGAGAGATCTCCAGGGTCCAGGATAACTGAGACTGCTGGTCTTTCTACAGGATTTGTTTCCTCCTCAGCTTCTTCCAGCTTATCCCAAAATGTCTCACAATAACTTAAAGTCTCTCAAGAAAGAAACTGAAGATCTCAGAAAATGGAGAGATCATGCATGCTCATGGATCGGCAGAATTAATACAGTAAAACTGGCCATTCTTCCAAAGTCAATCTACAAGTTCAATGCAATCCCCATAAAAGTCCCAACAAAATTCTTCAAAGACATGGAAAGAGCAATTCTCAAATTCATCGGGAAAGGCAAACAACAACAACAACAAAACCACAGAATGGTGAAAAATGGTCTTAACAATGGAAGAACAGCTAGGGGAATCACCATCCACCCCTGACTTCAATCTTTACTACAGAGCAATTGTTCTTTTTTAAATGCATGGAATAGGTACAGAGACAGACATGTTGATCAATGGAATAGAAATGAAGGCCCAGAAATAATACTACACACAGATACTTGGTCTTTGACAAAGAAGCTGAACATATACAATGGAAAAGAGAAAGCATCTTTTTTTTTTAACCTTTGTAATGATGTTTATTTACTTTTCTAGATGGACTCATTTACAAATTCAATTATGCAAAGAAACATACCAGCAACCTCATTCAAAGAATTAGATTCTTTTATTAGTAAAGACAACAGTGATCAAAATTATGACTTATAGAATGGATCCCAAGATTATTTTTTCCAAATGTTATTAGGTATTTGTTTCATTTACATTTCAAATGTTATCCCAAATGTTCCCTATGCACTTGCCCCCCACACACACACTCCCATACACACCTACTCCCACTTCATGGCACTGGTGTTCCCTTGTACCTAGACATATAAAGTTTACAAGACGAAGGGGCCTCTTGATCCAATGATGGATGACTAGGCCATCTTCTGCTACATATGCATCTAGAGACAGGAGCTCTGGGGGTACTGCGTAGTTCATATTGTTGTTCCACCTATAGGGTTGCAGATCCCTTTAGCTCCTTAGGTACATTCTCTAACTCATCCATTGGGGGCCTTGTGTTCCATCCAATAGCTGACTGTGAGCATCCACTTATGTGTTTGCTAGGCCCCGGCATAGCCTCACAAGAGACAGCTATATCAGGGTACTTTCAGCAAAATCTTGCTGATATATGCAATAGTGTCTGTGTTTGGAAGCTGATTATTGGATGGATCCCCAGGTGCAGCAGTCTCTAGATGATCCACCCTTTTGTCTCAGCTCCAAATTTTGACTCTGTAATTCCTTCCATGAGTGTTTTGTTCCCAATTCTATGAAGAGGCAAAGTGTCCACACTTTGGTCTTCATTCTTCTTGAGTTTCATGTGTTTCGAAAATTTTATCTTATATCTTGGGTATTCTAAGTATCTGGGCTAAAATCCACTTATCAGTGAGTATAGATCACGTGAGTTCTTTTGTGATTGGGTTACCTCACTCAGGAAGATACCCTCCAGATCCATCCATTTACCTAGGAATTTCATAAATTCATTGTTTTTAATAGCTGAGTAGTACTCCATTGTGTAGATGTACCACATTTTCTGTATCCAGTCATCTGTGGAAGGACATCTGGGTTCTTTCCAGCTTCTGGCTATTATAAATAAGGCTGCTATGAATATAGTTGAGCATGGGTCCTTATTACCAGCTGGAATATCTTCTGGATATATGCCCAGGAGAGGTATTGTGGGATCCTCCAGTAGTCCTAAGTACAATTTTCTGAGGAACCACGAGACTGATTTCTATAGTGGTTGTACAAGCTTGCAATCCCACCAAAAATTGAGGAGTGTTCCCCTTTCACAACATCCTCACCAGCATCTACTGTCACCTGAATTTTTGAACTTAGCCATTCTGCCTGGTTTGAGGTGGAATCTCAGGATTGTTTTGGTTTGCATTTCCCTGATGATTAAGGATACTGAACATCTTTTCAGGTGCTTCTCAGCCATTCAGTATTTCTCAGGTGAGAAATCTTTGTTTACCTCTGAGCCCCATTTTTTAATGGGGTTATTTCATTTTCTGGAGTCCACCTTCTTGAGTTCTTTTTATATATATATATATTGGATATTAGTCCCCTAACTGATTTAGGATTAGTAAAGTTCCTTTCCGAATCTGTTGGTGGCCTTTTTGTCTTATTGATAGTGTCTTTTGCCTTACATAAGCTTTGCAATTTTATCAGGTCCCATTTGTCTATTCTTGATCTTACAGCACAAACCATTGCTATTCTATTCAGGAATTTTTCCCCTGTGCCCCTATCTTCAAGACTTTTTCACACTTTCTCCTCTATTAGTTTCAGTGTCTCTGGTTTTATGTGGAGTTCCTTGATCCACTTAGACTTGACTTTAGTACTAGGAGGTAAGAAAAGATCAATTCATATGCTTCTACATGATAACTGCCAGTTGTGCCAGCACCATTTGTTGAAAATGCTGTCTTTTTTTCCACTGGATGATTTTAGCTACCTTCTCAAAGATCAAGTGACCATTGGTGTGTGAATTCATTTCTGGGTCTTAAATTTTATTCTTCAGTAAAGGGTGCTGGAATAATTGCCTCCCTGTATATAGAAAAATAAAAATACAATAATAGTTGTCACTTTGCACAAAGGTAAAATCCAGGTGGATCAAGGACCTCAACAGAAAACCAGATCCACTGAAACTATTAGAAGAAAAAGTGGTAAAGTGCCGTGAACTCATTGGCACAGGGGAAAATTTCCTAAACAGAACTCCAATGGCTCAAGCTCTAAAATCAAGAATTGATAAATGGGACCTCACAAAATGGGAAAGCTTCTGTAAGTGAAAGATCATAGTCAGTAAGACAAATCAGCAATGCGCAGGTTGGGAAAAAGTCTTCACTAACATCACATCTGATAATGGGCTAACATTCAAAATATATAGAGAACTCAAGAAGTTAAATACCCCCCAAAAAACCTCAATCTAAAAATGGAGTATAAAACTAAACAGAGAATTCAAAACGGAAGAATCTCAAATAACTGAGAAGCACCTAGTGAAATGTTAAAAGTTCTTAGTGGTCAGAGAAATGTATTTCAAAACAGCCCTGATATTACAACTTAAACCAATCAGAATGACTAAGAACAAAATCCCAGGTGACAAAACCTGTTGATTGTTGAGGATGCAGAGAAAGAGGAACACTCTTCCATTGCTAGTGGGACTACAAATGGAATTTCTATCAAATATAATGATACCCACTAAAATAAGGAAGGTAAAGTAAGATTTGTGTGCAGAACATCTCACACAACCATCAGCTTCACTGCACACATATAGCACAATTATAGCATCAGAGGGGCGATATTATCTCTTCAATTATTTTTTTTAAGATTTATTTATTATTACATCTAAGTACACTATGGCTGTCTTCAGATGCACCAGAAGAGGGCGTCAGATCTCATGGTTGTGAACCACCATGTGGTTGCTGGTATTTGAACTCAGGACCTTTGGAAGAGTAGTCGGTGCTTTTAACCACTGAGACATCTCTAACACTCTCTTCAATTCTAAAGGTGAGATCCCTTGGCCTCTAGAAAACAGAGCTGATAACAACCTCTTTTTTTTTTAATTAGATATTTTTTTATTTACATTTCAAGTGTTATTCCATTTCCTAGTTTCTCCTCTGAAAATCCCCTATCCCCATGCTCTCCAACCCACCCATTCCCATTCATACTCCTGGCATACCCCTATAATGAGGCATAGAACCTTGACAGGACCAAGGGCCTCTCCTCCCATTTATGACCTACTAGGCCATCCTCTGCTACATATACAGCTAGAGTCACAAGTTCAACCATGTGCTTTCTTTGATTGGTGGTATAGTTCCAAGGAGCTCTGGGGGTTACTGGTATGATGTTCCTCCTATAGGACTTCAGACCCCTTTAGCTCCCTGGGGAATTTCTCTAGTTCTTTATTGGGAACCTTTTGCTTTGTCCAATGGATGGCTGTGAGTATCCGCTTCTGTATTTAGCAGGCACTGGCAGGACCTCCCAGGAGACAGCATTATCAGGCTCCTGTCAGCAGGCTCCTGTTGGCATCTGCATGCTATCTGGGTTTGGTGGTTGTATATGGAATGGATCCCCAAGTGGGGCAGTCTCTGGATGGACATTTCATCCAGTTCTGCTCCGAACTTTGTCTCTGTAACTCCTTCCATGGGTATTTTTTTCCCCTTTCTAAAGAGGATTCTGAGCTTCCAGGCTAATAACCACTTATCAGTGAGTGCATATCATGTGTCTGCTTTTGTGACTGGGTTACCTCACTCAAGATGATATACTCCAGATCCATCCATTTATCTAAGAATTTAATAAAATCAATTATTTTTATAGCTGCTAGTACTCCATTATGTAAATGCACTACATTTTCTGTATCCATTTCTTTGTTGAGGTGCATCTGGTTTGTTTCCAGCTTCTGGCTATTATAAATAAGGGTGCTATTACCATAGTGGATCATGTGTCCTTATTACATGGTGCAGCATCTTCTGGGTATATGCCCAGGAGTGGTATTGCTGGATCTTCCAGGAGAACTATATCTAATTTTCTGAGGAACTGCCAAACTGATTTCCAGAGCGGTTGTACCAGCTTGCTGTCCCACAAGCAATGGAGGAGTGTTTCTCTTTCTGCACATCCTCAACAGCATCTGCTGTCACCTGAGTTTTTGAACTTAGCAATTCTGACTGATGTGAGGTGGAATCTCAGGGTTGTTTGATAACAACCTCTTTTAACTTTAAAATACTCCCTTAAGAGCTAATAGGAAGATTTGTAGTTCATTATTGAACTACATCATTGAACTATTAACAGGGGAGAAAAGTTCAGAGCTTATTTACTGCCTGGTCAAGTCTACTTAGAATATCTATTGCTACAACAAGTGAAATAGTAATTGTAAGTCTAAGGGGAGATGAGATCACAGAATCACATATCCATATTCAGACCCCGGTACCTCCCTTAAAAGGACACTTTGAGTTTTGTGTCAAGGGCACTAATATCAGCATCCCAGGAAGAAAAATGGTGCAGAAAGTGGAACAGACTGCAACCTGAGAGCAGAGAAGATTAAATAGTCCAGTCTTGGTAAGTAATCATAAGAGACATTCAGACATGGTATAGAAACTCGATGAAAAGAAAAGTTACATAGAACCCAGAGAAATTCCTCAGGAAGGGAATCAGATAGAAATGAATGCTGGGGTCCTGCAAGCACTGCATTCCACTTCTAACTTAGCCCATTCCTCACTGTCAGTGCCATCTGTGCTGTCACACTGGTTACAAATCTAATGCTTATGAGCTCTTGCAATATCTGTCTGAAAGATATCAGAGTTTCCCTTACGAAATATTTCACTAGGACATATTTGTGGTAAGTTTATAACTGAGTTTTAGTTTTATTTGTGCTGTTATGTACAGTGGTGAATCTGGACAATTCTGAATTAGATCAAAAGCTCTGGATGCATGATTTATAATCAGGGCATTTATGGCAGATATTCTTTTATTATGCAAGTGGATGTATAGATCTTATTATTAAATATTTGGAAATAATTATTATAAACAAAAAGAGACTAAAAACTAAGTTCTCCTGACAGTAAAGTGACAGCTTTAATTGCCTATGATTCCATGCAACATGCATAGTACATTTTCAGGACTTCTACATGTACATGTACTATTACTTCAGGTTTGAAGGAATGAGTGAACTATGTTCCAGAAACCAATCATTTCTACTGGGAATTCCACATAAATGATGGCCTCATTTCATCAAAACATTTCCTCTGACTCAGAGTGAGAATGTGATTAATGAAAATAGGTTTGAAACCAGTTTGAAAGTACAAAAAATGCTTTAATATTAAATAATTCACCTGGAAGAATCATTTTTAATGGCCTCGGAATGCAATAAAAACATTCACTGTGGAGAATCCAGATGAATTAGAACTTTATTGGCCACATGTATGACCTGTCGGTTATCAGTTCAGGTTCTAAGTGGAGCTCTGGGTCACTTGTCAAGGGTTTCCTAGTTGCTTTACTTGAAAGCATTAGGATTTGTCTAGGAATATGTACAAGGCATGTAAATGAGCAAGGAAAGATTCATGGGAAAGTTTGAAGAGAGGACACTGAAGCAGGAAATGATATAGTTATGTTTCAACCTCAAAGATTAAAAGTAAAGAAGATCTGCTTTGTGATGGTTTGCATAGAGGAAGAGGGATCAGTCAAAGTCAGCCTGTAGAAGGCTATGCACTCAGGCACTGGGGACTTCCCCTCTCTCTTTTCCACACAAGACTGTGTGACAAATGACAGCCATGTGACTATCTGGTATTTTCCTAAGTTGGTCTAAACTTGCCATGTTCCTCCCGCCAGACATTTTCTCCACAGTTAGTCCAGTGCCAGATACAGAGTACTGTATCATTATAAATATTGATATTTGTGTATCAATATTTATAAAGACTTAATAAAATGCTAGTTAGAAATCTCTATGGTTCATTCTTAGAATAGGGAACAAAATACCCATGGAAGGAGTAACGGAGACAAAGTTCAGAGCTGAGATGGAAAGAAGGCCCATAGAGATTGCCCTACCCAGGAATCCATCCCATAAACAACCACCAAACCCAGACACTATTGCACATGCCAGCAAGATTTTGCTGACAGGACCTTGATATAGCTGTCTCTTGTGAGGCTATGCCAGTTCCTAGAAAATCAGAAGTACTTGCTCACAGTCATCTATTGGACGGAATACAGGGCCTGCAATGAAAGAGCTAGAGAAAGTACCAAAGGACATAAAGGGGTCTGCAACCCTATAGGAGGAACAACAATATGAACTAACCATTACCCCCCCCCACCAAGCTTGTGTCTCTAGTTGCATATGTAGCAGAGCATGGCCTAATAGGCCATCAATGGGAGGAGAGGCTCTTGATCTTGCGAAGATTATATGCCCAAGTACAGGGCAATGCCAGAGCCAGGAAGCAGGAGTAGATGGGTTGGAGAGCAGGGAGCAGGGGAGGTGGGGTATAGGGGACTTTTGAAATGTAAATGAAGAAAATATCTAATAAACATTTTTAAAAATTGTTTTGAAGGAAAAAGAAATTTAGAAGGTAGATCTTAGAGAGCAACCCAGTGATTCCTAGATGTAAGCCTTTGAATATAATGTGTTAAAATATTTAATTAAGAGAACTAAAACATTTAACTTATTTAAATTTAACAAAAAAAGAAATCTCTATGGTTAACATATGTAACCAGTGTACAGCGTGGTCCCCTTGTGGGACCACTAACAGCAGGAGCAGGGGCTATCTCTGACTCTGTTGCCTGCTTTTGGCAACAGAACCCTTTCCCCTAACTGGAGTTTGTCTAGCCTTAATAGAAGAAGTTGTGACAAGAAATTAAATTTTATATATAAAAAATGAATAAATTCCAGAATTATTTTCTATGTATGTAGCAAGGGCCTTTTAACTTTTACAAAACTTTTATAAAAGGGCCTTTATAATTTTTATTTCTTTCAGATTTCAACTATTAGAATTAAATATTTTTACAGGTATTTGAAAACAGTGCCATCAAATATCGCACTACTTATAATTTATACAGGAAATTGAAAGTAGAAAAACTGACCACACAGATGAGTCCTACAGGATATTGTTTTCTACTATAAACTTCCCTCTGACCGTAAAATATTTTAAACATTAATGTCATTTGACATAGTAATCTTTTTCCTCCAGTGTTAATGTTTGTAACTATCCCTTGACACAATTCATGTTGGAATTATAGCCTGAATTTATAAAACTCAACTCTTATGTCCTTAATCATACATCACTTCTTTTGGTGATACAAAAATAATATGGGTTGTTCCCTTATTATTAATTTTGTAGTCATATTACTATATTTTACATGGATTTGTGTTTAACTCCCAGAGTTAAATGTAAGCCATATGACTATTGTCTAGTTGTGAGGATGAAATCATTGCTTTCTTTCAAACATGAGTCACCCCTAACAAATATTGTTGTGCTTCTCCTGTTAATGAGACAGTGCTGGTTTTTTACACTTTTCACAAAGTATGAACTTAGAGATATCTGATTGCTTTGTGCCCCAATACAATAACTTTTATGTGTAAAAAGTATGCAAAAGTGGTAGATGTCCTACATGTTGAATATATCATATGGATTCATTTAGGATAGAGAATGGTGACTGTGTCTCCACCTTCACCTTGCCATTCAATATCCTCAGTTTGAGAACAAGAACTGACAGCATGGAAGCCAGTGAGTTGTCTATAAGAATGGTATTCATCTTTCTGACTACAATTGGAATTCTAGGAAATTTCACTCTTCTATACCACTATATATATTTTTACCTAACAAGGTACAGGTTAAGGTCTACAGACTGGATTCTAATTCACTTGATTGTAGCCAATATCTTAACTGTACTGGGTAAAGGAGTGCCCCAGACAATATCCTCATTTGGGTTTACAGATTTTCTCAATGATATTGGATGCAAATTGGTTTCTTCTTTACACAGAGTAGGAAGGGGTGCAAGTATTGGCAGCACCTCACTTCTTAGTGTATTTCAGGCCATCGTCATCAGCCCCAGGAACTCCAGGGATTCAGAACTTAAAGTAAGAACACACAAGTGCATTTGTTGTTCAGTGTACCTCAACTGGTTGATTTATTTATTTATAAACAGTGTTAACCTTGTGTATTTGAGGGCAAGAAATGGCAATGAAAGCACAACAAACCTGAAGTCTTTCTTTTTCTGTTATTCTGTCCGTCATGATCCAACCAGTGACATCCTTTATGCCACATTACTGTCAAGTCCTGAAGTGATTTTGTTGGGGCTCATGCTATGGGCCAGTGGCTCCATGGTTCTCACACTGTACAGGCACAAGCAGATGATGCAATACATATCCAGGACCAGTCTTTCTTCTAGATCCTCCCCTGCGTCCAGAGCCACTAAAACCATCCTTCTCTTGGTCTGTACTTTTGTCTCCTTTTACACAATTTCTTCTGCTTGTCATTCCTTCGTGACTCTCCTTTATAATCCCAGCTGGTCTCTGGTGAATATGACTGCAATGTCCTCTCTGCTTTTCCCCACTGTTTGTCCCTTTCTTCTCATGAGCCAAGGCTCTCGGATTTCCAGTTACTTGAAAAGGAATATACATTTCCCCTAAGGCGCTGACCAGATAGGATTTGAGAGATTCTGGACAGATTTCATAGTTATTCAGTCATTCTGACAGAACTGTGAGCATAATTGCAGTAATACCATGGCATGGTGGAGGTAAGCATGATATCACTATGCATGCAGATGAATGTGTTCACAGAGAGAGAGAGAGAGAGAGAGAGAGAGAGAGAGAGAGAGAGAGAGAGAGAAATGCAATTTGTCATACCTTGTGTGAGCAAGTGTAACTCAAATTAGGAAGACCAATGAAAAACTAGGTATATTTTAGGTTTCATGCCCATTATGCCCTTTGTGTTGTGCTGTTTGGTTTTTTTGTGTGACACACCGAGAAATAAGCAACATAACCATTTAGTGGGAATCTATGCTTATATTTTGTTTCCTTGCATTGTTGCATTATATGTCCTACAACTTTTTTAAAATGGAATTTAAAATTACACCCTGCATTACTGTTCCCCTTGTGAATGTGTGACATTGTTTCTTCCTTCCTTTGTTATACTCATACTTTAAATGCAGATATATATGTATAACACATTTCAATATACAAGAGGCCCACTCATGGCTCCAATAATTTTTCTACATGGGATATAGATCTGCATATGTTTTCCAAATAGAATGTAAAATAATGAGGCCCAAACTTGCCTCTGGATTCCCTCCTGTATCAAATAAAAACATGGAGGTAAGTTTGACCTTAATGTTCAGATCATTTTAAACGATTTCACTTTCCAAATAAAATAATTTCAGTGTATAATTTATATTTGAATTTACAATTTCTCATGCTTCATATAATGTATTTCTATATTCTACATATTGCTGATGGAATTCTTCTCTATGCTTATGAAAGAATCAACATGGACACTGATCTCTTCAGTGCTGGGAAGATGGATCAGCAGTTAGGAATGTGAACTCCTCTCATAGAGCCAAGAGTTGAAGTGCAAACACCTCCACACATTAGCTAACCTCTGCATATAACTCTAGATTCCAGGGTGCCATGTCCTCTTCTGGAATCCCCAGGCACTGAACACATTAGTACAAAGTTCTTCGCTTTCTTAATCAACATGCTCTGTGATATGGGAACTTTCTCAGCATCCACCCGGAAACCATATATTGAACACTTGGTGCCATCTGGCATGTTATTCTGAAGAAAACATTACATGTACCAGTTCTATCTAACTACATGTCTTTCCATGTGAGATCTCATGAACCATGTTCCCACTAACTTTGATCACATCTGCTCTGCTCTCCTCACTGTACCTATGCAGATTTATCAACATACTCCCACAACTTCAAATCTATGAGATAATTTATTTTACTTTCTTTGGGAATTACTCAGGCTTATGCAGTATTTTCTGGAGGGAAAGGTTGATAAAATTAATATGTGTATTATTCAGTATAAAGCACCAGAGATGGGAAGTGACATATGGGTTTTCAAATATGTTTTAGTAATAGCTAAATAAACACTTTCTATATATAAATGAATATGAATACATTTTGGTTCACACATATAGTAATAATTTTCCCAATGGTTCTGTTAGTGTCTATTCAGTAGATATTCTTTTCTTTAAAAAAAAAAATCTATCATTCATACGTTTTATTTTTTCTTAGTACATTCATGTTATAATACCTCTGCCATGTTTTTCTACAGTTTCTTCAAAACAATTAACAGAGAGAGAACGAGAATTCTGATTTCCCAAAGAAAAAGCACTTAATTGGTTTTATAATACAAATTTGTAAACCTTGAAATTACCTACACACTGGTAAAACAAAATTGGCTTACTAGGTTTTATTTTTATAATTTTATGCAAATGTATGTGGAAATAATGTAATAATAATGAAATGAGATCATGATTTTGAGATGGACTGAGTCAGTGGGACATTGAATGGATTGAAGGGAGAAAAAAGAGAGATATACTTATATTCTAATTAAAATATAAATATCATCTTATACATAAATGGCAGAATAGTGTTCACAGTCAGTACACTGAATCTGTCAGTAGCAATTTAATCCTTTCTTTAAAAGAAATTTTACAGTTCAATATATTACAAAAGAGTAGTTTTGATCTTGGTACTGAAACTTTTCCTTGACTCTCTCAAGTTGTCAACCCTCACACTCTAAGATATGTTTCTACTCTCCTGCTATTTCTATAACTTATTGCCTCACATTCACGACATAGCCCATAACACTGAAGATTAATCATAGGATCGAAAGTCTCAACTAAGAGAGCAACTTGACAAGAGTGTGCAGTCAAAAATAGCAGTGATCTGTCATCCACTAAACATGAGCATTCCCAAAATCTGATGCAATGATTCTGGTGGTGTAGAGTGCATGGAAAACATGGTAGCTTTCATTAAAGCCCTGTATTGCATGTACGAATTCCATATGTAATGTTTGAAACAACTATGTCAATCTATATTCCAATGAAAATTTATATCATGTCCCTACATTCATATATTTCTAAGTCCCTCATACCCAAGTCATAAAAGTATGATGAGATATATGAAATCTATATGTAATTGCAAGAGACTTAAATGCTAATTGATGTTTCTGTTGTAGATGTCTTAACAGAGACACGGGAAACCCATGACTACAAATTGTGCTACACATTTGAAAATTCTTCCCTCTACTTCTCCCATAGTTAAAGGACTAACATGACCTATATCCTTATGATCATCCAGTAATTTTCCAATGACTTGTTCATATTTGAGCAACTTAAGTAGTGTATTGAAGTCATTAAAGATGTGGAAATGTTATGGAAGAACAGTGGGAAAAATTATGAAAGAATAACACTAATATCAGGATAATAATAGTAATAGTAATAATAGTAATAGTAATAATAATAATAGTAATAATAAAAAATACCTCAGCAGTCTATTTACAGAATTAAAGTGTTTGCAGTGAAAACTAGAGAGCACCAAAGAAAGATACTGTCTGCTCTAATACATGTCCCTGATCCTCTTTTTTTACTCTCATGAATAATCTATGCCAGTTCATGTTGATCAGATTGGCAATCACCTGTGAGATGTTTCCAATAGTAATTGTCTAACTGTTCATGTGTTATGAATCAAGATCGTCCAACCAGAATGTTTTCTCAACAAGGACTGTGCACAATCCTTTTTACCAACATATAAATTGAAAGCTTCTGAACAATATGTACTTCTGTATTCAATCAACCCTAGCAAATAACAAATAAATGGAAAACTGTCTTGTGTCATGAAAAGATGGTTTTTATAGAGAAACTTTGTATCATCAGTGGTTTTGAACACATAAGTCTGGAAATGCACATGATTATCCCAGAGACTAGACAATCAACCAAGGAATTTATCTAGAGGGATCTTTGGCTACAAATACATATGTAGCAGAAGATGTCTTTGCATGACAGCAATGGGAGGGGAAGGGAGGCCCTTGGTCCTATGGAAGTTTGAGGCTCCAGAGTAGGGGATTCTTGAGCGTTGGGTGGGAGAATGTGGGTGGGTGGAGGACCACTCTTATACAGACAAAAGGAAAGGGGAATGGCAGAGTTAGGATGGAGGGTGGCTGAAGCATAACCAGGAAGTTGGATATCATTTGAGATAAAATGGAATGATTAATAATAATAATAATAATAAGTGAAAAAGGAAAATAATAAAGAATGCAAAAAAGATAAGAGAGTGATTAATGAAAAATCTTCTGTAAGATAATAGATATGATCAACAGGACAATATATCAGCTTAGATAGTGGTAAACTATCCTCACCCTCCATATATCTCACAGAGGGCTAATATCCAAAATATATAAAGAACTCATGAACTTAGATTTAAAACAAACAAAAAAACAAAAAATCAAACACAAAAACAAAAAAAAATAAAATGGAGAATTCTCAAGAGAGGAATATCTAATGACCAAGAACTTAAAGAAGCACTAGACATGATTAGTCATCAGGGAAATGCAATTCAAAATGAACATGATATTATATCTTATAGCAATCAGAATGGCTAAGTTCATAAATGCAAGTGACAGCATATGCTGGTAAGGGCAGAGAGAAACAATCTTTTATTTCTGGTGGGATTACAAACTGGTACAACCACTCTGGAAATCAATCTTGCCATTTCTCAAAATATTGGAAATAGTTCGATTGGAAGACCCAGCTTTACCACTTCTGGGTAAATACTGAAAGCATTCTCCACCATACCAAAGGGACCTGTGTTCCACTACAATAATAGTAGCATTATTGTAATAGCCATAAACTGGAAACAACCCAGATATCTGACAACTGAAGAACAGATACAGAAAGTTTGGTTAATTTAAAAACTGCAATGCTATTCTGCGATGAAAAATGAAGGCATCATGAATTTTGTAGGCAGATAGATGGAACCAGAAAATATCAACCTGATTGAGGTAACATAGTTATAAGTGAATTGGTGGTTCAAATATGCTTGGCCCAGGGACTGGCAATAGTAGGAAGTGTGCCATTGTTGGAGGTGGTGTGGCCTTGTTGGAAGAAGTGTATCACTGTAGGCTTGGGTTTTAAGACTGTTGTCCTAGGAGAGAGGCCATTGGTCCTGTGAAGGTTCTATGCCCAGTATAGGAAAATGACTGGGTCAGGAAGCAGGAGTTGGTGGGTTGGGAAGCAGGGAGAAGGGGAAGAGGATAAGGGATTTTCAGAGGGGAAAATAGGAAAGGGCAAAACATTTAAATTTATTTAATATAAATTAATAATATAATATTTATACTATTTTACATTAATATATTTAATATTGATATGAATTTAATATTTATATTTAATATAATTAAGTATAAATTAATAAAATATTTTATTAGAATGGCAAAGTATAAAATAAAATAAAATGGCATAAAACAAAAAAAAAACCAGACAACAAAACTAAACAAAACAAAGATTCTCCTCCTAGCTCTCTGGAAGCCAGTCTTATTGGATGGATCAAAGGGCCCCCAATGGAGGAGCTAGAGAAAATACCCAAGGAGCTAAAGGGAACTGCAATTCTATAGGTGGAACAACATTATGAACTAACCAGTACCGCGGAGCTCTTGCCTCTAGGTGCATATGTATCAAAAGATGGCCTAGTCAGCCATCACTGGAAAGAGAGGCCCATTGGACACACAAACTTTATATGCCCCAGTACAGGGGAACACCGGGGCCAAAAAGTGGGAGTGGGTGGGTAGGGGAGTGGGGGAGGTATGGGGGACTTTTGGGATAGCATTGGAAATGTAAATGAGGAAAATACCTAATATAAAAGAAAAAAAACATAAAGTACAGGATAACCATGATAGGTGCTACACACCACAGACACAAAGAATTAAGCAAGAAGGTAGACCCAAGGGAAAGTGTCTGAATGTCATTTATAAGGGGGAATAACATTGTCATAGGAGGCTGAGGGAAAAGGAGAACATGATGGGAGAGGGTTGGTGATGGGAATGAGGTGATAAGGATCAAGTGTGAGTATAGAAATAAGAGTGAGACAAGGTTTAGGCACCCATCATACTCTGGGGGTTTCCTTAGTGGAGATGCATAGATGTGGGTATATGGAAACTGAAGGGGCCACCTCCTGTAGACAGTCAGGGCCCCAGTGGAAGAACAAGGACAGCAACACATTCACAAATGTATCAACCCAAAATTTCTCTGTCTAAAAGAAATGTAGGGAAAAAGATGGAGCAGAGACTGAATGAATTACCAAACAATAACCCACCCAACTTATGACTCATTGCATTGGGAGGCATCAATCCATGACACCATCAATGATACTCTGATACATTTGCAGACAGGAGCCAAAGATAAATATCTTTGAGAGGCTCTATGCAGCACCTGACTGAAACAGATGCTAATAAGCCAGAGCCAAACATAGGAAGCAAGTAGGGGGGACTCTCATGGAGCAGTTGAGAAAATGCCAGAAGAAAATGAAAGGTCTAGAAACTCCAGAGGAAGACCAACAGTGTGAACTAACATGACTCGCTGAGAGCTCTCAGGGACTGAGTCACCAACCAAAGAACATACATAAGCTTGACTGAGGGCCTAGGCACATTTGTAGCAGATGCACAGCTCACTCTCCATGTGGTTCCCCAAACAACTGAACTGTAGGTTGTCCTGAAGCCTGCAGCCTGACTCTGAAGTCTGTTCTCCAACAGGACAGCCTTGTTTGGTATCGCTGAAAGAGAATGCACAGAGACTTGATACCCAGTGGGAGAGGATGAACCTAATCCAACAGAGACTTGATACCCAGGTGTATCCCCACTCTCACATGAGAAAATGTTGGGGAATGAGGGCAGGGACTCTGTGAGGGAAGGGACTCAGAGGGAGGGCAGCATTTGTGATGTAAATACATTTTAGCAGCCTTATTTATAATAGCCAGAAGCTGGAAAGAACCCAGATGCCACTCAACAGAGGAATGGATACAAAAACTGTCACACATTTACAAGATGGGGTACTACTCAGCTATTAAAAAGAATGAATTTATGAAATTCCTAGGCAAATGGTTCGACCTGGAGGGCATTATCCTGAGTGAGGTAACCCAATCACAAAAGAACTCACACAATATGTACTCACTGATAAGTGGATATTAGCCCAGAAACTTAGGTAAAATAAGATATAAGATACAATTTGCTAAACGCATGAAATTCAAAAACAAAGACCCAAGTGGGGACACTTTGCCCCTTCTTAGAATTGGGAACAAAACACCCATGGTGGGAGTTACAGAGACAAAGTTTGGAGCTGAAACAAAAGGATGGACCATCTAGAAATTTCCATATCCAGGGATCCACCCAAAATCAGATTCCAAACGCTGACACCATTGCATACACTAGCAAGATTTTGCTGAAAGGACCCAGATATAGCTGTCTCTTGTGAGACTATGCTGGGGCCTAGCAAACACAAAAGTGGATATTCACAGTCAGCTATTGGATGGATCGCAGGGCCCCAATGGAGGAGCTAGAGAAAATACCCAAGGAGCTAAAGGGATCTGCAACCCTATATGTGGAACAACATTATGAACTAACCAGTACCGCGGAGCTCTTGACTCTAGGTGCATATGTATCAAAAGATGGCCTAGTCGGCCATCACTGGAAAGAGAGGCCCATTGGACTTGCAAACTTTATATGCCCCAGTACAGGAGAATGCCATGGCCAAAAATTGGGGGTGGGTGGGTAGGGGAGTTGGGGGAAGGGTATGGGGGACTTTTGGGATAGCTATGGAAATGTAAATGAGGAAAATACCTAATAAAAAAAAAAGAAAAAATAGACTACCAATTTAAATTTGGTCACTGAATTATTTCCAATGTATTTGGACATATTTTATTCACTATTTATGTTTTCATATGTACTTCCATATATATATATTCTTATGGTGAAGGCATCAGTTTCAGAATGTTAAACACTCTTATAGTTTTTTTTTTTAAATTAAAATAAGGACACAAAAATTACCAGTTGATTCAGCAAAGTGGACCATTCCAGGTCCATGCCTCTGGTACAAAGAATGCAGTCAATGAAGCACACTATAGTGATACTCCTTGAGTTCTAATGTTAGAATGGAGGAGACTAATAAGACAGAGATGGTAAAGAAAGGCAGACATGGATTTCATGGGCGAAGGGTGACACCATCTGCCTAATGTCTTCCTGAAAAAAAATAGACTATAATGTGACCTAAGAAACTGCATTCACCTAGCTATGAATATCTTCATTTATTTTTCCCAGTAATTTAGAGAATGTTTAGTTTCTTCTGAATGCTGATCCTGGATACTTTATATCA
The DNA here is from genome assembly GCF_978045245.1 of Mus caroli. NCBI lineage: Eukaryota > Metazoa > Chordata > Mammalia > Rodentia > Muridae > Mus > Mus caroli. Next base: position 72,805,284 of record NW_028227273.1, on the reverse strand, counting down.
GAATACAGAGATCCTGATAGTATCTCGTCACCAGAGGCACACATGTCTTCTCTTTTCCTACCATGTTGCAGGTTACTTTATCCTCAACCACACACTCTTTTCTGTCTCACTTTAGGGTCAAACATGGGTTGTCATACCTGGAAGAGAGTAGTAAGCAACCAAGAGAGAACAAAGTAGAAACCACACAAAACTTATAGACATTTTTGTTCACCCCAAGTTTTATGTCAATTTTACATCCTTTAGCCCATCTCCCAGGAGCCACAAAGAAAGATACCTACTAAAAAGGCCATCCATAGGTTTCTTCATTAATTTTTCTCCCAAATCACCCTCCTTAACAGGTAAGTAAACTGAGGTTATTTCATTGTCCTTTTTCTTTCCAAAAACTTTCTCTACCACAGCTCCATACCAGTGTCCAGCACTAGCAGGATTCTGGAAACTGAGGACAGAGAGGTCGAATCAGAATACAAAGAGACTGACCACCTGGTGACATTTCCACAAGTGTGTGCCCCCTCAAAGCTAAATCTGACTGTTTAAAATCACAATCTTGCTCAACTTACCAGTGACATTTTCTTGTTGTGTAGACAAGAAACACTAGACTGTATCTCACTCTAGAGAACCAGTTCTCCTTTTCAGCTACCCAAATTCTGAAACTCCTGATGTAAGCCACTGAGGCATCTTTGATCCATTTTTTGTTTATATATATATATATATATATATATATATATATATATATATATATATATATTTCTTTGTCTGCAACATGACCCTTGTAGATTAAGATGACTAGAACTCACTAAATAGCCTAGGAAGCCCCCACTCTTTCAAAATGTATGGCTTTAAAAGAGTGAAAACAAACTGTGATATGCTAACAGATTGGAGCTTGATATGGCTATCCTATCATAGGCTCTACAAGCAGCTGATTGACACATATATTGATACTGTCACCCAAACATTGGACTGAAATCACAGACACGTATATTTAAATCCTCTACCATTTACACTGGAAAATAGAGATTACACATATGTGTCAAAACTATCAGTATTTGACTATTCATACTTCATGCAGGTAAGACTAATAGGTTCCCTATCCTCAGTATGATCTTTATTTTGTGTCTAGAGTTTATTTTTCATTTTTAAAAATTGTGTGTGTGTGTGTGTGTGTGTGTGTGTGTGTGTGTGTGTGTGTGTGTCTGTGTCTTCTTTTGGTTTTACTTTTTGTACTTACTGATTTCCCATATTTGGGGGGGGGGTGTAATTAACCTTATTGGATGGAAGTTTTTCTTCTAGTATCTTTTGTAGGGCTGAGTTTGAGGATAGATACTGTATAACTTTGTTTTTTATAGTAATATCTCATGTCCTATATATGGTGATTCAAAGTGTTGCTACATATGGCAGTCTGGGCTGGTGCTTGTGGTCATTTAAGGACTGCAAGACATCTTCAGTCCTTTTTGTCTTTTAGAGTCTCTTTGGAGAATTAAGGAATAATTCTAATAGGTCTGCTGCAAGGATGAACCTTGGCTTTGAAAAGGAGTCTGAAAGAAGGGGTGTCTGGGAGAGGCATAAACAAATGATTTGAAATCAAATCATGAATCCAAGCTGGCTGCCTATGTTTTGTTGAAGTGGCTCTCTAGTGTGTGTATGTGTGTGTGTATGTGTATGTTCTCTGCTCTAGATGGTCATTTCTTATAAAAACTCTGGTTGAGATTGCTTATTTTTTTCCTCAAGACAGCTCTCTGTCCTTCTAAAAATTCTAAAAGCTTTCTTGTTAGCTCATTTGCTTTCTGTCAGAAAAGATGTTAAAAAAAAAATTCTTGGATCTCCCAGCCAAGACAGAAATCCTGTTAGAAAAATTCTAAAAGTAATTCTTGGATTTTCCCAATAAAGTCAGAAATCCAGGAAACATTCTAAAAGAGGTGTGCTTGCTTTTCAGACAGCCTTCTCTGTATAGTAGAAAATGTTCTAGAACAGCTGTGTTGGTTCTCAAATGATTCTTGGTGTTTCTCACCAATATCAGAAATCCTGTTAAAAAATTTAAAAGAACTCTGAACAATTCTAAAAAAGCTGTGTTTGCACTCTGGGGATATTTCAACTAAAATCAGTAATCCTGTTAGAATACATTCTTGGAGAGCTGTGTTTGCTATCCAAAGATCTCTTTTAAATTCCAATCTACGTTTTTTTTCCTTTTTTCTATTAGATAATTTCTTTATTTAAACTTCAAATGCTATAGCCTTTCCTTTTTATCCTCCTATCCCCACAACCTACCCATACAGACAAAAACAACAACAAACAAACAAACAAACAAACACAAAAACTCAATGAAATGATATTCTGCCATACTTATAGATTGGAGCCCAGTCCAATTGTGAGCAGACAGGCTTCACTCAAGTTATGTAATCATATGCAGAGACCCAAGGCTGAACATTAGGCAAAGCTGGGAGAATCCTGTGTAAGAGTGGGAGGAAATATTTTCAGAACCATAAGAGTCAAGAATATCACAAGAAAACCCTCAGATACTGATCTTTTGCACATTTGTTTAGCTTGGTCGTCTCCTGGAAAAACTAACAGTAGAACAGGGGCTGTTTCTAACTCTATTGCTTGCCTTTGGTATCCTTTCCTCCTATTGGATTGCCCTTTCTAGCTGTAATAGGACAGGGGGTGCCTAGTCTTACTGCAACTTGATATAGCATGACTGGTTGATATCAATGGTTGTCCTTGCCCTCTTCTCAAGAGACATTGAGGATGGGAGGAAGAGTGGATGGGGAACTAGAAGGAAGATGGTGAGAGACTGGGATGGGATGAGGAAGAGGAAATGGCAGTCAGGACATAAAAAATAAACAATTAACTTATTTATTATATCATTAATCACACAATACAGTGTACCATATTTTGTTTGTTTGTGAGACAAAATATTACTATGTCAGCAAGGCTAGGTAGAAAGTCACTATGTAGATTAGGCTGACCTCAAAAATAACTGTGACCTGCCTCATAAATGCTCGGGTTAAATGTATATACTATCATGCACTACCTACATTCCAGTTTTACAGTCATTATTTAAATTTATGCTTATTTAATATATTTACTTTCTAGTATGACAATTTCTGACAACATATAAGTGTTTAAACTTCACTACAGAATTGGAAATTATTGATGTGTATATCTTAAACATTTTTTTACAAATCAATTTTCCTGATCTTTCCCAAACTGAACATACCTGTTCATGCAGCTACCTCATGAAATTGCACTTCTGTCACTATCAGTGGTCTTTCTTCATGCCTTCCTTTTCTTATTGGATTTCTTTACTTACATTTCAAATGTGATCCCCTTTCCTTGCTTTCCATCTAAAAAACCCCTCCCCCTATACCCTCCTGCTTCCCCTGATCACTACCCCACCCACTCCCAATTACTGGTGATGGTATTCCCCCACACTGGGGCATAGAGCCTTAACAGGACCAAGGGCCTCTCCTCCCATTGATGACCTACTAGGCCATTCTCTGCTAGATGTGAGGCTGGAGCCGTGGGTCCTACCATGTGTACCCTTTGGTTGGTGGTTTAGTCTTGGGAGCTCTGGGGTATTGTTCATATTTTGTTCCTCCTATGGAGATGCAAACCCCTTCAGCTCCTTAGGTCCTTTCTCTAGCTCCTTCATTGGAGATCCTATTCTCCAATTAAGGGAGGGCTGTGATCATCCACTTCTGTATTTGTCAGGCAGTGGCAGAACCTCTCAGGAGGCAGCTATATCAGGCTCATATCAGCAAGCACTAGTTGGCATCCACTATAGTGTCTACGTTTGGTGATTGTATATGGGAGGGATCCCCAAGTGGGTCATTCTATGGCTGGTCATTTTGTCAGATAGTACTCCATGCTATATCTCTGTAACTACTTCCAGAGTGTTCTGTTCTCCCTTCTAAGAAGGATAGAAGTATCCACAATATGATCTTCCTTTTTCTTGAGTTTCATGTGGCTTGTGAATTGTATCTTGGATATTCTGAGTCTCTGATTAATATCTATTTATCAGTGAGTGCATTATGTGCATTATTTTGTGATTGGGTTACCTCACTCAGGGTGATATTCACTAGGTCCATCCATTTACCTATGAATTTCATAAATTCATTGTTTTTAATAGCTAAGTGGTACTCCATTGTGTAAATTACATTTCCTGTATCCATTCCTCTGTTGAGGAACATCTGAGTTCTTTCCAGCTTCTGGCTATTATAAATAAGGCTGCTGTGAATGTAGTGGATCATATGTCCATATTACATGTTGCCCAGAGAAACAAATAACCCTATTAAAAATGGGGTACAGAGCTATACAAAGAATTCTCAACTGATAAATACCAAAGGGCTGAGAAGCAACTAAACATTTTTCATCATCCTTAGTCATCAGGGAAATGCAAATCAAAACAACCCTGAGAGTCCACCTCACACCACTCAAAATGGCTAAGATGAAAAATTCATGTGATAGCAGATGCTTGCTTGAATGTGGAGAAAGAAGAACATTCCTCCATTGCTGGAGGGTTTGCAAGCTGCTACAACCACTCTGGAAATCAGTTTGGTGGTTCCTCAGAAAATTTGACATTGTATTACCCAAGGACCCAGCAATACCACTCCTGGAAATATACACAGAAGATTCTGCTCATGCCATCTATGACAGTACTAGGATATCCTCTACATGAATGCTCACCTACATTGCACCTTGGTATATGTTATCATCTTAGTCCTAAGTCTGAAAAACATTAAGTTAGATTTCTTCTTCTTTCTCCTCCTTCCTCCCCCTCCCCCTCCCCCTCCCCCTCCCCCTCCCCCTCCCCCTCCCCCTCCCCCTCCCCCTTCTTCTTCGTCGTCTTCTTCTTCTTCTTCTTCTTCTTCTTCTTCTTCTTCTTCTTCTTCTTCTTCTTCTTCTTCTTCTTCTTCTTCTTCTCTTCCTCCTCTTCCTTCTCGTTCTTCTCCTTCTCCTCCTTCTTCCTGCTTCTCCTTCTCTTATTCTTCATCATTACTAGCTCCTCCTCCTCCTCTTCCATCTCCTTCTTCTTCTGTTTATCATTTCTTTTATCATCCTTCTTTTATCCTTCTTTGCCTTTTATTTTGGCAAATATCAAAAATGCATATATACAAAGATATGGCGTTAATGTAGAATAGAGTTGCAATTTCCAATATAATGTAAGCACAACCCTACAAGTTACACCACATATTTTAAATTGTATAGAAATTTATATAATATGATATATATATGAACTTTTAATCACTAGGTTTTATATAAACCCCAGAAAATATTTCCAAATTGCCTTCTAAATAGAAGCAACAAAACATGGCTACTTTTAACCTAATATCAATTGTTCATAAGCTATCTTAATTTTATTTTATGATAATATCCACACTCTGAGAACTCCTACATCTCCTTCTTCAAATTCAACTAGGCCATTCATAGTTTACTCTCTAATTAAGTCAAATATTCATTCAAGAATCAGTTGTCATAAATGCTTGTAGCCATGTAAGATTTTATAGTAAAAATAGAATACTACTTCAATATATAATGTAAAGTTTAAATTGTGTATATTCATTTCAAATTAGAGATGAATATGTAAGGATAGTTTAGTAAACGATATTTATGCAAATGAATGAGTTACCTACAAGCTTCATAATTTTCTCTAAACCCTGTTCTATCACATTAAAGGGTTTGTTTTTTCCTAAGCAGTTTTCTCATCACATCAAGCTATGTGGTTTTGAGACTGTGTATTTGTGTATGTGTGCATGTGAGTGATATTTTATGTAAATGTACTAATTTTACTAAATCTTCATGAGAGGAATCCAATAGTATGTGTCTGTGGATTTATTTTCATAAATATCATTGTCTTCATTTACATTCACTATTTTTCAAATGGTCGCCTCTCTTTATTAATAAGAATAAATTACTAGCTGGGTGTGGTGGCACACACCTTTAATCCCAGCACTCAGGAGACAGAAGCAGGCAGATTTCTGAGTTGAGACCAGCCTGGTCTAAAAAGTGAGTTCTAGGACAGCTAAGGCTATACAGAGAAACCCTGTCTCAAAAAAACAAAACAAACAAAAGAATAAATTACTGTGTTTGTGTGAATCACATAATTTCACTCATTCGTACCTCTTATATATCTAAAAAGGTTTCATTACTTTGCTGTCATAATAAATAGTAAACATGAGTGTATAAGAATTTCAATTATATTGCTTTGGATTATTTTTCATGAAGATCCTAGAATGTTAAGCTGGGTCTCATAGTAGATATTTTGTTTGATTTTTGAGGAGCAGTCATGCTTATTTTCTTTGTGAACTGAATGTTTGACATTATCTCCTCCAGCAATATGTAACATTCACACTTCCTCTCCATATATAGTTCCTGTTTGTCCTCTTAGCTATATGCATTGGAATTTGGGAGGAGATGGAATATAAGTATAGTTAATTTGTACACTCTTGGATTGTAATGTTGAACAGTTTTCTGTATGTCCATTGACTGATGGCATATCATTGATTGAAAGATGGTTTCCTATTTCGTCATCATGTTTATGGTTAGGATTTGTTGATTTCTTAATTATACTAGATATTAATACTTTTAGTTTTGTAACAAAAACTTTCTGATGCTCTATATTCTGTCTCTTTAATTTGTTGCAGATTTTCCTTTAATTGAAATGTTTGCTTATTTATTTTTAAGTTAATAATTTGATTATTTCATATGTGCCCATGTGACATCCTTTTTACTCTCTCAACTTGTTCTATTTCCCTCCCAGCATTGTTAATCCTCATCCTACACATCTTTACTTTTCTCATATTTGTGACTCTTGGATTTGTTCAGTGACATCTTTATATTTACCAGCATAATCAATATAACTAGAATACTGGGACTGTACATTTCATCTAAGTGTAGTTAACAAATTCTAAACAACTGAAGACAGTGACTCACTCTTTTCCAAATCTATCCATAGTAAAGTCTTCAGCACTTAAGTACAGTTCTTATGTGTCCTTGCTTCTTTCTTTCTTTCTTGTATATTGGCCCATTTTTTGTGCAGAACAAGTACAAACATCCATAGGGGTTAATAGTAATACCAAGTATTGCCCAGAAGATGGCATAGTGCAGCTCTTATTCCTCTGTCCTCTTAACTTCTGGAGCTTACATTCTTTCTGGCACCTCCTTAAGAATGTTAAGAAGAATTTTGATGGGGATTGCATTGAATTTGTAGATTGCTTTTGGCAAGATAGCCATTTTTACAATGTTAATCCTGCCAATCCATGAGCATGGGAAATCTTTCCATCTTCTGAGATCTTCTTTAATTTCTTTCTTCAGAGACTTGAAGTTCTTATCATACAGATCTTTCACTTCCTTAGTTAGAGTCACGCCAAGATATTTTATATTATTTGTGACTATTGAGAAGGGTGTTGTTTCCCTAATTTCTTTCTCAGCCTGTTTATTCTTTGTGTAGAGAAAGGCCATTGACTTGTTTGAGTTAATTTTATATCCAGCTACTTCACTGAAGCTGTTTATCAGGTTTAGGAGTTCTCTGGTGGAATTTTTAGGGTCACTTATATATACTATCATATCATCTGCAAAAAGTGATATTTTTGGAATGGAATCGATACAGAAAATGTGATACATTTACACAATGGAGTACTACTCAGCTATTAAAAAGAATGAATTTATGAAATTCCTAGGCAAATGGATGGACCTGGAGGGCATCATCCTGAGTGAGGTAACACAATCACAAAGGCATTCACACAATATGTACTCACTGATAAGTGGATATTAGCCCAAAACTTAGGATACCCAATGTATTAGTCAGGGTTCTCTAGAGTCACAGAAGTTATGGATAGTCTCTATATAGTAAAAGAATTTATTGATGACTTACAGTCGGCAGCCCAATTCCCAACAATGGTTCAGTCGCAGCTGTGAATGGAAGTCCAAGGATCTAGCAGTTACTCAGTCTCACACAGCAAGCAGTCGAAGGAGCAAGAGCTAGACTCCCTTCTTCCAGTGTCCTTATATTGTCTCCAGCAGAAGGTGTAGCCCAGATTAAAGGTGTTTTCCACCACACCTTTAATCCCAGATGAAAGGTGTAGCCCAGATTAAATCTCCTTAAACTCGGAGATTTAATCTTCTGGAATCCATAGCCACTATGGCTCAAGATCTCCATTCCAAGATCCAGATAAGGATCTCCAAGCCTCCAGATAAGGGTCACTGGTGAGCCTTCCAATTCTGGATTGTAGTTCATTCCAAATATAGTCAAGTTGACAACCAAGAATAGCCACTACACCCAAGATATAAGATAAAATTTGCTAAATGCATGAAACTCAAGAAAAATGAAGACCAAAGTGTGGACACTGTGCCCCTTCTTAGAACTGGGAACAAAACACCCATGGAAGGAGTGACAGAGACAGAGTTTGGAGCTGTAACGAAAGGATGGACAATCTAGACACTGCCATATCCAGGGATCCACCCCATAATCAGATTCCAAACGCTGACACCATTGCATACACTAGCAAGATTTTGCTGAAAGGACCCAGATATAGCTGTCTCTTGTGAGACTATGCTGGGGCCTAGCAAACACAGAAGTGGATGCTCACAGTCAGCTAGTGGATGGATCACAGGGCTCCCAATGGAGGAGCTAGAGAAAGTACCCAAGTAGCTAAATGGATCTGCAACCCTATAGGTGGAACAACATTATGAACTAACCAGTACCCTGGAGCTCTTGACTCTAGCTGCATATGTATCAAAAGATGTCCTAGTCAGCCATCACTGGAAAGAGAGGCCCATTGGACTTGCAAACTTTATATGCCCCAGTACAGGGGAACGCCAGGGCCAAAAAAATGGGAATGGTTGGGTAGGGAAGTGGGGGGGAGGGTATGGGGGACTTTTGGGATAGCATTGGAAATGTAATTGAGGAAATTACATAATAAAAATATTAAAAATTAAAAGAAAGAAAGAAAGAAAGAAAGAAAGAAAGGAAGGAAGGAAGGAAGGAAGGAAGGAAGGAAGGAAGGAAGGAAGAAAGAAAGAAAGAAAGAAAGAAAGAAAGAAAGAAAGAAAGAAAGAAAGAAAGAAAGAAAGAAAGAAAGAAAGAAAGAAAGAAAGAAAGAAAGAATGTTAAGAAGAAGGGGAAGGCAAAAGGATGTATCTCAGGGATAAACACTCAGCTCTCATTTATTCTCAGCCCTTTGTGGAGTCATTCTCTTATGGCTTCACTGCAGTTCATCTCTAATTGTCTCTTGCCATTTTAACTATCATTGGAAATGAAGACCTATATGAGAAAGTGGTGCAGTGATGTGCCATTTTACATAAGACACAGTTTTAATTACCCCTTGTGACCTGCAACTTTTGTTGCTAGGTGCTTTGAATTTGTCTACAGTATAAAATATGGATTCCCACCAGGGATGCCTGCCTGGAATCCAATCAAATAGTTTTTGGTTACCCCATATCCCTTTGAAACTTTTGTACAAGTGGAAATATTTTAGCTTTCAGGCTGATATCAGTTATCAATGTCCATAGCTGAGTAAGTCATGTATGCCATTTCACACCCAGCAACCTGCATAAAATCTGACAGCAATATGGCCACTAGCCTGCATTAAGGGAGCTTCTAGTTCAATTCCTACTTTATTTCTCTATTCTGAAATTATGCTGTGCAGTGTCTTTTTTTTTTTCAAATTTTTGTGTTGTTTTGTCTTTAAAATCCATTGATCATCACAAAAACCCAGGAAATACAACTAAAGAGAAAACAAATATCTAACTGAAGTCTAAGAATCCAGAGCTACGGACGAGATGTGGCACTGGAAGTCTAGGTGTGTACGGGGTGGGAGGTAATTCCCATGGGCATGGCCGCAGTCATGGGAGACACATAGGGAGGTGAGGCAGCAGCTGGGCAGTTAAGTTTACCTCTGCAGGATGACAGCGTTGAGAAGGTTAGCTTCCTTCAGGGTTTGGTTCTCATCAGCCAGCTCTTTGTTAGGGAAGGTAGTCATAAGGACAAAACTGGTGGCAGTCATAGCTGGCCGGGCATCCAAAATGAAGAGCCGGATGTCGCTGATCCTGTGGCTGTGATTGCCATCTGCAAGCCGGATTTGGATGTTCATGGTAGGTTCTGCTTCATTGATTAAGATGGACGAGCTAGCTTTGGCTTCATTTTCTGCTTGTTGGCCTGGAGAACTGGTGTTTAATACCTGGGGAGGGGGGGGCGTGCTGCCCAATTTCTGGCCCTCACCAGTAAAGGCTTTGAAAGCTCCTTTGGGCTTCACGAAGTCCTCATCCGGATGATTCTCCATATCCAGGTTCAACTGCCCGCCGTGTTCTAACCTCTGAAGCTCTACGGGAACCTCCCCTCTATGGATAGACTCCAGATACTGGGCATTGGATGGGTCTTGGTAGCTTCTAAGGTAACCATTTTCTAGGCTAAATCCAGTTTTCCAGAGCTTTAGCACTACATGAACATCCTGGCCTGAATGCAGCCTCCTTTCTCCTGCCACATAGGCAGACACTTCCTCTGGTGCTGCTCCAAAGCTGTAGCCCCCTCCTGCAAATGGTCTTGTTTTACTGTTCTCTCCAGGGCTCTTGGTCACTCGTTCCACGGCTACAGCCCCATGCTCTTTGGCACTCTTAAACTGATCATCCACCAGCTCGTTGGGACTTTTCTTCCTGGGAGAACCAACAATCTGCTGTCCACTTCTCTCTGAGCCCCCAGCATAAAACCTCTGTCCCTCCTCTTCCTCCTCCTCTTCATCTTGGTCATGAATGAGGTCTCTGAAAGATGTTACTCTATTATCTCTAGGAGCTGTGCCTCTGGACACTGAACTTGGGGTTGCTTGTGAAATGGTCACAATGTCTTCATCCCCTCCATCCTCATAAAAGCTTGCAAATGAAATCTGCAGGTCCTAGCCAGCCGACTCCAGGAAAAAACGGGCCCTGTCCTCCTCAGTGCCTGTCACCACCACGGACTCCTTCAATGTGTCCTGCTGCTCCTCTGCCATCTTAGCCCTGTGCCGCTGCGCAGTATCTTAAGTATCAGGTATTTATAGTATAATTCTTCTAATTACTCAGGAGCAATATCAACCCTGTATTGATGTGGTACCTAGAGCTTCCCTAATAAACAATGCAGTTGTCCAACTCTTAGAAGTGGGTTTTTAGTAATAATAAATTAATTAATTGTGCTACATATACCCAAAAGTTTTAATTCAGAAAACATGAATAAAACTGTTATGGAATTAGTAGATAGATGAGTGGGACTGAAAAGTTTATATGTAATGTAGTAATACAAGGACATAATTAATAAAAACACACACATTCTCTCATAGAGTAGTCATATCTTCAATTATATAATGTGCTGAGTTGAACTTATAGTTCCCTTCAATGAAAAAATAAAAAAGAGAGCACTGGAGAAAAAGTGCCTTAAAGGAAGGTGAATAGTACCTCATAGGTTATCTGAAACCAAACATAGAGAAAAAATCTATGTGAAAAGAGGTAAAGAACGATAGAAGGGAAAATAGAGAGGACAAGTAGGCAGGAAGAAGAGTCTATTAAAATTAAATATTATATGAGCAGCTAATGAAATTCTAAAATAAAAATTGGAGAAAGAACAATCAGGAATGACTGCAGGAAGATTATATACTCATAAAACCCCACTCATAAATTTTGTAAAATGTTTACCATTCAAATAGAAGCATTAATAAAGTCCTCAGATATCTTTTATACCAACAACCCCATAGGAAGAAAAATAATATCAAGTTATGAAGACTCTTGGCCACACCCAAAGTATAAGCCACCAACCAAAGAGCATACATAAGGTGGTCCATGTCTCCTGGCACATATGTAGCAGAAGAATGCTTTATCAAGCCTCAATGGGAGAGAAGGAGCTTAATCCTGTAGAGATTTGATGCCTATAGAAGGGTATGCTTGGAGGAGTGCTTTGGGAACATGTCAGAGGCAAAGGGGCAGAGAATGAGTTAAGAACTCTGAGAGGGTATACCAGGAAGGGGACAACATTTGGGATGTAAATAAATAAAGTAATAAAAATTTAAAAATTTTTTAAAAACATAATAAAATTCTTGCAAACCAAGTGCAAGAATATATCAAAAACATCATGATCAATTAGGAATCAACTCTAGGATGCAGTGATGGTTCAATATATAAAAATTCATCAATATAACCCACTATATAAACAAACACAATGGAAACAAAATAATCATATGATCATCTGATTAGATACTGAAAAGGACTTTAACAAATTACAAATCCAAGACCCTTTCATGTTAAATGTCTTGGAGAGATTAGAAATGCATGGCACATACCTAAACATAATAAAAGCAAACCAATAACCAACATCAAATCAAATGGTGAGAAACTTAAAGCAAGCTCACTAAAATTAGAGACAATACAATCTCTCCCTATTTACTCAATATAGTGTTTGATGTTCTAGCCATAGCAAATAACAAAAGCATAAGATAAGATAATACAAATAATGCAGATCCAGTGTATTTGGATTGTAAAAGTATTACTATTTACAGATGATATGACAGTACATATAAGCAATTCCAAAAATTCTACCAGACAATTCCTACAACTGGAAAACCATTTCAGCAAAGTGGATGAATGTAAAATTAAAGAAATCAGTAGTTTGCTTTCATAAAATTGATGAAAGGACTGAGAAAGAAAGTATGAAAATGCTGGCATTGGTGGCACACGCCTTTAATCCCAGCACTCAGGAGGAACAGGCAGGAGGATTTCTTACTTTGAGGCCAGCCTGGTCTACAGAGTGAGTTCCAGGACAGCCAGGGCTACACAGAGAAACCCTGTCTCAAAAAAACCAAAATCAAAAACAAAAACAAAAAAAAAACAACAACAAAAACAAAAATCAAAAAACAACAACAACAAAAACAAAAACAAAAACAAAAAAATCATGGAAACAAAACTTTTCACAATAGTCACAAATAACATAAAATATCCTGGTGTAACTCTCACCAAGCAAGTAAAAGATCTAAATAACAAGAACTTCAAGTGTCTGAAGAAAGAAAATGAAAAAGACTTCAGAGAATGGAAAGATCTTCCATGCTCATGAATTGGCAGGATTAACATAGTGAAAATAGTAATCTTGACAAAAGCAGTTTACAGATTCAATGCAAAATTCCAACACAGTTCTTCATAGACATGTAAAAAACGATTTTCAACTTCATATAGGTGAAGAAAAAAAGGATGGCCAAAAGAATACTGAAGAATGGAAGAATTCCTGGGAATCGTCATTCCTGACCTCAAGATGTACTACAGGCAATAGTAATGAAACCTGAATGATGATATTGGTACAGAGACAGACAGATCAATCAATGGAATAGAATTGAAGACCCAGAAATAAACCCACATGCCTGTGGACACTTGATATTTGAAAAAGAAGCCAAAACCATACAGTGGACAAAAGAAAGCATCTTCAACAAATGGTGCAGCTCTAATTGGTGGGCTACAAGTAGAAGAATACTGTTTGACCCACATTAATCACCTATACAAACCTCATGTCCAAAAGGATCAAGGACCTCAAGATAAACCCAGATACACTAAATCTAATAGATATAAAAGTAGGAAATAGCCTTGAATGCACAGACACGGGGAAATTTTTCCTGAACAGAACACCAATGGATTAAGATCTAAGATCAGCAATTGAAAAATGGGACCTCTTGAAACTGAAAAAGTTCTGTAAGGAAAAGGACACTGTCAATAGAACAAAACAGCAACCTACATATTGGGGAAAAGGTTGTCACTAACTGTACATCTGGTAGAGTACTAATATCCAAAAGATATAATGAACTAAAAAAGATAGATTCCTAAAAAACAAATAACTCAAATTAAAAATGGGCTACAAAGATAAACAGTGAATACTCAACAAAAGAATCTCAAATGGCTGAGAAGCACTTAAAAACTGTTCAATATCCGTAGTCATTAGGGAAATGCAAATCAACCTAACTTGAAATTCCATCTTACACCAATCAGAATGGATAAGAACAAAAAGTCAAAGGACAGCACAGAATAGTGAGGATTTGGAGATTGCAGAAGATTCCTCGATTGCTGGTAGGATGGCAAACTGGTACAATAACTCTTGAAATCAATCTGACAGTTCCTCAGAAAATTGGAAATAGTTTTTCCTGAAGACCCAGCTTGATCCCTTCTTTGCATGTAATCCAGCACATAACAAGGGCACTTGCTCCACTGAGTTCACAGCACCCTTATTCATAATAGCTAGAAGCTGGAAGAAATAAGATATCCCTTAACCAGATTGTGGATATGTTGTTCATTTACACAGTGGAATGTTATCAAACTATTTTAAATGAGGACATCATGAATTTTGCAGGAAAATGGATAGAATTAGAAAATTTTATCCTGAGCAAGGTAAACCAGATGCAAAAGGATATGAATGATACATATTCATTGATCAGTGAATGTTACCCAAAAAGAATATAATTAATACTCATGAAACAAACCCAGAAACATTGTGAAGTTAAAGAACAGGAAAGTACCAGTGAAGATACGTGAATTCCAACTTGAAGGGAGGCAAATCCAATGAAACACCTTGGGTGAAGCAAGACTAGGGAATGTTGGGGTGATAAGGCAAGGGGAAAAACACAAGATAGTCCCATAGGGCCAAGAAAGTGAATGGAATTATGCAGTTGCCAGGGGTCAGGGATGGGATATTCCTTAAAAAGTCTCAGAGACTAGGGATGAGAGAACTTCCCAAGAATCAAGGCAGGTGACCTTAGCAGAAGTGCTGACCAGTGGAGATATGAAGCCTAAAGATACAATGTCTATTAGACACAACTCACAATGGAGAGATTGGACACCAACACCCGTACAAAATGTTTGGCCCAAAATTGATCCTGTCTAAAATTAATGCAAGGACCAAATGGAGCCAAAACTGAAAAAATGGCTGAGCAGTTACCAACCTGTTTTAGATCCATCCCATGGGCAGGTACTAATCCCTCACACTATTACTGATGCTAGCATGACTATCCTCTGAGAGGCTCTACTCAGCAGATGACTGAGACAGATGCAGATACTCACAGCCAAGCCTTGGTGGAGGTTAACTACACCTATAGAAGAATTAAGGGGCGAATTGAAGGGGATGCTATCCCATAATGAAGCCAACAGTGTCTACTAACCTGGACCCTGGGGAGCTCCCAGAGCCTGAACCAGGAAGCAAAGAGCATACACAGGCAGTACTGAAGATTGAGGCACATATGTAACACAGGACTGCCTCCTCTGGCCACAGTGGGTAAGGCAATACCTATGGGGGCATGGGAGGGGCACACTCTTAGAGGCAAAGGGTAGGGTCACTGGGGAAGAACTCAGCAAGGGGGAACAGAAATGGGTGGCAACATTTGGGATGTTAATATATAAAATAATTATTTTTTAAAAAGAGATCCAAAATGGCAAGTCATAGATCTCTCTCATTCATTCTACATCCTCAGCCTCCTGATTTATAAATCTGTAGTTAAGAACTTGGCAATCCTGCCTATGGTAGGAGAGCCATTAGACTATTAAAACACTGTGTGTCAAAGATCTAATGACTCTATTTTATTTTATTTCTAAATTTAGTTTTTCAGGTGTTCAAAAACAGACATTTGACCACTGGTACATATTTACCCACATAAACACAGCCATTCTGGTATCCTGTAAGATGTAAATGACCACTACCCATAAAATGGCTTTATACGTAGTTCTAAAGATCTAAATCATTAGAACTCCGATGTAGGTGTAAGCCTGAGAGCTCAGCAGGTAAAGGTGATTGATCCCAAGCCTGATGACTTTAATCCCCAAGACCTGATTTTCTTAGTTTGTCCTCTGATTTCAAGCATCTTATGACTCTTCTTTATGGTGGATGGTAAATCCTTGAACTGGATTTTCTTTTTTTTAATATTTTTTATTATGTATTTTCCTCAATTACATTTCCAATGCTATCCCAAAAGTCCCCCATACCCTCCCCCCACTCCCCTACCCACCCATTCCCACTTTTTGGCCCTGGCGTTCCCCTGTACTGGGGCATATAAAGTTTGCATGTCAAATAGGCCTCTCTTTCCAGTGATAGCTTACTAGGCCATCTTTTGATACATATACAGCTAGAGTCAAGAGCTCTGGGGTACTGGTTAGTTCATAATACTGTTGCACCTACAGGGTTGCAGATCTCTTTAGCTCCTTGGGTACTTTCCCTAGCTCCTCTACTTAGGGCCCTGTGATCCATCCAAAAGCTGAATGTGAGCATCCACTTCTGTGTTTGCTAGGCCCAGGCATAGTCTCACAAGAGACAGCTATATCTGGGTCCTTTCAGCAAAATCTTCCTAGTGTATGCAATGGTGTCATCCTTTGGAGGCTAATTATGGGATGGATCCCTGGATATGGCAGTCTCTACATGATCCATCCTTTTCTCTCAGCTCCAAACTTTGTCTTTGTCACTCCTTCCATGGGTGATTATTTCCAATTCTAAGAAGGGGCAAATTGTCCACACTTGGGTCTTGTCTTCGTTCTTGTTCAGTTTCATGTGTTTTACAAATTGACTCTTATATCTCGGGTATACTAAGTTTCCGGGCTAATATCCACTTATTGTGAGTACATATCATTTGAGTTCTTTTGTGATTGTGTTACCTCATTCAGGATGATGCCCTCCAGGTCCAACCATTTGCCTAGAAATTTCATAAATTTATTTTATTTCATAGTTGAATAGTACTCCATTGTGTAAATGTACCACATTTTTTGTATCCATTTCTCTGTTGAGGGGCATCTG
Organism: Mus caroli; assembly: GCF_978045245.1. NCBI lineage: Eukaryota > Metazoa > Chordata > Mammalia > Rodentia > Muridae > Mus > Mus caroli. The sequence continues at coordinate 72,788,522 of NW_028227273.1, read as the reverse complement.
GGTTCTTTCCAGCTTCTAGCTATTATAAATAAGACCTCTAAGAACATAGTGGTGCATGTGTCCTTCTTACTGGTTGGGACATCTTCTGGATATATGCCCAGGAGAGGTATTGCGGGATCCTCCAGTAGTACTACGTCCAATATTCTGAGGAATCACCAGACTGATTTCCAGAGTGGTTGTACAAGCTTGCAATACCACCAACAATGAAGGAGTATTCCTCTTTCTCCACATCATTGCCAGCATCTACTGTCACCTGAATTTTTGATCTTAGCCATTTTTACTGGTGTGAGATGGAAACTCCGGGTTGTTTTGATTTGCATTTCTCTGATGATTAAGGATGCTGAGCATTTTTTCAGGTGCTTCTCCGCCATTCGGTATTCCTCAGGTGAGAACACTTTGTTTAGTACTGAGCCCCATTTTTAATGGGGTTATTTGATTTTCTGGAGTCCACCTTCTTGAGTTCTTTATATATGTTGGATATTAGTCCCTTATCTAATTTAGGATTGGTAAAGATACTTTCCGAATCTGTTGGTGAGCTTTTTGTCTTATTAATGGTATCTTTTGCCTTGCAGAAGCTTTGCAGTTTCATGAAGTCCCATTTGTCAATTCTCAGTCTTACAGCACAAGCCATTGCTGTTCTATTCAGGAATTTTTCCCCTGTACCCATATCTTCGAGGGTCTTCCCCACTTTCTCCTTTATAAGTTTCAGTGTTTCTGGTTTTATGTGAAGTTCCTTGATCCACTTAGTATTGATGTTAGTACAAGGAGATAGGAATGGATCAATTCGCATTCTTCTACATGATAATCACCATCATGTTGGTGCCAGCATCATTTGTTGAAAATGCTGTTTCTTCAACTGGATGGTTTTAGCTCCCTTGTCGAAGATCAAGTAACCATCGATGTGTGGGTTCATTTCTGGGTCTTCAATTCTATTCCATTGGTCTTCTTGTCTGTCACTATACCAGTACCTCGCCGTTTTTATCACAATTGCTCTGTAGTAAACTTTAGGTCTGGCATGGTGATTCCACCAGAGGTTCCTTTATCCTTGAGAAGAGTTTTTGCTATCCTAGGTTTTTTGTTATTCCAGATGAATTTGCAGATTGCTCTTTCTAATTCGCTGAAGAATTGAGTTGGAATTTTGATGGGGATTGCATTGAATCTTTAGATTGCTTTTGGCAAGATAGCCATTTTTACAATGTTAATTCTGCCAATCATTGAGCGTGGGATATCTTTCCATCTTCTGAGATCTTCTTTAATTTCTTTCTTCAGAGACTTGAAGTTCTTATCATACAGATCTTTCACTTCCTTAGTTAGAGTCATGCAAAGATATTTTATATTATTTGTGATTATTGAGAAGGGTGTTGTTTCCCTAATTTCTTTCTCAGCCTGTTTATCCTTTGTGTAGAGAAAGGCCATTGACTTGTTTGAGTTAATTTTATATCCAGGGCTGGGCGTGGTGGCGCACGCCTTTAATCCCAGCACTCGGGAGGCAGAGGCAGGCGGATTTCTGAGTTCGAGGCCAGCCTGGTCTACAAAGTGAGTGCCAGGACAGCCAGGGCTACACAGAGAAACCCTGTCTCGAAAAAACCAAAAAAAAAAAAAAAAAAAAAATTTATATCCAGCTACTTCACTGAAGCTGTTTATCAGGTTTAGGAGTTCTTTGTTGGAATTTTTAGGGTCACTTATATATACTATCATATCATCTGCAAAAAGTGATATTTTGACTTCATCTTTTCCAATGTGTATCCCCTTTATCTCCTTTTGTTGTCGAATTGCTCTGACTAGGACTTCAAGTGCTATGTTAAAGATGTAGGGAGAAAGTGGTCAGCCTTGTCTAGTCCCTGATTTTAGTTGGATTTCTTCCAGCTTCTCACCGTTTACTTTGATGTTGGCTAGTAGTTTGCTGTAGATTGTTTTTATCATGGTTAGGTATGGGCCTTGAATACCTGACCTATCCAAGACTTTATCATGAATGGGTGTTTTATCTTGTCAAATGCTTTCTCCTCATCTAATGAGAGGATCATGTGATTTTTGTCTTTGAGTTTGTTTATATAATGGATTACGTTGATGGATTTCCATATATTTTTATTACATCTTTTCCTCAATTACATTTCCAATGCTATCCCAAAAGTCCCCCAGTGGAGACTCCACTGGCAAGGCACCCGAGTGCTTGAGTGGACCAGAAGGGACTTGTGACTCAGCAGAAGGGACTTCCGTATATTATACCATCCTTGCATCCCTAGAAAAAAACCTACTTGGTCAGGATGGATGATTGCTTTAATGTGTTCTTGGATTCAGTTAGCGAGAATTTTCTTGAGTATTTTTCATCGATATTCATAAGGGAAATTGTTCTGAAGCTCTCTATCTTTGTTGGATCTTTCTGTGGTTTAGGTATCAGATAATTGTGGCTTCATAGAATGAGTTGGGTAGAGTACCTTCTATTTCTATTTTGTGGAATAGTTTGTGCAGAACTGGAATTAGATCTTCTTTGAAGGTCTGATACAACTCTGCACTAAACCCATCTGGTCCTGGGCTTTTTATGGCTGGGAGACTATTAATGACTCCTTCTATTTCTTTAGGGGATATGGGATTGTTTAGATCGTTAACTTGATCCTGATTTAACTTTGGTACCTGGTATCTGTCTAGAAATTTGTCCATTTCATCCATGTTTTCCAGTTTTGTTGAGTATAGCTTTTTGTAGAAGGATCTGATGTTGTTTTGGATTTCTTCAGGATCTGTTGTTATGTCTCCCTTTTCATTTCTGATTTTGTTAATTAGGATGCTGTGGAGAGCCTTGACTCGAGCAATCGCCATTATAAGATGGCACTGGCCTCCACTGTACCTAACTAGTAAACAAACCTTGTACTCAGGTGCGAGAGTGAACTCACGCCTAGTCACTGCCCATCTCGGGGCTTAGTAATTGCGTGATGGGCAAGCAAAGAATCAGGAGTTGACATGCCACATCAGGTGCTAAAACGCCAAGCTGAGGGCTATATAAGCAACGCCATTTTCCGGGGTCTGGGTCTTCCCTCCTGAAGAAGCAATAAAGCTTTTTGCTGCAGAAGAATCTGTTTGTCTGAGTATGTTCTTGCTGGCGAGAATGATAGCTCGGGACAGGATGTTGTCCCTATGCCCTCTAGTGAGTCTAGCTAAGGGTTTATCTATCTTGTTGATTTTTTCAAAGAACCTGCTCCTCATTTGGTTAATTCTTTGAATATTTCTTCTTGTTTTCTCTTGGTTGATTTCGCCCCTGAGTTTGATTATTTCCTGCCGTCTACTCCTCTTGAGTGAATTTGCTTCCTTCTTTTTTCTAGAGCATTTAGATGTGTTGTCAAGCTGCTAGTGTCTGCTCTCTCTAGTTTCTTTTTGGAGGCACTCAGAGCTGTGAGTTTGCCTCTTAGAAATGCTTTCATTGTGTCCCATAGGGTTGGGTATGTTGTGGCTTCATTTTTATTAAACTCTAAAAAGTATATAATTTCTTTCTTTATTCCTTCCTTGACCAAGGTATCATTGAGAAGAGTGTTGTTCAGTTTCCACGTGAATGTTGGCTTTCTATTAATTATGTTGTTATTGAAGATCAGCCTTAGTCCATGGTGATCTGATAGGATGCATGGGACAATTTCAATGTTTTTGTATCTGTTGAGGCCTGTTTTGTGACCAATTATATGGTCTATTTTGTAGAAGGTCACATGAAGTGCTGAGAAGAAGGTATATCCTTTTGTTTTAGGATAAAATGTTCTGTAGATATCTGTTAAGTCCATTTGTTAAATAGCTTATGTTAGTTTCGCTGAGTCCTTGTTTAGTTTCTGTTTCCACAATCTGTCCATTGATGAAAGTGGTGTGTTGAAGTCTCACACTAATATTGTGTGAGATTCAATATGTGCTTTGACCTTTACTAAAGTGTCTTTAATGAATGTGACTGCCCTTGCATTTGGAGCATAAATATTCAGAATTGAGAGTTCCTCTTGGAGGATTTTACCTTTGGTGAGTATAAAGTGGCCCTCCTTGTCTTTTTTGATAACTTTGGGTTGGAAGTTGATTTTATTCGATATTAGAATGGCTACTCCAGCTTGTTTCGTCAGGACATTTGCTTGGAAAATTATTTTCCAGCCTTTCACTCTAAGGTAGTGTCTGTCTTTTTTCCTGAGATGGGTTTCCTGTAAGCAGCAGAATGTTGGGTCCTGTTTGTGTAGCCAGTCTGTTAGCTAGGTCTTTTTATTGGGGAATTGATTCCATTGATATTAAGAGATATTAAGGAAAAGTAATTGTTGTTTCCTTTTATTTTTGTTGGTAGAGTTGGCATTCTGTTCTTGTGGCTGTCTTCTTTTTGGTTTGTTGTGGGATTACTTTTTTGCATTTTCTAGGGTGTGATTCCCATCCTTGTATTGTTTTTGTTTTTGTTGTTGTTGTTGTTGTTGTTATCCTTTGAAGGGCTGGATTCGTGGAAATATATTGTGTGAATCTTGTTTTATTATAGAATACTTTGGTTTCTCCATCTATGGTAATTGAGAGTTTGGCCAGGTTTAGTAGCCTGGGATGGCATTTGTTTTCTCTTAGTGTCTTTATAATACCTGTCCAGGCTCTTCTGGCTTTCATATTCTCTGGTGAAAAGTCTGGTGTAGTTCTGATAGGCCTGCCTTTATATGTTACTTGACCTTTCTCCCTTACTGCTTTTAATATTTTCTCTTTATTTAGTGCAATTGTTGTTCTGATTATTATGTGTCGGGAGGAATTTCTTTTCTGGTCCAGTCTATTTGGAGTTCTGTAGGCTTCTTGTATGTTCATGGGCATGTCTTTTTTTAGGTTTTGGAAGTTTTCTTCTATAATTTTGTTGAAGATATTTTCTGGCCCTTTAAGTTGAAAATCTCCATTCTCATCAACTCCTATTATCTGTAGGTTTCTTCTTAAATTGTGTCCTGGATTTCCTGGATGTTTTGAGTTAGGATCTTTTTGCGTTTTGTATTTTCTTTGATTGTTGTGCTGATGTTCTCTATGGAATCTTCTGCACCTGAGATTCTCTCTTCCATCTCTTGCATTCTGTTGCTGATGCTCGAATCTATGGTTCCAGATTTCTTTCCTAGGGTTTCTATCTCCAGCATTGCCTCACTTCGGGTTTTCTTTATTGTGTCTACTTCTCTTTTTATGTCTTGGATGGTTTTATTCAATTCCATCACCTGTTTGGTCGTGTTTTCCAGCAATTCTTTATGGAATTTTTGTGTTTCCTCTTTAAGTTCTTCTACCTGTTTACCTGTGTTCTCCTGTATTTCTTCAAGTGAGATATTAAAGTCCTTCTTGGTGTCCTCTACCATCATCATGAGAAATGCTTTTAAATCCAGGTCTTCTTTTCAGGCATGTTGGGGCACCCAGGACTAGGTGGGGTGGGAGTGCTGGGATCTGATGATGGTGAGTGGTCTTGATTTCTCTTAGTAGGATTGATACATTTGCCTTTCGCCATCTGGTAATCTCTGAAGCTAGTTGTTATAGTTGTCTCTGGTTAGAGCTTGTTCCTCAGGTGACTCTGTTAGCCTCTATCAGCAAACCTGGGAGACTAGCTCTCTCCTTAGCATCTGTGGTCAGAGTATTCTCTACAAGCAAGCTCTCTTCTTGCAGGGAAGGTGCCCAGATAACTGGTGTTCGAACCTACCTCCTGGCAGAAGTTGTGTTCCATTCACCAGAGGTCTTAAGATCCCGTGGAGGGTCCTGTGAAGACCTTGGGGGTGTCCAAAAATTCTGCGTGCAAGGAACCCCAGTGCTGGAGTGGACCAGAAGTGAATTGTGCCCCTGATCAGGCCGGGTTATCTGCTTTCCTAGTTAATGCAGTCTCAGGTCCTGCGTGATTGTATTGGAGCAGACGCTGTGTTCCACTCACCAGAGGTCTAAGGATCCCGTAGGGATCCTGTGTGGGTCCTTGCAGGTGTCCAGAGACTCCGCGGACAAGGCACCCCAATCTTGGAGTGGACAGGAAGGGACTTGTACCATATTTTCTGTATCCATTCGCCTGTTGAGGGACATCTGGGTTCTTTCCAGCTTCTGGCTATTATAAGTAAGGCTGCTATGAACATAGTGGGGCATGTGTCCTTATTACCAGTTGGAACATCTTCTGGATATATGCCCAGGAGAGATATTGTGGGATCCTCCGGTAGTAATATGTACAATTTTCTGAGGAACCACAAGACTGATTTCCAGAGTGGTTGTACAAGCTTGCAATCCCACCAACAATTGAGGAGTGTTCCTCTTTCTCAACTTCCTCACCAGCATCTATTGTCACCTGAAATTTTGAATTTAGCCATTCTGACTGGTGTGAGGTGGAATCTCAGGGATGTTTTGATTAGCATTTCCCTGATGATTAAGGATGTTGAACATTTTTTTTCAGGTGCTTCTCTGTCATTTGGTATTCCTCAGGTGAGAATTCTTTGTTTAGCTCTGAGCCCAATTTCTTAATGGGTTTATTCGATTTCATGTAGTCTACCTTCTTGAGTTCTTTATATATATTGGATATTAGTCCCCTATCTGATTTAGGATTGGTAATGATCCTTTCCCACTATGTTGGTGTCCTTTTTGTCTTATTGACAGTGTCTTTTGCCTTACCGAAGCTTTACAATTTTATGAGGTCCCATTTGTCAATTCTCAATCTTACAGCACAAGCCATTGCTGTTCTATTCAGGAATTTTTCCCCTGTGCACATATCTTCGAGGCTTTTTCACACTTTTTCCTATATAAGTTTCAGTGTCTCTGGTTTTATGGGGAGTTTCTTGATCCACTTAGACTGGAACTTAGTACAAGGAGATAAGAATGGATCAATTTGTATTCTTCTACATGATAACTGCCAGTTGTGTCAGCACCATTTGTTGAAGATGCTGCCTTTTTTCCACTGGATGGTTTTAGCTCCCTTGTCAAAGATCAAATGACCATAGGTGTGTGGATTCATTTCTGGTTCTTCAATATTATTCTTCAGAAAAGGTGCTGGAATAATTGCCTGCCTGTATATAGAAAAATAAAAATAAAACAATAATTGTCACTTTGCACAAAGGTAAAATCCAGGTGGATCAAGGAACTCAACAGAAAACCAGATACACTGAATCTATTAGAAGATAAAGTGGTAAAGTGCCTGAACTCATTGGCACAGGGGGAAATTTCCTAAACAGAACTCCAGTTGATCAATCTCTAAAATCAAGAATTGATAAAAGGGACCCCAAAAAATGGGAAATTTTCTGCAAGTGAAAGGTCATATAGTCAGTAAGACAAATCAGCAATCCGCCGGTTGGGAAAAAGTCTTCACTAACATAACATCTGTTAATGGGCTAATATCCAAAATATATAGAGAACTAAAGAAATTAACCCACAAAATACAAACACCCCAATCAAAAAATGGAGTATAAAACTAAACAGAGAATTCAAAACAGAAGAATCTCAAATAACTGAGAAGCACCTAGTGAAATGTTAAAAGTTCTTAGTGGTCAGAGAAATGTAAATCAAAACAACCCTGATATTACAACTTAAACCAATCAGAATGACTAAGAACAAAATCCCAGGTGACAAAACCTGTTGATTGTTGAGGATGCCTAGAAAGAGGAACACTCTTCCATTGCTAGTGGGACTACAAATGGAATTTCTATCAAATATAATGATACCCACTAAAATAAGAAAGGTAAACTAAGATTTGTATGCAGAACATCTCAGACAACCATCAGCTTCATTGCACACATATAGCACAATTATAGCATCAGAGGGGCGATATTATCTCTTCAATTATTTTTTAAGATTTACTTATTATTACACCTAAGTACACTGTAGCTGACTTCAGATGCACCAGAAGACGGCGTCAGATCTCATGGTTGTGAACCACCATATGGTTGTGGGGATTTGAACTCAGGACTTTTAACCACTGAGCCATCTCTAGCACTCTCTTCAATACTAAAGGTGAGATCCCTCTGCCTCTAGAAAAGAGCTGATAACAACCTCTTTTTTTAATTAGATATTTTTTATTTGCATTTCAAGTTTTATTCAATTTCCTACTTTCCCCTCTGAAAATCCCCTATCCCCATGCGCCCCAACCCACCCAATCCCATTCATGCAACTTCCATTCCCCTATAATGAGGCATAGAACCTTCACAGGACCGAGGGCCTCTCCTCCCATTGATGACCAACTAGGCCATTCTCTGCTACATATACAGCTAGTGTCACAAGTTCAACCATGTGCTTTCTTTGATTGGTGGTATAGTTCCAAGGAGCTCTGGGGGTTACTGGTATGATGTTCCTCCTATGAGGCTTCAGACCCCTTTAGCTCCCTGGGGAATTTCTCAAGTTCTTTATTAGGGACCTTGTGCTTTGTCCAATGGATGACTGTGAGTATCCACTTCTGTATTTACCAGGCAGTGGCAGGGCCTCCCAGGAACCAGCTAAATCAGGCTCCTGTCAGCAGGCTTCTGTTGGCAATGCATACTATCTGGGTTTGGTGGATGTATATGAAATGGATCCCCAAGTGGGCAGTCTCTGGATGGTCATTACTTCCAGTTCTGCTTCGAACTTTGTCTCTGTAACTCCTTCCATGGATATTTTGTTCCCCTTTCTAAAGAGGATTCTGAGCTTCTGGGCTAATAACCACTTATCAGTGAGTACACATCATGAGTGAGCTTTTGTGACTGGGTTACCTCACTCAAGATGATATCCTCCAGATCCATCCATTTGTCTAAGAATTTCATAAAATCAATGTTTTTAATACCTGTGTAGTACTCTATTATGTAAATGCACTACATTTTCTGTATCCAATTCTTTGTTGAGGTGCATCTGGTTTGTTTCCAGCTTCTGACTATTATAAATAAGGGTGCTATTACCATAGTGGAGCATGTGTCCTTATTACATGGTGCAGCATCTTCTGGGTATATGCCCAGGAGTGGTATTGCTGGATCTTCCAGGAGAACTATATCTAATTTTCTGAGGAACCGCCAGACCGATTTCCAGAGCAGTTGTACCAGCTTGCTGTCCCACAAGCAATGGAGGAGTGTTTCTCTTTCTGCACATCCTCAACAGCATCTGCTGTCACCTGAGTTTTTGAACTTAGCAATTCTGACTGATGTGAGGTGGAATCTCAGGGTTGTTTGATAACAACCTCTTTTAACTTTAAAATACTCCCTTAAGAGCTAATAGGAAGATCTGTAGTTCATTATTGAGCTACATCATTGAACTATTAACAGGGGAGAAAAGTTCAGAGCTTATTTACTGCCTGGTCAAGTCTACTTAGAATATCTATTGCTACAACAAGTGAAATAGTAATTGTAAGTCTAAGGGGAGATGAGGTCACAGAATCATATATCCATATTCAGACCCCGGTACCTCCCTTCAAAGGACTCTTTGGGTTTTGTGTCAAGGGCACTAATATCAGCATCCCAGGAAGGGAAATGTTGCAGAAAGTGGAACAGACTGCAACCTGAAAGCAGAGAAGATTAAATAGTCCAGTCTTGGTAAGTGATCATAAGAGACATTCAGACATGGTATAGAAACTAGATGAAAAGAAAAGTTACATAAAACCCAGAGAACTTCCTCAGGAAGGGAATCAGATAGAAATGAATGCTGGGGTCCTGCAAGCACTGAATTCCACTTCTAACTTAGCCCATTCCTCACTGTCAGTGCCATCTGTGCTGTCACACTGGTTACAAATCTGGTGCTTATGAGCTCTTGCAATGTCTGTCTGAAAGATATCAGAGTTTCCCTTATGAAATATTTCACTAGGACACTAGGACATATTTGTGGTTAGTTTATAACTGTGAGTTTTAGTTTTATTTGTTTATTTATTTGAGGTCACAGAATCACATATCCATATTCAGACCCCATTACCTCCCTTCAAAGGACTCTTTGAATTTTTTGGCAAGGGCACTAATATCAGCATCACAGGAAGCGAAATGGTGCAGAAAGTGGAACAGACTGCAACCTGAGAGCAGAGAAGATTAAATATTCCAGTCTTGGTAAGTAATTATAAGAGTCATGGTACGTGAGTCCCTATTACATGGTACAGCATCTTCTGGGTATATGCCCAGGAGTGGTATTGCTGGATCTTCCAGTAGAACTATATCCAATTGGTACAGAAACTAGATAAAAGAAAAGCTGCATAGAACACAGAGAAATTCTTCAGGAAGGGAATTAGATAGAAATGAATGCTGGGGTCCTGCGAACACTGCATTCCACTTCTAACTTAGCCCATTCCTCACTGTCAGTGTCATCTGTGCTATCACACTGGTTACAGATATGGTGCTTGTGAGCTCTTGCAATGTCTATCTGAAAGATATCAGAGTTTCCCTTATGAAATATTTCACTAGGACACTAGAACATATTTCTGGTAAGTTTATAACTGTTTTGTTTTTATTTGTGCTGTTATGTACAGTGGTGAATCTGGACAACACTGAATTAGATCAAAAGCTCTGGATGCATGATTTATTTTCAGGGCATTTATGGCAGATATTCTTTTATTATGCAAGTGGATATTTAGATTTTATTATTAAATATTTGTAAATAATTATTATAAACAAAAAGAGACTAAAAATTAAGTTCTCCTGACAGTAAAGTGACAGTTTTAATTGCCTATGAGACCATGCAATATGCATAGTACATTTTCAGGACTTCTACTTGTACATGTACTATTACTTCAGGTTTGAAGGAAGAAGTGAACTATGTTCCAGAAACCAATCATTTCTACTGGGAATTGCACATAAATGATGGCCTCATTTGATCAAAAACTTTCCTCTGACTCAGAGTGAGGATGTGATTAATGAAAATATGTTTGATACCAGTTTGAAAATACAAAAATGTTTGATTATTAAATAATTCACCTGGGAGAATCATTTTTAATGGCTTCAGAATGCAAGAAAAACATTCACTGTGGAGAATCCAGATGAATTAGAACTTTATTGGCCACGTGTATGTTCTGTGGGCTATCAGTTCAGGTTATAAAGGGAGCTCTGGGTCAGTTGTCAAGTGTTTCCTAGATGCTTCACTGGAAAGCATTAGGATTTGTCTAGGAACATGTACAAGACATGTAAGAGAACAAGGAAAGATTTATGGGAAGATTTGAAGAGAGGACACTGAAGCAGGAAATGATATAGTTATGTTTCAAACTCAAAGATTTAAAGTAAAATAGATCTGCCTTGTGATGGTTTGCATAGAGGAAGAGGGATCAGTCAAAGGCAGCCTGTATAAGGCTATGTCAGGCACTGGGGACTTCCCCTCACTCTTTTCCACACTAGACTGTGTGACAAATGACAGCCATGTGACTGTCTGGTCTTTAATAAGTTGGTCTAAACTTGCCATGTCCCACCCCCCCCAGACATTTTCTCCCCAGTTAATCCTGTGCCAGAGAACTGGTCTTGAATAAAGATGAGACTGAAAATTCTTTGTTAATTCCACAACTGAATTATAGCATATTACCAGTATCCTTAGAGAACACCAAGTATTTTAGTTGATGAACCAACTCTTTTTTTTTAAATTAGGTATTTTCCTCAATTACGTTTCCAATGCTATCCAAAAAGTCCCCCAACCACCCACCCCCACCCCTTGGCCCTGGCATTCCCCTATACTGGGGCATATAAAGTTGGCAAGACCAATGGGCATCTCTTTCCAGTGATGGCCGACTAGGCCATCTTTTGATACAAATGCAGCTAGAGTCAAGAGCTCTGGGGTACTGGTTAGTTCATAATAATGTTCCACCTATAGGGTTGCAGTTCCCTTTAGCTCCTTGGGTACTTTCTCTAGCTCCTCCATTGGGGGCCCTGTGATCCATCCAATAGCTGACTGTGAGCATCCACTTCTGTGTTTGCTAGGCACCAGCATTGTCTCACAAGAGACAGCTATATCTGGGTCCTTTCAGCAAAATCTTGCTAGTGTATGCAATGGTGTCAGCGTTTGGAAGCTGATTATGGGATGGATCCCTGGATATGGCAGTCTTTAGATGGTCCTTCCTTTCTTCACAGCTCCAATCTTTATCTCTGTAACTCTTTCCATGGGTGTTTTGTTCCCAATTCCAAGAAGGGGCAGAGTGTCCAAACTTTGGTCTTCGTTCTTCTTGAATTTCATGCGTTTAACAAATTGTATCTTATATCTTGGCTATCCTAAGTTTTTAGGCTAATATCCACTTATCAGTGAGTACATATTGTGTGAGTTCCTTTGTGAATATGTTACCTCACTCAGGATGATGCCCTCCAGATCCATCCATTTGCCTAGGAATTTCATAAATTCATTCCTTTTAATGGCTGAGTGGTACTCCATTGGGTAAATGTACCACATTTTCTGTATCCATTCCTCTGTTGAGGGGCATCTGGGTTCTTTCCAGCTTCTGGCTATTATAAATAAGGCTGCTATGAACATAGTGGAGCATGTGTCCTTCTTACCGGTTGGACCATCTTCTGGATATATGCCCAGGAGTGGTATTGCTGGATCCTCTGGTAGTATTATGTCCAATTTTCTGAGGAACCACCAAACTGATTTCCAGAGTGGTTGTACCAGCATGCAATCCCACCAACAATGAAGGAGTGTTCCTCTTTCTCCACATCCTCGCCAGCATCTGCTGTCACCTGAATTTTTGACCTTAGTCATTCTGACTGGTGTGAGGTGGAATCTCAGGGTTGTTTTGAGTTGCATTTCCCTGATGATTAAGGATGTTGAACATTTCTTCAGGTTCTTCGTAGCCATTCGGTATTCCTCAGGTGAAAATTCTTTGTTCAGTTCTGAGCAACATTTTTTAATGGGGTTATTTGATTTTCTGGAGTCCACCTTCTTGAGTTCTTTATAAATATTGGATATTAGTCCCCTATCTGATTTAGGATAGGTAAAGATCCTTTCCCAATCTGTTGGTGGTCTTTTTGTCTTATTGACGGTGTCTTTTGCCTTGCAGAAGCTTTGCAACTTTATGAGGTCCCATTTACCGATTCTCGATCTTACAGCACAAGCCTTTGCTGTTCTATTCAGGAATTTTTCCCCTGTACCCATATCTTCGAGGCTTGTCCCTACTTTCTCCTCTATAAGTTTCAATGTCTCTGGTTTTATGTGGTGTTCCTTAATCCACTTAGATTTGACCTTAGTACAAGGAGATAGGAATGTATCAATTCACATTCTTCTACATGATAACCGCCAGTTGTGCCAGCACCATTTGTTGAAAATGCTGTCTTTTTTCCACTGGATGGTTTTTGCTCCCTTGTCCAAGATCAAGTGACCATAGGTATGTGGGTTGATCTCAGGGTCTTCAATTCTGTTCCATTGGTCTACTTGTCTGTCGTTATACCAGTACCATGCAGTTTTTATCACAATTGCTCTGTAGTACAGCTTTAGCTCAGGCATGGTGATTCCACCAGAGGTTCTTTTATCCTTGAGAAGAGTTTTTGCTATCCTAGGTTTTTTGTTATTCCAGATGAATTTGCAGATTGCCCTTTCTCATTCGTTGAAGAATTGAGTTGGAATTTTGATGGGGATTGCATTGAATCTTTAGATTGCTTTTGGTAAGATAGCCATTTTTACAATGTTGATCCTGCCAATCCATGAGCATGGGAGGTCTTTCCATCTTCTGAGATCTTCTTTAATTTCTTTCTTCAGGGACTTGAAGTTCTTGTCATACAGATCTTTCACTTCTTTAGTTAGAGTCACGCCAAGGTATTTTATATTGTTTGTGACTATTGAGAAGGGTAAGAATCAACCAATCGAGGAGCTGGTTCTTTGAGAAAATCAACAAGATAGATAAACCCTTAGCCAGACTCACTAGAGGGCATAGGGAAAGTATTCTAATTAACAAAATCAGAAATGAAAAGGGAGACATAACAACAGACCCTGAAGAAATCCAAAACACCATCAGATCCTTCTACAAAAGGCTATACTCAACAAAACTTGAGAACCTGGATGAAATGGACAAGTTTCTAGACAGATACCAGGTACCAAAGTTAAATCAAGATCAGGTTAATGATATAAACAGTCCCATATCCCCTAAATAAATAGAAGCAGTCATTAATAGTCTCCCAACCAAAAATAGCCCAGGACCAGATGGGTTTAGTGCAGAGTTCTATCAAACCTTCAAAGAAGATCTAATCCCAGTTCTTCACAAACTATTCCACAAAATAGAATCAGAAGGTACTCTACCCAACTGATTCTATAAAGCCACAATTACTCTGATACCTAAACCACATAAAGACCCAACAAAGATATAGAACTTCAGACCAATTTCCCTTATGAATATTAATGCAAAAATCCTCAATAAAGTTCTCGCTAACCGAATTCAAGAACACATCAAAACAATCATCCATCCTGACCAAGTAGGTTTCATCCCAGGGATGCAAGGATGGTTCAATATATGAAAATCCATCAATGTAATCCATTATATAAACAAACTCAAAGACAAAAACCACATGATCATCTCGTTAGATGCTGAAAAAGCATTTGACAAAATCCAACACCCATTCATGATAAAAGACTTGGAAAGATCAGGAATTCAAGGCCCATACCTAACCATGATAAAAGCAATATACAGCAAACCAGTAGCCAACATCAAAGTAAATGGTGAGAAGCTGGAAGAAATCCCACTAAAATCAGGGACTAGACAAGGCTGCCCACTCTCTCCCTACCTATTCAACATTGTACTTGAAGTCCTAGCCAGAGCAATTAGACAACAAAAGGAGATCAAAGGGATACAAATTGGAAAAGAAGAAGTCAAAATATCGCTTTTTGCAGATGATATGATAGTATACATAAGTGACCCTAAAAATCCCAACAGAGAACTCCTAAGCCTGATAAATAGCTTCGGTGAAGTAGCTGGATATAAAATTAACTCAAGCAAGTCAATGAATGGCCTTTCTGTACACAAAAGATAACAGGCAGAAAAGGAAATTAGGGATTAACCAACTCTTATTGATACACAAGTATCAATATTTATAATGACTTAATAAAATGCTAGTTAGAAATCTCTATGGTTTCTTCTTAGAATAGGGAACAAATATACATGTAAGGAGTTACAGAGACAAAGTTCAGAGCTGAGATGGAAGGAAAGACCATTCAGAGATTGGATTCCCCACCCAGGAATCCATCCCATGAACAACCACCAAACATAGACACTATTGCACATGCCAGCAAGATTTTACTGACAGGACTCTGATATAGCTGTCTCTTGTGAGGTGATGCCAGTGCCTAGAAAATCAGAAGTAGATGCTCACAGTCATCTATTGGAATGAACACAGGGCCCACAATGAAGGAGCTAGAGAAAGTATCCAAGGACCTAAAAGGGTCTGCAACCCTATAGGAGGAACAACAATATGAACTAACAAGTACCCCCACACACACACAGCTTGTGTCTCTACTTGCATATGTAGCAGAGGATGGCCTAATTGGCCATCAATGGGAGGAGAGGTCCTTGATTTTGCGAAGATTATATGCCCAAGTACAGGGGAATGCCAGAGCCAGGAAGCAGGTGTAGATGGGTTGGAGAGCAGGGAGCAGGAGAGGTGGGGTATAGGGGACTTTCGGGATAAAATTTGAAATGTAAATGAAAAATATATCTAATAAACCTTTTTAAAAATTGTTTTGAAGAAAAAAGAAATTTAGAAGGTAGATCTTAGAGAGCAACCCAGTGATTCCTAGATGTAAGCCTTTGAATATAATGTGTTAAAATATTTAATTAAGGAAAATAAAAATTTTAACTTATTTAAAATTAACAAAAAAGAAATCTCTATGGTTAACATATATAAAGAGTGTACAGCTTGGTCCTCACGTTGGACCTCTAACAGCAGGATCAGGGGCTATCTCTGACTCTGTTGCCTGCCTTTGGCAAGAGATCCAATTCCCCTAACTAGAGTTTGTCTAGCCTTAATAGAAGAAGATGTGATATGAAATTAAATTATATATATAAGAAATGAACAAATTCCAGAATTATTTTCTGTTTATATAGCAAGGGCCTTTTAACTTTCATAAAACTTTTATAAAAGGTCCGTTATAACTTTTATGTCTTTCTGATTTCAACTATTAGAATTAAATATTTTGACAGGTATTTGAAAACAGTGACATCAAATATAGCTTTACTTATAACTTATACAGGAAATTGAAAGTAGAAAAACTGACCTCACAGATGAGTCCTATGGGATATTTTTTTCTACTACAAATTTCCCTCTGAACCTAAAATATTTTAAACATTAATGTCAATTGTGATCGTAATCTTTTTCCTAGAGTGTTAATGTTTGAAACTATCCCTTGACACAATGCATGCTGGAATTATAGCCTGAATTTATAAAACTCAACTCTTATATCCTTAATCATACATGACTTCTTTTGGTGATACAAAAATAATATGTGTTGTTCCCATATTAATAATGTTGTAGTGATATCACTATATTTTACATGGATTTGTGTTTAACTCCCAGAGTTAAATATAAGCCATATGACTATTGGCTAGTTGTGAGGATGAAATCATTGCTTTCTTTCAAACATGAGTCACCCTTTACAGATATTGTTGTGCTTCTCCTGTTAATGAGACAGTGCAAGTTTTTACACATTTCACAAAGTATGAACTTAGAGATATCTGATTGCTTTGTGGCCCAATACAATCACTTTTATGGATAAAAAGTATGCAAACGTGTAAGATGTCCTACATGTTGAATATATCTTATGGATTCATTTAGGATAGAGAATGGTGACTGTGTCTCTACCTTCACCTTTCAGTGCAGGATCCTCAGATTGAAAACACGGACTGACAGCACGGAAGCCAGTGAGTTGTCTATAGCAATGATATTCATCTGTCTGACTATAATTGGAATTCTAGGGAATTTCACTCTTCTATACCACTATATATATTTTTACCTAACAAGGTACAGGTTAAGGTCTACAGACTGGATTCTAATTCACTTGATTGTAGCCAATATCTTAACTGTACTGGGTAAAGGAGTGCCCCAGACAATATCCTCATTTGGGTTTACAGATTTTCTCAATGATATTGGATGCAAATTGGTTTCTTCTTTACACAGAGTAGGAAGGGGTGCAAGTATTGGCAGCACCTCACTTCTTAGTGTGTTTCAGGCCATCATCATCAGCCCCAGGAACTCCAGGAATTCAGAACTTAAAGTAAGAACACAGAAGTGCATTTGTTGTTCTGTGTATCTCAACTGGGTGATTTATTTACTTATAAGCAGCGTGAATCTTGTGCATATGAGGGCAAGATATGGCAATGAAAGCACAACCAATCTGAAGTCTTTCATATACTGTTATTCTGTCCATCATGATCCAACCAGTGACATCCTTTATGCCACATTACTGTCAGGTCCTGAAGTGATTTTGCTGGGGCTCATGCTATGGGCCAGTGGCTCCATGGTTCTCA
The DNA here is from genome assembly GCF_978045245.1 of Mus caroli. NCBI lineage: Eukaryota > Metazoa > Chordata > Mammalia > Rodentia > Muridae > Mus > Mus caroli. Next base: position 72,771,193 of record NW_028227273.1, on the reverse strand, counting down.
CACTTTACAGGCACAAGCAGATGATGCAATACATATCCAGGACCAGTCTTTCTTCTAGATCCTCCCCTGAGTCCAGAGCCACTAAAACCATCCTTCTCTTGGTCTGTACTTTTGTCTCCTTTTACACAATTTCTTCTGCTTGTCAATCCTTTGGAGCTCTCCTTTATAATCCCAAGTGGTCTCTGGTGAATATGACTGCAATGACTTCTCTGCTTTTCCCCACTGTGTGTCCCTTTCTTCACATGAGCCAAGACTCTCGGATTTCCAGTTACTTGAAAAGGAATATACATTTCCCCTAAGGCGCTGACCAGAAAGGATTTGAGAGATTCTGGACAGATTTCATAGTTATTCAGTCATTCTGACAGAACTGTGAGCATAATTTCAGTAATACCATGTCATGGTGGAGGTAAGCATGATATCACTATGCATGCAAATGAATGTGTTCACACACACACACACAGAGAGAGAGAGAGAGAGCGAGAGAGAGAGCGAGAGAGAGAGAGAGAGAGAGAGAGAGAGAGAGAGAGAGAGAGAGAGAGAGAGAGAGAAATGCAATTTGTCATACCTTGTGTGAGCAAGTGTAACTCAAATTAGGAAGACCAATGAAAAACTAGGTATATTTTAGGTTTCATGCCCATTATGCACTTTGTGTTCTGCTGTCTGGTTTTTTTGTGTGACACACCGAGAAATAAGCAACATAACCATTTAGTGGAAATCTATGCTTATATTTTGTTTCCTTGCATTGTTGCATTTTATGTCCTACAACTTTTTTTAAATGGAATGTAAAATTACACCCTGCATTACTGTTCCCCTTGTGAATATGTGACATTGTATCTTCCTTCCTTTGTTATACTCATACTTTAAATGCAGACATATATGTATAACACATTTCAATATACAAGAGGCCCACTCATGGCTCCAATAAATTTTCTACATTGGATATAGATCTGCAAGTGTTTTCAAAATAGAATGTAAAATAATGAGGCCCAAACTTGCCTTCTGGATTCTCTCCTGTATCAAATAAAAACATGGAGGTAAGTTTGACCTTAATGTTCAGATCATTTTAAACGATTTCACTTTCCAAATAAAATAATTTCAGTGTATAAGTTATATTTGACTTTTACAATTTCTCATGCTTCTTATAATGTATTTCTATATTCTACATATTGCTGATGGAATTCTCCTCTATGCTTATGAAAGAATCAACATGGACACTGATCTTTTCAGTGCTGGGAAGATGGATCAGTAGTTAGGAATGTGAACTCCTCTCATAGAGCCAAGAGTTGAAGTGCAAACACCTCCACACATTAGCTAACCTCTGCATATAACTCTAGATTCCAGGGTGCCATGTCCTCTCCTGGAATCCCCAGGCACTGAACACATGAGTACAAAGTTCTTCGCTTTCTTTATCAACATGCTCTGTGATATGGGAACTTTCTCAGTATCTCCCCAGAAACCATATATTGGACACTTGGTGCCATCTGGCATGTTATCCTGGAGGAAACATTACATGTTCCAGTTCTATCTAACTACATGTCTTTCCATGTGAGATCTCATGAACCATGTTCCCACTAACTTTGATCTCATCTGCTCTGCTCTCCTCACTGTACCTATGCAGATTTATCAACATACTCACACAACTTCAAATCTATGAGATAATTTCTTTTACTTTCTTTGGGAATTATTCAGGCTTATGCAGTATTTTCTGGAGGGAAAGGTTGATAAAATCAATATTTGTATTATTCAGTATAAAGTATCAGAGATGGGAAGTGATATATGGGTTTTCAAATATGTTTTAGTAGTAGCTAAATAAACACTTTCTATATATAAATGAATATGAATACATTTTGGTTCACACATACAGTAATAATTTTCCCAATGGTTCTGTTAATGTCTATTCAGTAGGTATTCTTTTCTTTAAAAAAAATCTATCATTCATACATTTTGTTTTTTCTTAATACATTCATGTTATAATACCTCTGTCTTGTTTTTCTACAGTTTCTTCAAAACAATTAACAGAGAGAGAATGAGAATTGAGATTTCCCAAAGGAAAAGCACTTAATTGGTTTTATAATACAAATTTGTAAACCTTGAAATTACCTACACACTGGTAATACAAAATTGGCTTACTAGGTTTTATTTTTATAATTTTATGCAAATGTATGTGGAAAGAATGTAATAATAATGAAATGAGATCATGATTTTGAGATGGTCTGAGTCAGTGGGACATTGAATGGATTGAAGGAAGAAAGAAGAGAGATATTCTTATATTCTAATTCAAATAAAAATATCATCTTATACATAAATGGCAGAATAGTGTTCACAGTCAGTACACTGAATCTGTCAGTAACAATTTAATCCTTTCTTTAAAAGAAATTTTACAGTTCAATATATTACAAAAGAGTAGTTTTGATCTTGGTACTGAAACTTTTCCTTGACTCTCTCAAGTTGTCAACCCTCACACTCTAAGATATGTTTCTACTCTCCTGCTATTTCTATAACTTATTGCCTCACATTCACGACATAGCCCATAACACTGAAGATTAATCATAGGATCAAAAGTCTCAACTAAGAGAGCAACTTGACAAGAGTGTGCAGTCAAAAATAGCAGTGATCTGTCATTCACTAAACATGAGCATTCCCAAAATCTGATGCAATGATTCTGGTGGTGTAGAGTGCATGGAAAACATGATAGCTTTCATTACAATCCTGTATTGCATGTACTAATTCCATATGTAATGTTTGAAACAACTATGTCAATCTATAATCCAATGAAAATTTATATCATGTCCCTACATTCATATATTTCTAAGTCCCTCATACCCAAGTCATAAAAGTAATGATGAGATATATGAAATCTATATGAAATTGCAAGAGACTTAAATGCGAATTGATGTTTCTGTTGTAGATGCCTTAACAGAGACATAGGAAACCCATGACTACAAATTGTGCTACACATTTGAAAATTCTTTCCTCTGCTTCTCCCATAGTTAGAGTACTAACAAAACCTATATCCTTATGATCATCCAGTTATTTTCCACTGACTTGTTCATATTTGAGCAACTTAAGTAGTGTATTGAAGTCATTAAAGATGTGGAAATGTTATGGAAGAACAGTGGGAAAAGTTATGAAAGAAAAACACTAATATCAGGATAATAATAGTAATAGTAATAATAATAATAGTAATAATAATAAATACCTCAGCAGTCTATTTACAGAATTAAAGTGTTTGCAGTGAAAACTAGAGAGCACCAAAGAAAGATGCTGTCTGCTCTAATACATGTCCCTGATCCTCTTTTTTTACTCTCATGAATAATCTATGCCGGTTCATGTTGATCAGATTGGCAATCACCTGTGAGATGTTTCCAATAGTAATTGTCTAACTGTTCATGTGTTATGAATCAAGATCGTCCAACCAGAATGTTTTCTCAACAAGGACTGTGCACAATCCTTTTTACCAACATATAAATTGAAAGCTTCTGAACAATATGTACTTCTGTATTCAATCAACCCTAGCAAATAACAAATAAATGGAAAACTGTCTTGTGTCATGAAAAGATGGTTTTTATAGAGAAACTTTGTATCATCAGTGGTTTTGAACACATAAGTCTGGAAATGCACATGATTATCCCAGAGACTAGACAATCAACCAAGGAATTTATCTAGAGGGATCTTTGGCTACAAATACATATGTAGCAGAAGATGTCTTTGCATGACAGCAATGGGAGGGGAAGGGAGGCCCTTGGTCCTATGGAAGTTTGAGGCTCCAGAGTAGGGGATTCTTGAGCGTTGGGTGGGAGAATGTGGGTGGGTGGAGGACCACTCTTATACAGACAAAAGGAAAGGGGAATGGCAGAGTTAGGATGGAGGGTGGCTGAAGCATAACCAGGAAGTTGGATATCATTTGAGATAAAATGGAATGATTAATAATAATAATAATAATAATAATAATAATAATAATAATAATAATAAGTGAAAAGGAAGATAATAAAGAATGCAAAAAAGATCATAAAGTGATTAATGAAAAATCTTCTGTAAGGTAATGGATATGATCAACAGGACAAAATATCAGCTTAGGTAGTGGTAAACTATCCTCACCCTCCCTATATCTCACAGAGGGCTAATATCCAAAACATATAAAGATCTCATGAACTTAGATTTAAAACAAACAAACAAACAAAAAATCAAACACAAAAACAAAAAAATAAAAATGTAGAATTCTCAAGAGAGGAATCTCTAATGGCCAAGAACTTAAAGAAGCATTAGATATGCTTAGTCATCAGGGAAATGCAATACAAAATGAACCTGATATTATATCTTATAGCAATAAGAATGGCTAAGTTCATAAATGTATATGCTGGTAAGGGCAGGGAGAAACAATCTTTCATTTCTGGTGGGATTACAAACTGGTACAACCACTCTGGAAATCAATCTTGCCATTTTTCAGAATATTGAAAATAGTTCTATTGGAAGGCCCAGCTTTACCACTTCTGGGTAAATACTGAAAGCATTCTCCACCATACCTCAGGGACCTGTGTTCCACTACAATAATAATAGCATTATTGTAATAGCCATAAACTGGAAACAACCCAGATATCTGACGACTGAAGAACAAATACAGAAAGTTTGGTTAATTAAAAAAAATGCAATGCTATTCAGCTATGAAAAATGAAGGAATCATGAATTTTGTAGGCAGATAGATGGAACCAGAAAATATCTACCTGATTGAGGTAGCATAGTTATAAGTGATTTGGTGGTTCAAATATGCTTGGCCCAGGGACTGGCAATAGTAGGAAGAGTGCCATTGTTGGAGGTTGTGTGTCCTTGTTGGAAGAAGTATATCACTGTAGGCTTGGGTTTTAAGACTGTCCTCCTAGGAGAGATGCCCTTGGTCCTGTGAAGGTTCTACGCCCAGTATAGGGGAATGACTGGGTCGGGAAGCAGGAGTTGGTGGGTTGGGAAGCAGGGAGATGGGAAGAAGATAGGGGATTTTCAGAGGGGAAAATAGGAAAGGGCATAACATTTAAATTTATTTAATATAAATTAATATTAATATAATATTTATATTATATTTATATTAATATATTTAATATTAATATGAATTTAATATTTAATATAATTAATTATAAATTAATAAAATATTTTATAAGAATGGCAAAGTATAAAATAAAATGGCATAAAACAAATAAAAACAGACAACAAAACAAAACAAAACAAAACAAAACAAAACAAAACAAAGATTCTCCTCCTAGCTCTCTGGAAGCCAGTCTTCTCCTCTTTGACTTCAAAACAAGGCGTTGAACTCACAATTCCTCCTGCACCATGGTTGGATGGGTGATGGCATGTTCCTACCTTGATGGTAAGAAATTAAACTTCTAAATCTGTATGCCAGCATCAATGAAATGTTGTCCTCCTAAGGGATGCCTTGGTCATGGTGTCTGTTCGCAGCACAAAATCCCTAAGACTAGTGAGTATTAACCATAAAGTAGGTAACTAGTGGGTATCAGCCCTGAGATTCCATCTCCCACCAGTAAAAATGGCTAAGATCAAAAATTCAGGTCACAGTAGATTCTGGCGATGATGTGCAGAAAGAGGAATACTCCTTCATTGTTGGTAGTATTGCAAGCTTGTACAACCACTCTGGAAATCAGTCTGGTGGTTCCACAGAAAATTGGACATAGTACTACTGGAGGATCCCACAATACCTCTCCTCGGCATATATCCAGAAGATGTCCCAACTGATAAGAAGGACACATGCTCCACTATGTTCTTAGCAGCCTTATTTATAATAGCCAGAAGCTGGAAAGAACCCAAATGCCCCTCAACAGAGGAATGGATACAAAAAATGTGAATGGGAAACTTTGTATACCCGAGATATAAGAGATAATTTGTAAAACACATGAAACTGAACAAGAACGAAGACCCAAGTGTGGACACTTTGCCCCTTCTTAGAATTGGAAATAATCACCCATGGAAGGAGTGACAGAGACAAAGTTTGGAGCTGAGAGAAAAGGATGGATCATATAGAGACTGCCATATCCAGGGATAATAAGCCTCCAAACAATGACACCATTGCATACACTATCAAGTGTTTGCTGAAAGGACCCTGATATAGCTGTCTCTTGTGAGACTAGGCCAGGGCCTAGGAAACACAGAAGTGGATGCTCATAGTCAGCTATTGGATGGATCACAGGGCCCCCAATAGAGGAGCTAGGGAAAGTATCCAAGGAGCTAAAGAGATCTGCAACCCTGTAGGTGCAACAGTATTATTAACTAACCAGTAGCCCGGAGCTCTTGACTCCAGCTGCATATGTATCAAGAGATGGCCTAGTCGGCCATCACTGGAAAGAGAGGCCCATTTGACATGCAATCTTTATATGCCCCAGTACATTGGAACGCCAGGGCCAAAAAGTGGGAATGAGTGGGTAGGGGAGTGGGGGGAGGCTATGGGGAACTTTTGGGATAGCATTGGAAATGTAATTGAGGAAAATACATAATAAAAAATATTAAAATAAAAAGAAAATCCAGTTGGATGGATTTACCATCCACCATGATGAAGAGTCATAAGATGCTTGAAGTCAGAGGACAAATAAGAAAATCAGGTCTTGGGGATTAAAGTCATCAGGCTTGGGATCAATCACCTTTACCTGCTGAGCTCTCAGGCTAACACCTACATCGGAGTTCTAATGATTTAGATCTTTAGAACTATGTATAAAGCCATTTTATGGGTAGTGGTCATTTACATCTTACAGGATACCAGAATGGCTGTGTTTACGTGGGTAAATATGTACCAGTGGCCAATGTCTGTTTTTGAACACCTGAAATCTAAATTTAGAAATAAAATAAAATAGAGTCATTAGATCTTTGACACACAGTGTTTTAATAGTCTAATGGCTCTCCTACCATAGGCAGGATTGCCAAGTTCTTAACCACAGATTTATAAATCAGGAGGCTGAGGATGTAGAATGAATGAGAGAGATCTATGACTTGCCATTTTGGATCTCTTTTTTAAAAATAATTATTTTATATATTAACATCCCAAATGTTGCCACCCATTTCTGTTCCCCCTTGCCGAGTTCTTCCGCTGTGACCCTACCTTTGCCTTTAAGACTGTGCCCCTCCCTTGCCCCCATAGGTATTGCCTTACCCACTGAGGCCAGAGGAGGCAGCCCTGTGTTACATATGTGCCTCAATCTTCAGTACTGCCTGTGTATGCTCTTTGTTTCCTGGTTCAGACTCTGGGAGCTCCCCAGGGTCCAGGTTAGTAGACACTGTTGGCTTCATTATGGGATAGCATCCCCTTCAATTCACCCCTTAATTCTTCTATAGGTGTAGCTAACCTACACGAAAGCTTGGCTGTGAGTATCTGCATCTGTCTCAGTCATCTGCTGAGTAGAGCCTCTTAGAGGATAGTTATGCTAGCAGTAATAGTGTGAGGGATTAGTACCTGCCCATGGGATGGATCTAAAACAGGCTGGTAACTACTCAGCCATTTTTTCAGTTTTGGCTCCATTTGGTCCTTGCATTAATTTTAGACAGGATCAATTTTGGGCCAAACATTGTGTACGGGTGTTGGTGTCCAATCTCTCCATTGTGGGTTGTGTCTAATAGACATTGTATCTTCAGGCTTCATATCTCCACAGGTCAGCATTTCTGCTAAGGTCACCTGCATTGATTCTTGGGAAGTTCTCTCATCCCTCGTCTCTGGGAGTTTTTAAGGAATATCCCATCCCAGATCCCTGGCAACTGCATAATTCCATTCACTTTCTTGGCCCTATGGGACTATCTTGTGTCTTTCCCCTTGCCTTATCACCCCAACATTTGTTGGGCTCACCTTGTACAGCAAGAAAAGACACAACACGGTCAGATTCTTCTCAACAGCTCTCTTTATTTCTGGAACACCTCCATGCTACTCGGGAACACCCGAAAACCCCCAGGAGGACTCCTATCTCCACCACAGCACTGGGGAGAGCTACGTGTCCTCCTGGGATTTGTCAGTCTGTCGACCCATTTGATATGTAACACCTGCTCGGGAGGGGTTGGCGCCAGATTCGGGCTGGCGCCTGCCCAATGGCATTGTTTACGGCGCTGGTGTACCGGAGGTCGGCGCCATCTTTGGGCGTGCGGCTGCCTACATCACCCCCTTTTTTATTTAATAATAAGATGCTGGACTAGGTCTGGGCAAGTCTGTCCATAGGCTAAGGCTCCTGTCTTAGGTCGATCCTTTCATGTCACAGCCTTACCTGTCCTAGGGTTACCCTATCGCCACTGGGCCCCGTGTCTTAGGTTTGTCTGTGCATAAGGAAAGTTGCCAGTCTCTGGATACCGCAGTGCTGTGTGACAGTAACTGCTAAATGACCTAAGGCGAACTCTACAAAAGAGGAACTAAACTTCAGGTGAGACGCCCTCTTTAATCGCCATCAATGCTTGGTACACCACTGCCTTATACTGAGCGTGCTCTCGTTTGCCAGACACAAAAGACACAACCCAGGAGGACCACTGCTCCCTAGGGCAAAATTCCCGCCCACTCCTTAAACTATGAGAATGCATTGGTGATCCAGGAGGTGAAATCCCCAAGGTGACAGGGTCAAGTTGAGTGCTGTTGAGTTTGGCAATCTGGAGGAGCAGCTTTCTGGACAACTGCTCCGCTTTAGCTGACCAATTTCCTACTCAGATAAGAGGTGAATCTGTTCAAGAGACTGAGAGAAATTAGCTTATACAACTTTATACAAGGGGCACCTAATGGGCATAGGTGGCAAACATTTCAAAATCTACTATAGGCCCAAAGGTAAGAAATTTCTAAACCACAGCAGTATACCCTGCCAACACTCTGCTAACAAACATGTCCTTCCGGAACTACTACAATCTATATCTCTGACGGGGGGAGTAATTTTCGCGTCAGCCTTTCTGGTACCCAAATCGGGTGTTCTTGACTTTGTGGAAAAACACAAACAGCTCCCCTGGTTCTCGAAATAATGGGATCTGGGCCATACCATTTTCCAGTTAGGACATCTTTCCATTTGACATCCTGTTTAAGGATAGGCGAGGTCATGGCATGCCTATCTGCAGCCGAACGACCATGTTCATCCAGAATTTAAAAATTTAAAGTAAAGAGGGCTAAAGATAATTGTTCTTTGGGTGGCTGGCCATGGGCGATTCCCCCTTTTTGTTTTTGTAAGAGTTCTTTTAAGGTTCGATGTGCTCTTTCCACAATGCCTTGGCCCTGTAGATTGTAGGGAAGGCCAGTAGAGTGACTAACCTGCATTATTTTGCAAAAGGTTTGGAATGATTTTGATGTATATGCGGGGCCATTATCAGTTTTTAAACTATCAGGCCTTCCCCAAGCTGCCCAGGCTTCTAGGCAATGGCCAACCACATTGCGGGATTTCTCACCAGACATGGGGGAGGTGAAAATGACACCTGAACAGGTGTCAATTGAAACATGAACATATTTTAATCTTCCAAATGCTGAGACATGAGTAACATCCATTTGCCAGTTTTAGAGGAAGCAATCCTCAAGGGTTAATACCAACATGAGGAGGGTGGTGAAATTGTACACACTGTGGACATTGTAACACCACATCTCGTGCTGAGGCTCGAGAGATATCAAATTTCTGCTGAAGTGTAGCAGCAGGAACATGATACAATCGATGAAAATCTTTTGCAAGCTCCAGTGGGGTGGCATGAAAAATAAATTCCATGCGAGTGCTAGCATCCACTAAGGCATTTCTTTCTGCCATAGGGCCTGGTAAGGTAGAGTGAAATCGTATATGTTGAATAAAGAATTTATGTGTTCTTTTCCAAATCAATTTTTGTAACTCTAATAAGATGGTGAACACAGCTCTGGTAGGTCTAATGGGTCCTGCAATTTCTAATGCACGCACTGCATTTACTACATAAGCCGAATCAGAGACTAGATTAAAAGATTCCTTAAAACTTTGAATACTTCCAACACAATTTTACATTCAGTAAGTTGTGGGGTGCCAGGATTGTATTGAAAAAGAACGGGTTTATGAGAATTAACTACATAGGCACCAACACCTGTTTTAGAACCATCTGTATAAATATCCAATGCACCTGATATGGGTTTAGATGCTGTGACTTTGGGGAAAATCACTGGATGTTCACTAAAAAATTGTAGCAAAGGATCTTTGGGATAATGATTACTTAATTCCCCATCAAACCTACAGTGCAATAGAGCCCAATCATCTATCAAAGAACTTAGAATCTGTATTTGACTAGCATTATAAGGTGTAATGATTTTCTGAGGTGGTGCACCAAAATGTTGAATACACGATTTAATGCCCAAAATCGCTAATTGAGCTACAGCAATGGGATAATATTCAAGGGTTTTATTGGGAGATACATGAGGATAAATCCACAATAGAGGACCTGACTGCCACAACACTCCTGTTGGTTGATGGAATGTCTTCAAAATGCATAAGAGGATGTTCTCTCCCTCTTTCCATCTATACAGTTTGGCCTTTTCTAAACACCTTTCTATCTTTTCTAATGCTACTCGGGCCTCAGGGGTGAGAGCACGAGGTGACAGAAGTTGTGGATCGCCCTTCAATATATCAAAAAGAGGGATTAATTCAAAATTTGATAGCCTCATATATGGATGAATCCAATTTATATCACCTAGCAATTTCTGGAAATCATTTAATGTTTTTAAATGATCTTTACGTAATTCTATCTTTTGAGGTGTAATACAATGTGGAGTAATTCGAGCACCCAAGAACTCTCCTAAATTTCCCATTTGAACTTTATCAGGAGCTATAAATAATTGTTTCATTTCTAATTCTTTTACTAGCTTAATATAGGCTTCATCTAAACTTTCTTTATTCTTTGAGGCAAGAAGGACATCATCTACATAATGTACTATCCTTAACTTTGGGAATGCATCACGGACAGGTTGCAGGGCTTCTCCTACAAAAAGTTGACACATAGTAGGACTGTTTGCCATCCCTTGAGGTAAAACTATCCATTGATACCGTTTATCAGGCTCTTCATTATTTACAGAAGGAAGAGTAAAGGCAAAGCGCTCACTATCACACAATGCAAGGGGAATAGAGAAAAAACAATCATTAATATCAATGATTATAATAGGCCACTCTTTGGGCAAACTAGAATGTAGGGGCAGACCCCTCTGTATGGGGCCCATAATCTGCATTTGATTATTAATGGCTCGAAGATCCTGCAGGAGCCTCCATTTGCCTGATTTTTTCTTAATCACGAATATGGGTGTATTCCAAGGTGACTGGGAAGGTTGAATATGTCCTAATTTCAATTGTTCCTCTACTAATTCTCTGGCAGCTTTCCTTTTTCAGAGGAAAGAGGCCATTGAGGAACCCATACAGGCTCCTCTGTTTTCCAAGTAATGGGTATACCACCCTCAACGGCCCCTAGGAAAAACCCAATCCCTTTCTATCTTGTTTGAACTTTGTGGGCAATAACCTAGTCCTGCCTTGTAACGACTTTCCTAACCCTTTTCCTGGGATGTAGCCCATATTAGACATAATTTCTCGGGCCTGTGGGGAATACTCATTAGTTAGTATAAGATCCATTTGGGTTAAGACATCCCTACCCCATAGGGTCACAGGAATATCCACAATATAAGGAAAAAATTTCCCTGACTTGCCTTCCTCATGTTTCCAAGTTAATTCCTTAGCACTTATAAGGGGAGCAGTCTTATAACCTAGACCGTGGAGGCTTTGAGATGATGTTTGTGAAGGCCATTTTGGCGGCCAATCATGATCAGAGATAATACTGCGATCTGCACCTGTGTCTAGCAACCCCAGAAAGGATCGTCCTTCAACCTCCAAAGTTAACATGGGGCGATCTCCTAATTCCATTGATAAGAAAGTGAACTGAGAACCTGTAGAACCTAGCCCACTGTCTCCTCTTATTTTATTATTTGCTGGAAAATGTTTATGCAAACTTGACAATAGTAATAATTGAGCAATTCTATCTCCTGGAGAGATAGATGAAATACCACTGGGGGAGGCCACTAAGATTTTCACAACCCCCGTATAATCTGGATCAATCACTCCAGGGGTAATTTGTAATCCTTTTAAAGCAGAAGATGAACGGCCAAGCAATAGTCCTACAGAATCTTTGGGAAGGGGGCCTTTAAAATCTGTATCTATGGGTTGTACCCCCATCTGTGGGGTTAATACGAGTCTGGTGGTGGAGTGGAGGTCCAATCCTGCGGAGCCAGTAGTGGCTCTCCGCGGTCTCTCGGATGACGGAGAGACGGCCAAAGTCTCGTCTGGTCTTTCTGAAGAGCCCCATATATTTGAGGGCCCTGGGGACGTGGGCCCCACTGTCCATTTTTTGGCCTAGTGCCATTATATCCTGCTTGTAATGGTCGGCCTTCTATGTCCTTAGTATATCCTGCTTGTAATGGTTGGCCTTCTATATCCTTTATTGATCTGCACTCATTAGCCCAATGTTTTCCTTTTCTACATTTATGGCATATTCCTGGCTGTCTAGGTTTATCTAATGGAGTCCTTTTCTCATTTTCGGGGCATTGTCTTCTAAAATGTCCTCTCTGGCCACATTTATAACAAGTATCATTATTAGATCTACCCAACTGTACTACAGCTGCCACCAGGCCTGCATTGGTTAACGGGCCCCCTAGTTCTCTGCAAACCTTCAACCAAACTTCTAAACCTTTATGTTTATAGGGTGTAATAGCTGCTCTACACTCCTTAGTGCATTGCTCATACACTAGCTGTTTTACTAAAGGCATAGCTATATCAGGATCTCCAAAAATTCTAGCGGCTGCTTCAATGAGGCATGCTGCAAAGTCTGAAAATGATTCTGTGGGACCATGCAAGATTTTCGTAAGATTGCCTGAGACTGCGCCATTGTTCGGCAATGCCTTCCATGCTTTGGTAGCTACCTCATTTATTTGAGCATATACTGCTTCAGGATAATTTGATCTAAAGCAAAACGTCCTAAACCTAGAAGCATGTCTGCATCCCAATGTCTCTGAGGATCTTGTCCTGTGGCTAAATTTGCTGCTGCCTGACTGTTTGCATATTCATAGGACAAGGACTTCCAATCTAAACACTGTCCGGACGACAAACAAGCCCGAGCAATATTATTCCAGTCCCCCGGGTGAGGCAATATCTAGCAAGCGCCTCGACCTGTGCAACTACAAAAGCTGCACTCACCCCATAGGTACGGACTGACTCAGCCAGCTGCTTAATAGTTTTAAAATCTATTGGCTCATGATACCATTGTCCCTGGCCATCTAAGAATACAGGGAAAGTCAGTTCAGCTTCCTTCCAAACCTCTGGGCACAATGATGTACCTTGTTTACTAGCTTTTTTGGATTCCTTTTTTACTGTATACTCAGGGTTAAGAGGTGGAGTGGTCGGCACTTTACTCCTTTGCCAGCCGACCCCCCTTTTTTCGTACCTATCCCTCTCATACTGAGCTGCCTCTTCTTCTAGGTCAGCTTCCTCATCTTTATCAAGCTCTGAGTCACTGGAGTCAGAACTTGCTGAACTTATTGTTAAGTCTTTTAATGAGGGATATCCTTTTTCTATTTCCTTTCCTTTCTCATTAATTCCTTTTCCCTTTGAATTTTCCTTTCCTCCCTTTTCCTTTTCTCTCTCTTTTTCGCCCCTTTTCTTTCTTTTACTTATATGTTTCCTATCTTCCTCTGACATACTTTCTTGTTCCATAAAAATTTTCTGACCTGCCTTAACTGCTCCTATCACCCAAAAGCAGAGGCCAGAAATTACAAAAAACAAAACAAAAACACTAATAGCTACCTACACTGGGTCTACAGCAAGAGAATCATATCCCTCCTTTTAACCAGGGATCAATTTTGGGAGACTTACCTGCACTGCCATTCCTCAGCTGAAGAGTTCTGAATCCTGCAATCCTCCGTTCCCCATACGGGCCACCACTTTGTTGCGCTCACCTTGTACAACAAGAAAAGACGCAACTTGGTCGGATTCTTCTCAACAGATCTCTTTATTTCTGGAACATCTCCATGCTACTCGGGAACTCCCGAAAACCCCTGGGAGGACTCCTATCTCCACCCCAGCACTGGGGAGAGCTACGTGTCCTCCTGGGATTTGTCAGTCTGTCGGCCCCTTTGATATGTAACACCTGCTCCGGAGGGGTTGGCGCCAGATTCGGGCTGGCGCCTGCACAATGGCGTTGTTTACAGTGCTGGTGTACCTGAGGTCCGCGCCATCTTTGGGCGTGCAGCTGCCTACAAACATTCCCTAGCCTTTCCTCACCGAAGGTCTTTCATTGGATTTGCCACCCTTCAAGTTGGAATTCACGTATCTTCACTGGTACTTTACTGTTCTTTAACTTCACAATGTTTCTGGGTTTGTTTCATGAGTATTGATTATATTCTTTTTGGGTAATATCTACTGATCAATGAATATGTATCATGCATATCCTTTTGCATCTGGTTTACCTTGCTCAGGATAAAAAAAAATCTAATTCTATCCATTTTCCTGCAAAATTCATGATGTCCTCATTTAAAATAGTTTGATAATATTCCACTGTGTAAATGGAAAACATATCCACAATCTGGTTAAGGGACATCTTGTTTCTTCTAGCTTCTAGCTATTATGAATAAGGGTGCTGTGAACTCAGTGGAGCAAGTGCCCTTGTAGTATGGTAGATTACATGCAAAGAAAGGATCAAGCTGGGTCTTCAGGTAGAACTATTTCCAATTCTCTGAGGAACTGTCAGATTGATTTCAAGAGTAATTGTACCAGTTTGCCATCCTACCAGCAATCGAGGAATCTTCTGCAATCTCCACATCCTCACCATTCTGTGCTGTCATTTGACTTTTTGTCCTTAGCCATTCTGATTGGTATAAGATGGAATCTCAAGGTTGTTTGATTTGCATTTCCCTGATGACTATGGATGTTGAATGTTTTTTTAAGTGCTTCTTGGACATTTGAGACTCTTTTGTTGAGTATTCACTGTTTAGCTTTGTACCTATTTTGAATTTGGGTTATTTGTTTTTTGGGAATCTATCTTTTTGAGTACATTATATCTTTTGGATATTAGTACTCTACATGATGTACAGTTAGTGACAACCTCTTCCCCAATATGTGGGTTGCGGTTTTGTTTTATTGACAGTGTCCTTTTCCTTACAGAACTTTTTCAGTTTCAAGAGGTCCCTTTATCAATTGCTGATCTTACATCTTAAGCCATTGGTGTTTTGTTCAGGAAAAATTTCCCTGTGTCTGTGCATTCAAGGCTATTTCCTACTTTTATCTCTATTAGATTTAGTGTATCTAGGTTTATCTTGAGGTCCTTGATCCTTTTGGACATGAGGTTTGTATAGGTGATTAATGTGGGTCAAACAGTATTCTTCTACTTGTAGCCCACCAATTAGAGCTGCACCATTTGTTGAAGATGCTTTCTTTTGTCCACTGTATGGTTTTGGCTTCTTTTTCAAATATCAAGTGTCCACAGGCATGTGGGTTTATTTCTGGGTCTTCAATTCTATTCCATTGATTGATCTGTCTGTCTCTGTACCAATATCATCATGCAGGTTTCATCACAATTGCCTGTAGTACAGCTTGAGGTCAGGAATGACGATTCCCCAGGAATTCTTCCATTCTTCAGTATACTTTTGGCCATACATTTTTTCACCTATATGAAGTTGAAAATCATTTTTTTACATGTCTATGAAGAACTGTGTTGGAATTTTGCATTGAATCTGTAGATTGCTTTTGTTAAGATTACTATTTTCACTATGTTAATCCTGCCAATTCATGAGCATGGAAGATCTTTCCATTTTCTGAAGTCTTTTTCATTTGTTTTCTTCAGGAACTTGAAGTTCTTGTCATGTGGATCTTTTACTTGCTTGGTGAGAGTTACACCAAGATATTTTATGTTATTTGTGACTATTGTGAAAAGTTTTGTTTTCATAATTTTTTGTTTTTGTTTTTTTTTTGTTTGTTTGTTAGTTTTGTTTTGATATAGAGTTTCTCTGTGTAGCCCTGGCTGTCCTGGAACTCACTCTGTAGACCAGGCTGGCCTCGAACTCAGAAATCCCCCTTCCTCTTCCTCCTGAGTGCTGGGATTAAAGGCCTGAGCCACCAATGCCCGGCATTTTCACACTTTCTTTCTCAGCCCTTTCATCATTTTTATGAAAGAAAGCTACTAAGTTCTTTAATTTTATATCCATCCACTTTGCTGAAACGGTTTTACAGTTGTAGGAATTGTCTGGTAGAATTTTTGGAATTGCTTATATGTACTGTCATATCATCTGTAAATAGTGATACCTTTGCATTTCAAATCCACTGGATCTGCATTATTTGTATTATCTTATCTTATGCTTTCGTTATTTGCTATGGCTAGAACATCAAACACTATATTGAGTAATTAGGGAGAGATTGTATTGTCTCTAATTTTAGTGAGCTTTCTTTAAGTTACTCAACATTTGATTTGATGTTGGTTGTTGGTTTGCTTTTATTATATATAGGTATGTGCCATGCATTCCTAATCTCTCCAAGGTACTTAACATTAAAGAATCTTGGATTTGGAATTTGTCAAAGTCCTTTTCAGTATCTAATCAGATGATCATATGATTATTTTCCCATTGTCTTTGTTTATATATTGAATTACATTGATGAATTTTCATATATTGAAACATCACTGCATCCTAGAGTTGATTCATACGTGATCATGATGAATGATGTTTTTGATAAATTCTTGCATTTGGTTTGCAAGAATTTTATTTCTTTTTAATTTTCAAACTTTTATTATTTTATTTATTTATATCTCAAATGTTGCCCCCTTCTTGGTACACCCACTCAGAGATTTTTAACTTATTCTCTGCCCCTTTGCCTCTGACTTATCCCCAAGGCACTCCTCCAAGCATACACTTCTATAGGCATCAAATCTCTACAGGATTAAGCTCCTTCTCTCCCAATGAGGCTTGATAAAGCATTCTTCTGCTACATATGTGCCAGGAGACATGGACCAGCATATGTATACTCTTTGGTTGGTGGCTTATAATTTGGGTGTGGCCAAGAGTCCCCATGACCAGCTAGTAATTTATTCTTAATAATAAAGAGAGACGATCATTTGAAAAATAGTGAATGTAAATGAAGACAATGACATTTATGAAAATAAATCCACAGACACATTTATTTAAAGTAAATCTACTTTAGGATTACGCTCTTGACTATTTTGTAAAATTAGTACATTTATATAAGGTATCACTCACATGCACACATATACAAATACACACTCTAAAAACCACGTAGCTTGCTGTAATGAGAAAACTGCTTAGGAAAAAAACAAACCCTACCTAATGTGATAGGACAGGGTGTAAAGACAATTATGAAGCTTGTAGGTAACTTGTTCATTTGCACAGATATCATTTACTAAACTATTCTTACATATTCATCTCGAATTTCAAATGAATATACACAACTTAAGCTTTACATTATATATGGAAGTAGTTTTCTATTTTTACTATAAAATCTTACATGGCTACTAGCATGTATGACAACTGATTCTTGAATGAATATTTGACTTAATTAGAGAGTAAACTATGAATAACTTATTTGAATTAGAATAAGGAGATGTAGGAGTTCTCAGAGTGTGGATATTATCATGAAATAAAATTAAGATAGCTTATGAATCATTGATATTAGATTAAAAGAAACCATATTTGGTTTCTTCTATTTACAAGGCAATCTGGAAATATTTTCTGAATTTTATATAAAACCTAGTGATTAAAAGTTCATATATATATATACATACATATATATATATCATATTACATAAATTTCTATACAAATTAAAATATGTGGTGTAACTTTTAGGGTTGTGCTTACATTATATTGCAAATTTCAGCTCTATTCTACATTAACACCATATCTTTGTGTATATGCATTTTTTTTGTTTGTCAATGTAAAAGGCAAGGAAGGATAAAAGAAGGATGATAAAAGAAATGATAAACAGAAGAAGAAGGAGATGGAAGAGGAGGAGGAAGAGCTGGTAATGATGAAGAAGAAGAGGAGGAAAAGCAGGTCGAAGGAGGTGAAGGAGGAGGAGGTGAAGGAGGAGGAGGAGAAGGAGAAGGAAGAAATCTAACTTAATGTTTTTCAGACTTAAGACTAAGATGCTAACATATACCAAGAAGAAGATGCTATGTACAATGTAGGTGATCATGCATGGAGAATATATCTTAGTACTGTCATAGATGGCATGAGCAGAATCCTCTGGGTATAGATCTGGAAATGATATTGCTGGGTCGTCGGATAGTACTAAGTCAAATTTTCTGAGGAAACACCAAACTGATTTCCAGAGTGGTTGTAGCAGCTTGCAATCCCTCCAGGAAAGGAGGAATGTTCCTCTTTCTCCACATCCAAGCAAGCATCTGCTGTACCATGAATTTTTGATTTTAGCTATTTTGACTGGTGTGAGGTGGACTCTCAGGGTTGTTTTGATTTGCATTTCCCTGATGACTAAGGGTGATGAAAAATATTTAATTGCTTCTCAGCCATTTGGTATTTATCAGTTGAGAATTCTTTGTATAGCTCTGTACCCCATTTTTAATAGGGTTATTTGTTTCTCTGGGCAACATGTAATATGGACATATGATCCACTATATTCACAGCAGCCTTATTTATAATAGCCAGAAGCTGGAGAGAACCCAGATGTTCCTCAACAGAGGAATGGATACAGAAAAAGTGGCAATTTACACAATGGAGCACTTCTTAGCTATTAAAAACAATGAATTTATGAAATTAGTAGGTAAATAGATGGACCTAGTGAATATCACCCAGAGGGAGGTAACCCAATCACAAAAGAACGCACATAATATGCACTCACTGATAAGTAGATATTAACTCAGAGGCTCAGAATACCCAAGATACAATTCACAAGCCACATGAAACTCAAGAAAAAGGAAGTGATCTTGTGGATACTTCTATCCTTCTTAGAAGGGAGAACAGAACACTCTGGAAGTATTTACAGAGACAAAGCATGGAGCACAGTCTGACAAAATGACCATCCAGAGAATGACCTAGTTGCGGATACCTCCCATATACAATCACCAAGTGTAGCCACTGTGTTGGATGCCAACTAGTGCTTGCTGATATGAGCTTGCTATTGCTGCCTCCTGAGAGGTTCTGCCAGTGCCTGATCAATACAAAAGTGGATGATCACAGTAATCCATTGATCAGAGCATAGGATCCCCAATGAAGGAGCAAGAGAAAGGACCTAAGGAGATGAAGGGGTTTGCATCCCCATAGGAGGAACAATAATATGAACTGAACAGTACCCCAGAGCTCTCACGGACTAAACCACCAACCAAAGAGTACACATGGTAGGACCCACGGCTCCAGCCTCACATGTAGCAGAGGATGGCCTAGTAGGTCATCAATGGGAGAAGAGGCCCTTGGTCCTGTTAAGGCTCTGGGCCCCAGTGTCGGGGAGTACCATCACCAGTAATTGGGAGTGGGTAGGGTAGTGATCAGGGGAAGCAGGAGGGTATAGTGGGAGGGGAATTTTAGATGGAAAGCAAGGAAAGGGGATAACATTTGAAATGTAAGTAAAGAAAATATCCAATAAAAAAAAGGAAGGCATGAGGAAAGATCACTGATAGTGACAGAAGTGCAATTTCATGAGGTAGCTGCATGAACAGGTATGTTCAGTTTGGGAAAGATCAGGAAAATTGATTTGTAAAAAAATGTTTAAGATATACACATCAGTAATTTCCAATTCTGTAGTGAAATTTAAACACTTATATGTTATCAGGAATTGTCATACTAGAAAGTAAATATAATAAATAAGCATAAATTTAAATAATGACTGTAAAGCTGGAATGTAAGGTAGTGCATGGTAGTATACACATTTAACCCCAGCATTGATGAGGCAGGTCACAATTATTTTTGAGGTTAGCCTAATCTACATAGTGACTTTCTACCTAGCCTTGCTGACATAGTAATATTTTGTATCACAAACAAACAAAATACAGTACACTGTATTGTGTGATTAATGATATAATAAATAAATTAATTGTTTATTTTTTATGTCCTGACTGCCATTTCCTCTTCCTCGTCTCATCCCAGTCTCTCACCACCTTCCTTGTAGTTCCCCATCCACTCTTCCTCCCATCCTCAATGTCTCTTGAGAAGAGGACAAGGACAACCATTGATATCAACCAGTCATGCTATATCAAGTTGCAGTAAGACTAGGCACCCCCTGTCCTATTACAGCTAGAAAGGGCAATCCAATAGGAGGAAAGGATACCAAAGGCAAGCAATAGAGTTAGAAACAGCCCCTGTTCTACTGTTAGTTTTTCCAGGAGACGACCAAGCTAAACAAATGTGCAAAAGGTCAGTATCTGACTTATGCAGGCTTTCTGGTTGATGGTTCAGTCTCTGTGAGCCCCTATGAGCCTAGATTTGTTGACTCTGAGGGTTTTCTTGTGATATTCTTGACTCTTATGATTCTGAAAATATTTCCTCCCACTCTTACACAGGATTCTCCCAGCTTTGCCTAATGTTCAGCTTTGGGTCTCTGCATATGACTACATAACTTGAGTGAAGCCTGTCTGCTCACAATTGGACCGGGCTCCAATCTATAAGTATGGCAGAATATCATTTCATTGAGTTTTTGTGTTTGTTTGTTTGTTGGTTGGTTGTTGTTTTTGTCTGTATGGGTAGGGGGTGAGGATAGGAGGATAAAAAGGAAAGGCTATAACATTTGAAGTTTAAATAAAGAAATTATCTAATAGAAAAAAGGAAAAAAACGTAGATTGGAGTTTTACAGAGATCTCTGGATAGCAAACACAGCTCTTCAAGAATGTATTCTAACATGATTACTGATTTTAGTTGAAATATCCCCAGAGGGCAAACCCAGCTTTTTTAGAATTGTTCAGAGCTCTTTTAAAATTTTTTATCAGGATTTCTGATATTGGTGAGAAACACCAAGAATCATTTGAGAGCCAACACAGCTGTTCTAGAATATTTTCTACTATACAGATAAGGCTGTCTGAAAAGCAAGCACACCTCTTTTAGAGTGTTTCCTGGATTTCTGACTTTATTGGGAAAATCCAAGAATTACTTTTAGAATTTTTCTAACAGGATTTCTGCCTTGGCTGGGAGATCCAAGAATTTTTTTTAACATCTTTTCTGACAGAAAGCAAATGAGCTAACAAGAAAGCTTTTAGAATTTTTAGAAGGACAGAGAGCTGTCTTGAGGAAAAAAAATAAGCAATCTCAACCAGACTTCTTTTGGTGATACAAAAATAATATGTGTTGTTCCCTTATTAATAATGTTGTAGTGATATCACTATATTTTACATGGATTTGTGTTTAACTCCCAGAGTTAAATATAAGCCATATGACTATTGGCTAGTTGTGAGGATGAAATCATTGCTTTCTTTCAAACATGAGTCACTCCTTACAGATATTGTTGTGCTTCTCCTGTTAATGAGACAGTGCAAGTTTTTACACATTTCACAAAGTATGAACTTAGAGATATCTGATTGTTTTGTGGCCCAATACAATCACTTTTATGGGTAAAAAGTATGCAAACGTGTAAGATGTCCTACATGTTGAATATATCTTATGGATTCATTTAGGATAGAGAATGGTGACTGTGTCTCCACCTTCACCTTTCAGTGCAGGATCCTCAGTTTGAAAACAAGAACTGACAGCATGGTAGCCAGTGAGTTGTCTATAGCAATGATATTCATCTCTCTGACTATAATTGGAATTCTAGGGAATTTCACTCTTCTATACCACTATATATATTTTTACCTAACAAGGTACAGGTTAAGGTCTACAGACTGGATTCTAATTCACTTGATTGTAGCCAATATCTTAACTGTACTGTGTAAAGGAGTGCCCCAGACAATATCCTCATTTGGGTTTACAGATTTTCTCAATGATATTGGATGCAAATTGGTTTCTTCTTTACACAGAGTAGGAAGGGGTGCAGGTATTGGCAGCACCTCATTTCTTAGTGTGTTTCAGGCCATCAACATCAGCCCCAGGAACTCCAGGGATTCAGAACTTAAAGTAAGAACACAGAAGTGCATTTGTTGTTCTGTGTATCTCAACTGGGTGATTTATTTACTTATAAGCAGCGTGAATCTTGTGCATATGAGGGCAAGATATGGCAATGAAAGCACAACAAACCTGAAGTCTTACTTTTTCTGTTATTCTGTCCATCATGATCCAACCAGTGACATCCTTTATGCCACATTACTGTCAGGTCCTGAAGTGATTTTGCTGGGGCTCATGCTATGGGCCAATGGCTTCATGGTTCTCACACTGTACAGGCACAAGCAGATGATGCAATACATGTCCAGGACCAGTCTTTCTTCTAGATCCTCCCCTGAGTCCAGAGCCACTAAAACCATCCTTCTCTTGGTCTGTACTTTTGTCTCCTTTTACACAATTTCTTCTGCTTGTCAATCCTTTGGAGCTCTCCTTTATAATCCCAAGTGGTCTCTGGTGAATATGACTGCAATGACTTCTCTGCTTTTCCCCACTGTTTGTCCCTTTCTTCTCATGAGCCAAGACTCTCGGATTTCCAGTTACTTGAAAAGGAATATACATTTCCCATAAGGCACTGACCAGAAAGGATTTGAAAGCTTCTGGACAGACTTGATAGTTATTCAGTCATTCTGACAGAACTGTGAGCATAATTGCAGTAATACTATGGCATGGTTGAGGTAATCATGATATCACTGTGCATGCAGATGAATGTGTTCACACAGAGAGAGAGAGAGAGAGAGAAAGAGAGAGAGAGAGAGAGAGAAAGAGAGAGAGAGAGAGAGAGAGAGAAATGCAATTTGTCATACCTTGTGTGAGCAAGTATAACTCAAATTAGGAAGACGAATGAAAAACTAGGTATATTTTAGGTTTCATGCCCATTATGCCCTTTGTGTTGTGCTCTTTGGTTTTTTGTGTGACACACCCAGAAATAAGCAACATAACCATTTAGTGGAAATCTATGCTTATATTTTGTTTCCTTGCATTGTTGCATTATATGTCCTACAACTTTTTTTAAATGGAATGTAAAATTACACCCTGCATTACTGTTCCCCTTGTGAATGTGTGATATTGTATCTTCCTTCCTTTGTTATACTCATACTTTAAATGCAGACATATATGTATAACACATTTCAATATACAAGAGGCCCACTCATGGCTCCAATAAATTTTCTACATTTGATATAGATCTGCATATGTTTTCCAAATAGAATGTAAAATAATGAAGCCCAAACTTGCCATCTGGATTCCCTCCTGTATCAAATAAAAACATGGAGGTAAGTTTGACCTTAATGTTCAGATCATTTTAAACGATTTCACTTCCCAAATAAAATAATTTCAGTGTATAATTTATATTTGACTTTTACAATTTCTCATGCTTCATATAATGTATTTCTATATTCTACATATTGCTGATGGAATTCTCCTCTATGCTTATGAAAGAATCAACATGGACACTGATCTCTTCAGTGCTGGGAAGATGGATCAGCAGTTAGGAATGTGAACTCCTCTCATAGAGCCAAGAGTTGAAGTGCAAACACTTCCACACATTAGCTAACCTCTGCATATAACTCTAGATTCCAGGGTGCCATGTCCTCTTCTGGAATCCCCAGGCACTGAACACATTAGTACAAAGTTCTTCGCTTTCTTAATCAACATGCTCTGTGATATGGGAACTTTCTCAGTGTCTCCCCAGAAACCATATATTGGACACTTGGTGCCATCTGGCATGTTATCCTGGAGGAAACATTACATGTTCCAGTTCTATCTAACTACATATCTTTCCAAGTGAGATCTCATGAACCATGTTCCCACTAACTTTGATCACATCTGCTCTGCTGTCCTCACTGTATCTATGCAGATTTATTAACATACTCCTACAACTTCAAATCTATGAGATAATTTCTTTTACTTTCTTTGGGAATTATTCAGGCTTATGCAGTATTTTCTGGAGGGAAAGGTTGATAAAATCAATATGTGTATTTTTCAGTATAAAGTATCAGAGTTGGGAAGTGACATATGGGTTTTCAAATATGTTTTAGTGGTAGCTAAATAAACACTTTCTATATATAAATGAATATGAATACATTTTGGTTCACACATATAGTAATAATTTTCCCAATTGTTCTGTTAATGTCTATTCAGTAGATATTCTTTTCTTTAAAAAATATCTGTCATTCATAGATTTTGTTTTTTTTCTTAATACATTCTTGTTATAATAGCTCTGCCTTGTTTTTCTATAGTTTCTTCAAAACAATTAACAGAGAAAGAATGAGAATTTAGATTTCCCAAAGAAAAAGCACTTAATTGGTTTTATAATACAAATTTCTAAAACTTGAAATTACCAACATGCTGGTAATACAAAATTGGCTTACTAGGTTTTATTTTTATACTTTTATGCAAATGTACATGGAAAGAGTGTAGTAATAATGAAATGAGATGATGAATTTGAGATGGAGTGAGTCAGTGGGACATTGAATGGATTGAAGGAAGAAAGAAGAGAGATATATTCTAATTAAAATAAAAATAT
Source organism: Mus caroli (assembly GCF_978045245.1). NCBI lineage: Eukaryota > Metazoa > Chordata > Mammalia > Rodentia > Muridae > Mus > Mus caroli. Next base: position 72,746,644 of record NW_028227273.1, on the reverse strand, counting down.
CATCTTATACATAAAATAAATGGCAGAATAATGCTCACAGTCAGTACACTGAATCTGTCAGTAGTAATTTTATCCTTTCTTTAAAAGAAATTTTACAGTTCAATATATTACAAAAGAGTAGTTTTCATCTTGGTACTGAAACCTTTCATTGATTCCCTCAAGTTGTCATCCCTCACACTCTAAGATATATTTCAACTCTCCTGGTATTTCTATTTCTTGTTACATCACATTCATGACATAGCCGATAACACTGAAGATTAATCATAGAATCAAAAGTCTCAACTAAGAGAGCAACTTGACAAGAGTGTGCAGTCAAAAATATTAGTGATCTGTCATCCCCTATACATGAGCATTCCCAAAATTTGATGCAATGATTCTGGTGGTGTAGAGTGCACAGAACACTTGGCACCTTTCATTAAAACCCTGTATCACATGTACTAATTCCATACTATAATGCTTGACACAACTATGTCAATCTATATTCCAACTAATACTCATATAAATTAACTACATTCATTTATTTCTGAAGTATCCCATACCCATGTCATAAAAGTAATGGTGAGACATATTAAAACTATATGTAATTGCAAGAGACCTAAATGCTAATTGATAGTTTAGCTGTGGATGTGTTAACAGAGACACAGGAAACCCATGACTACAAATTGTGCTACACATTTTTAAATGCCTTCTTCTACTCCCAGATTTAAAGGACTAACATCATCTATATCCTTATGATCACCCACTTATTTTACACTGACTTGTTCATATTTGAGCAAGTCAAGTAGTGTGTTGAATTCATTAAAAGCATAGACATGTTATGGATGGACAGTGGGAAAGAACTATGAAAGAAAAAACACTCCTATTGGGATGATGATGATGATAATAATAATAATAATAATAATAATAATAATAATAACAACAACAACAACAACTTAGCAGTCTATTTACAAAGTAAATGTGTTTGCAGTGAAAACTAGAGGGCACCAAAGAAAGAAGTTCTCTGATCTAATACGTGCACCTGCATCCTTTTATTTACTCCCATGAATAATCTCTGCTGGTTCATGGCGAATAGATTGGCAATCATCTGTGAGATGTTTCCAACTGTGAGTGTCTTACCGTTCATGAGTTATGAATCAAGATTTCTCAACAAGGACTGTACACTATACTCTTACCAATATATAAATAGAAAGCTTCTGAACAACCCTTACTTTTATATTCAATCAAGCCTAGCAAATTACAAACATATTGTAAACTGTCTCATTTCATGGAAAAAATGGTTTATATGGAGAAACTTTGTATCATCAGATGAACACATACCTCTGGAAGTGGGCAAATGCACATGACTATTTTGCATCAAGTCATTTCTAGAAGATTATTTGTGACACATGCAAATTGCAAGGGATAAAAAAGAAAATACATACAAATTTTGCATTTCAAAACACTACAAAGTGCAACAGCAATGAAGTGATTTAATAGAAGCTACTTCATTCATAGTTTCTTGTGATTTGTATTTGTGTTATTAACTTATTATCTCCAATTTCAAATTCATTGTTTTACTTTTCTATTTACTGTTGCTGAAGCCAAAAGTGTCTACTCAAATCATCCTGATACCAGCACTCCTTGATACCCACCCTAATGCTCTGGGTTCCTGAAAGAAAGACACAAACACAGCCTTTATATTCAATATGCTTTAAACAACTCAAGGGCTGAGCCACTTCCTAACCTCAACATGTCTGATGTACTTTCCAATAACCCCAACACATCACTTAACTAAAACCCATATTCCATTGTCGCTGCCCAGGATCGAGAACTGCAGCTCACTTAGACTGATTGTCCCTGCACCCACATTCTCTTCTAGGCACCTCTCAGGCATAGCATCTACTCTCTTTCACCACACAACAGCTGTCCACTACCTGTTCTACCTCAATCTCTTACATGGGAATCCCAAAGTAACACCTCTGTCTTCCTGCCCTACCATTGGCCACTGGCAACTTTATTTACCAATCAAAATCAACTGGGAACTGAATCACTCAGCATCTTGTGCTCCATCCTGTGGGGACTCCTGTAAGTTGGGGGAACCAAATTAAAATAATGAAAGCAGCATTACACCAAATCCACAACAATTTAGGGGCATAGCTATATTCTCAAAATTAATGTACAAGTGAATATAGTCAGAGCATTTTGGATAGGAACAGCTGGCAAGGATCGTATTTCATAAAACAGTGGACAGATCTAGAAAGCTGACCAAATGATGACAGTTTTGCTGTACTAGTTCTTTTTACAATGTTTGTTTCTTATTTATTATTGCATTTCTCTAATTTCATAATTCAGCTCATCAAAAACATACATTGAAAACAAGAAGAAAAATATACTGGCCTGACTTTACTGTGTACCTTTACATTGTGATCATTTCCTGATGTTTTCCTTTTCTGGGAAACTGTGGTGTAAATTGAAGATCTATAAATCTAACACAATGTTTTTGTACATGATAGACAATCTCTATTTTAAAAAATCTCACAAAAAAGACAAAGGTGTACACATAGATACTGTACAGGAATATAGCATCTTCTGCCTCAAGCATGACTTCTGGGGGGCCTCAGGTAAAATATTATATTGACGCTGCTGACTGTAGGAATGCATCAATACACATAATAATGCATAGTAACGGAACCAAAGTTTTCAATTAAAGAGGTATTGATCGTGATAATAGCAAAACTGAACCATGCATAAAAGGGTTCCATAAAAACATGAGAAAATACTTTTCAATCCCTGGCACATGTGAAAAATTTGGGAGTGTGAGAACCACAAAGCATAAGATTTCAGAATTAGCAACAGGTGAATATCTAAAGCTCACTGTCTTGCAACTCTAAAACCCAGAAAAATATTCTAATCTTAAATTTGGGTATGGAGATTTAGGTTGGCTAGGGGAAATGAGGAAATGAAAGTCCTGGACAGTTCTTATCATACAGATATTTCACTTCCTTAGTTAGAGCACACCAAGATATTTTCTATTATTTGTGAATATTGTGAAGGGTGTTGTTACCCTAATTTTTTTTCATCCTGTTTATCCTTTGTGTAGAGAAAGTACACTGATTTGTTTGAGGTAATTTTATATCTAGATACTGCGCCGAAGGTATTTATCAGGTTTGGGAGTTCTCTGGTGGAATTTTTAGAGTCACTTATATATACTAACATATCGTCTGCAAATACTGATATTTTGACTTCTTCCTTTCCAATTTATATCCTCTTGATCTCCTTTTGTTGTCGAATTGCTCTGACTAGGACTGCAAGTACTATGTTGAATATATGTGTGTGTGGAGGGGTGGGGGGAATGAGCAGCCTTGTCTAGTCCCTGATTTTAGTGGAATTGCTTCCAGCTTCTCTCCATTTAGTTTGATGTTGACTACTGGTTTGCAGTATATTACTTTTATTATGTTTAGATATGGACCTTGAATTCCTGATCTCTCCAAGAATTTTATCATGAAGGTGATTTGGATTTTGTCAAATGCTTTCCCAGCATCTAACGAGAGGATCATGTGGTTTTTGTTTTGAGTTTGTTTATATACTGGATTACGTTGATGGATTTCCTTATATTGAACCATCCCTGCATCCCTGGGATGAAGCCTACTTGGTCATGGTGGATGAAAGTTTCAATGTGTTCTTAGATTCGGGTTGTGAGGATTTTATTGAGTATTTTTGCATCGATATTCATGAGGGAAATTGGTCTGAAGTTCTCTTTCTTTGCTGAATCTTTGTGTGGATTAGGTATCAGAGCAATTGTGGCTTCATAGAATGAATTAGGTAGAGAAACTTCTGTTTCTATTTTGTTGAATATTTTGAGAAGAGTTGGAATTAGGTCTTCTTTGAAGGTCTGATAGAACTCTCCACTAAACGCATCTGGTCCTGGGCTATTTATGGTTGGGAGACTATTGATGACTGATTCTACTTCTTTAGGGGAAATGGGACTGTTTAGATTATTAATCTGATCCTAATTTAACTTTGGTACCTGGTGTCTGTCTAGGAAGTTGTCCATTTCATCCAGGTTTTCGAGTTTTGTTGAGTATAGGCTTTTGGATTTCCTCAGGTGCTGTTATTATGTCTCCTTTTTCATTTTTGCTTTTGTTAATTAGGATACTGTTCCTGTGCCCTCTATTTAGTCTGGCTAAGGATTTATCTATCTTGTTGATTTTCTTAAAGAACCAGCTCCTAGTTTGGTTGATTCTTTAAATCGTTCTTTTTGTTTCCACTTGGTTGATTTCAGCACTGATTTTGATTATTTCCTGCCTTCTACTCCTCTTGGGTGAATTTGCTTCCTTTAGTTCTACAGCTTCTAGGTGTGCTGTCAGGCTGCTAGTGTATGCGCTCTCTAGTTTCTGCTTGGAGGCACTCACAGCTAGGAGTTTTCCTCTCAGGGCAGCCTTCATTGTGTCCCATAAGTTTGAGTATGTTATGATTTCATTTTCAGTAAACTCTAAAAAGTCTTTAATTTCTTTCTTTATTTCACCCTTGACCAAGGAATCATCGAGTAGAGTTTTGACAGTTTGCACATGAATGTTGGATTTCTATTATTTATGTTGTTATTGAAGATCAGCCTTAGTCGATGGTGATCAGATAGGATGGATGGGATTATTTAAATATTTTTGTATCTGTGGAGGCCTGTTTTGTGATCAATTATTTGGTCAATTTTAAAGGACGTACCATGTGGCCCTGTAAAGAAGGTATATCCTTTGGTTTTAGGATGAAATATTCTGTAGATATCTATTAAATTCATTTGATTCATAAGTTTTGTTAGTGTCCATGTGTCTCTATTTAGTTTCTGTTTCCAGGATCTGTCTATTGGTGAGAGTGGGGTGTTGAAGTCTCCCACTATTATTGTGTGAGGTGCAATGTGCACCTTGAGCTTTACTAAAGTTTCTTTAATGAATGTGGCTGCCCTTGTATTTGGAGCATAGATATTCAAAAATGAGAGTTCATCTTGGTAGATTATACCTTTGATGAAGTGCCCCTCCTTGTCTTTTTTGATAACTTTGGGTTGAAAGTCGATTTTATTCGATATTAGAATGGCTACTCCAGCTTATTGCTTCAGACCATTTGCTTGGAAAATTGTTTTCCAGCCTTTCACTCTGAGGTAGTGTCTGTCTTTGTCCCTGAGGTGGGTTTCCTGCAAGCAGCAAAATGTTGGATCCTCTTTGTGTAGCCAGTCTGTTAGTCTATATCTTTTTAAAAACATTTTTATTAGGTATTTTCCTCATTCACATTTCCAATGCTATCCCAAAAGTCACCCATACCTTCTCCCCCACTCCCCTACCCACCAACTCCCACTTTTTGGCCCTGGCATTCCCCTGTACTGGGGCATATAAAGTTTGCAAGTCCAATGGATCTCTCTTTCCAGTGATGGCTGACTAGGCCATCTTTTGATACATATGCAGCTAGAGTCAAGAGCTCCGGGGTACTGGTTAGTTCATAATGTTGTTCCATCTATAGGGTTGCAGATCCCTTTACCTCCTTGGGTAATTTCTCTAGCCTCTCCATTGAGGGCCCTGTGATCCATCCAATAGCTGACTGTCAGCATCCATTTCTGTGTTTGCTAGGCCCTGGCATAGTCTCACAAGAGACAGATATATCTGGGTCGGGGAATTGATTCCATGGATGGTAAGAGAAATTAAAGAATAGTAATTGTTGGTTCCTATTACTTTTGTTGTTAACGTTGGGATTTTGTTCTTGCAGCTGTCTTCTTTTTGGTTTGTTGAAGGATTACTTTCTTGCTTTTTCAAGGGTGTAGTTTCCATCTTTGTGTTGGTGTTTCCCTTTATTATCCTTTAGAGGGCTGGATTCATGGAAAGATAGTGTTTGAATTTGGTTTTATCATGGAATACATTGCTTTCTCCATCTATGGTAATTGAGAGTTTTGCTGGGTATAGTAGCCTGTGCTGGCATTTGTATTCTCTTAGGGTCTGCATAATATCAGTCCAGGATCTTCTGGCTTTCATGGTCTCTAGTGAGAAGTTTGGTGTAATTCTAATAGGTCTGTCTTTATATGTTACTTTACCTTTTCCACTTACTGCTTTTAGTATCCTGTCTTTATTTAGTGCATTTGTTGTTCTGATTATTATGTGTTGGGATGAATTTCTTTTCTGGTCCAGTCTATTTGGAGTTCTGTAGGCTTCTTTTATGTTCGTGGGCAACTCTTTCTTTGGTTTGGGAAGTTTTCTTCTATAATTTTGTTGAAGATATTTGCTGGCCCTTTAAGTTGAAAATCTTCATTCTCATCTACTACTATTATCCATAGGTTTGGTCTTCTCATTGTGTCCTGGATTTCCTGGATGTTTTGAGTTAGATCTTTTTACATTTTGCATTTTCTTTGATTGTTGTGTCTATGTTCTCTATGGAATCTTCTGCACCTGATATTCTCTCTTCCTTCTCTTGTATTCCTTTGCTGATGCTAGCATCTATAGTTCCTGATTTCTTTTCTAGGGTTTCTATCTCCAGAGTTGTCTCGCTTTAGGGTTATATATAATATATTATATATATGTAATATATATGTAATATATATATATATATATATATATATATATATATATATATATATATAATTGTTTCTGTTTCCCTTATTAGGTCTTGGATGGTTTTGTTCAATTCCATCACCTGTTTGGTTGTGTTTTCCTGTAGCTCTTTAAGAGACTTTTGTGTTTCCTCTTTAAGGTCTTCTACCTCTTTAGCTCTGTTCTCCTGTATTTCTTTAAGTGCATTATTAATGCCCTTCTTGATGTCCTCTACCAGCATCATAAGATATGATTTTAAATCTGAGTCTTGCTTTTCGGGTGTGTTGGGTTATCCAGGACTGGCTGAGACTGGAGTGCTGGGTTCTGATGATGGTGTGTGGTCTTGATTTCTGTTAGTAAGATATTTATGTTTGCCTTTCACCATCTGGTAATCTCTGGAGTTATTTGTTACAGTTGTCTCTAGTTGGAGCTTGTTCTTCCTCTGATTCTGTTAGCCTCTGTCAGCAGTCCTGGGAGTCAGCTCTTTCCTGAGTCTCAGTTGTCAGAGTACTCTCTGCAGGCAAGCTCTCCACTTACAGGGAAGGTTCATAGAGGTCTGGCTTTCAGACCTGCCTCATGGCTAAAAATGAAGGTCTGAAACAGGGCATGTCCAAGAAGATGTGTTGCCTCTGAAGTCTGCACTCTTACCTGCATAGACTCGTCTCCAAGGGACTTGGGACATAAGATGGCTCTCTCACCTGCTCTGGGAGTCAGAGCCCTTTCAGGCAGACACCTCTCCTCTGGCAGGGAAAGTGCCCAGATGTCTGGATCCCGAAACGGTGTCTGTCCCAAAAGCTGTGTTGCTTCTGCATTCTGCTCGATCACCCTTTGCAGTCCACAAGCTGACCTGTGCAGACTGGTCTCCTAGGGACCCAGGACCCAAGATGGCTCCCTCACCTGCTCTGGCAGTCAGAACCACCAGCAAGATTTTGCTGAAAGGACCCTGATATAGCTGTCTCTTGTGAGGCTAGGCCAGTGCCTGGCAAATACAGAAGTGGATGCTCACAGTCTTCTATTGGATGGAACACAGGGCCCCCAATGGAAGAGCTAAAGAAAGTACCCAAGGAGCTGACTGGGTCTGCAACCCTATAGGTGGAACAATATGAACTAACCAGTACCCCCGAGAGCTTGTGTCTCTAGCTGCATATGTAGCAGAAGATGGCCTAGTTGGCCATCTTTGGGAAGAGAGGCCCCTCTGGATCACTAAACAGACAGAATAAGAAAAGAATATCGAAAGCTGAATAGGAAAAATACCAAGTTGTATATGATGGTAGACCAATTAAAATAATACCCAACTTCTCAGTGAAGACTCTAGAAACCAGAAGTACCCAAAAATTGTTGTACATATTCTGAGGTACCAGAGTTGCCAGTCCAGCATAAATCCAACCAATGGACAGAATCTGCTGACCACTGTTGTTGAATTAGGGAAGGCTGTAAGAAATGAAGGAGAAGGGCAATCCTGTAGGAGGACCAGCAGCCTCAATTAATCTGGACCCCCAAGATATCTCAAACACTGGACCACCAAACAGATAGATAGCATATACCAGCTGAAAAGAGACCCCTAACACACATACAGTAGAGGGCTTCCAGTCTGTGTTCATTCAGAGATGATGCACCTAACCCTCAAGAGACTGGAGGCCCCAGTGAGCTTAGAAGTCAGGGGGTGGAGGGGTGGGGGTCTCCACATGAAGATAGTGAGTGGGGAGGAGGTGTGAGATGTAGAGCATTCAGATGGAGGGACAGGGAATGAAATATGGAGTGTAAAAAATAAATTAATTTTAAAAGTAGAAAAGAAAAGCATGGCATATAAAAAATAAAAACATGGGAAAAAAATGTCAACATCTTTAGTCATCATGGGAATGCAAATCTCTATCCAGTTGTTTGTTTGTTTGTTTGTTTGTTTGTTTTTCAGATTTTTCAGTTAATGTTATTCCCGTTTGGACTTGGGAGCCTCTTGCTTTCCTGGCATCTAGGACTTTCTGTTGGCTACCCCAGTACTCCATCCCCTATTGCTATACACCTCTGTTCAATTTCCTGAATTTCTGTATATTTCCCATGTCACCTACTACACCTGATTCTGCCCCCTTTTTCCACTTCCCAATTCCCTTGCAAATTCCATCTACCAATTCAATTATACAGAATATGTTAGGAACAAATTTTACAGTACTAAACAGGTTATCACACTCAAGAAGACTAAATAAATAAATAAATACATACATAATCATGGAACAGTAAAGAAGAGGGGGATAAAAGCATAAATTAAAAAAATAAGAGCAATCAATAATCAATGATCATTAATAACTCAATATTTATGTTCTTATTTCTCCAAATAAAAGAACAGATTCACAGATTTGACTAGAAAACAGGATACATTAGTTTTTTGGTTTTTTTTTTTTTTTTTTTTTTTTTTTTTTTTTTTGCTGAATCCATTCTTATCACCTGACTTTTAAGGGTAGGCATAAGAGGATAAGAATGAAAATATATAAAGAACTAAAAATGTAACATGAAAATACAAGTAACACAATTAAAAGTAGGGTATAGAACTAAGCAAATACTTCTCAAAAGATGAAAAGCTGATGGCTGTGAGACACGAAGAAATGTTCAACATCATTAGTCATCACTGAAATTAAACTTAGAACAAGTATTATATATTATCTTATACAACTTAGTATGCCCAGGGTCACAAAAACAATTGATAGCTCATCCTAGCAGAGATGTAAGGAAAAGGAGAACTCAGAGCATCTGCGGGAGACATCTTGGATCCCAAACTCCACCGAGACTACTCTGAACAGGTGAGAGTGTGGATTACAGAAGCTAACAGCTTCTGGGACAGGCAGGAACCACAGAGCTTCTGAGGCAGCCCCCTTTTGGGGCTCCAGACATCCAGGAAACTTCCCTGCCAGAGGATAGGTGTCCACCCAGCCCGGGAGGGTTTTGCTTGAGTATGTGTGGGAGACATCTTGGTTCCCGGACTCTGCCGACACTACTCTGCACAGGTGAGAATGTGGACTACAGAAGATAACAGCTTCTGTGACAGGTGGGAGCCACAGACCTTCTGAGACAGCCCCCTTTTCAGGCTCCAGACATCTGGGCACCTTCCCTGCCAGAGGATAGGTGTTGCTGGGACCGGGAGGGCTTTACCTGAGCATCTGCAGGAGACATCTTGGATTCCGAACTCCACCAAGACTAGTCTACACAGGTGAGAGTGTGGACAACAGAAGCTAACAGCTTCTGGAACAGGTCCTGTTTTGGGCCTTCATCTTCTGCCAGGTGGCAAGTCTGAACGCCAGATATCAGTGAACCTTCCCTGAAAGAGGAGAACCTGCCTGCAGAGAGTGCTCTGACTACTGAAACTCAGGAGACTGCTAATTTTCCCGGTCTGCTGGTAGAGAATAACAGAATGACGAGAGGAACAAGCTCTAACCAGACACAACTATAACAACTGACTCCAGAGTTTACAAGATGGTCAAAGGCAAACTTAAGAATCTTACTAAAAAAACCAAGACCACTCACCATCATCAGAACACGGTACTCCCACCTCAGCCAGTCCAGGGCACTCCAACACACTCGAAAACCTAGAACCAAATTTAAAGGCATATCTCATGATGATGGTAAAATACATCAAGAAGGTCTTTAATAACTCACTTAAAGAAATACAGGGGAAAAGTGCTAACAGTTGCAAGTCCTTATGGAAAACACATCCAAACAGATGATGTAAATGAACAAAACCATACTAGACCTAAAAAGGGAAGTAGACACAATAAAGAAAACCCAAAGTGAGGAAACGCTGGAGATAGAAACTCTAGGCAAGTAATCTGGAACCATAGATGCGAGCATCAGCAACAGAATGCAAGAGATAGAAGAGAGAATCTCAGGTACAGAAGATTCCATAGAGAACATCGCACAACAATCAAAGAAAATACAAAATGCAAAAAGGCCCTAACTCAAAATATCCAGGAAATCCAGGACACAATGAGAAGCCCAAACCTACAGATAATAGGAGGTGATGAGAATGAAGATTTTCAACTCAAAGGGCCAGCACATATCTTCAACAAAATTATACAAGTAAACTTCCCAAACCTAAAGAAAGAGATGCCCATGAACATACAAGAAGCCTACAGAACTCCAAATACACTGGACCAGAAAAAAAATTTCTCCCTACACATAATAATCAGAACAACAAATGCACTAAATAAAGATAGAATATTGAAAGCAGTAAGGGAAAAAGGTCAAGTAACATATAAAGGCAAGCCTATCAGAATTACACCAGATTTTTCACGAGAGACTGAGAAAGCCAGAAGATTCTAGACAGATGTTATACAGACACTAAGAGAACACAAATGCCAGCCCAGGATACTATACCCAGCCAAACTTTCAATTACTGTAGATGGAGAAACCAAAGTATTCCACGACAAAAACAAATTCACACATTATCTTTCCATGAATCCAGCCCTTCAAAGGATGATAATAGAAAAAAACAATACAATGACACAAAACAAGTCCTAGAAAAAACAAGAAAGTAATCCTTCAACAAACCTAAAAGAAGACAGCCACAAGAAGAGAAATAATAGGAAGCAACAATTACTTTTCCTTAATATCTCTTAATATCAATGAACTCAACTCCCCAATAAAAAGACATAGGATAACAGACTCGCTACACAAACAGGACCAAACATTTTGCTGCTTATCAGAAACTCAAAAAAGATCCACTTCCAACCCACAGACATCAAAAAAGACAATGAAAGGCACTTCATATTCATCAAAGGTAAAATCCTCCAAGAGGAACTATCAATTCTGAATATCTATGGTCCAAATACAAGGGCAGCCACATTCATTAAAGAAACTTTAGTAAAGCTCAAAGCACAATCTGCACCTCACACAATAATAGTGGGAGACTTCAACACACCATTTTCACCAATGGACAGATCGTGGAAACAGAAACTAAACAGGGACACAGTGAAACTAACAGAAGTGATGAAACAAATGGACTTAACAGATATCTACAGAACTTTTTATCCTAAAACAAAAGGATATACCTTCTTCTCAGCACCTCATGGTACCTTCTCCAAAATTGACCACATACTTGGTCACAAAACAAGCCTCAAGAGATTCAAAAATATTAAAATTGTTTCATGCATCCTATCAGATCACCATGGACTAAGGCTGATCTTCAATAACAAAATAAATAATAGAAAGCCAACATTCATGTGGAAACTGAACAACACTCTTCTCAATGATACCTTGGTCAAGGAAGGAATAAAGAAAGAAATTAAAGACTTATCAGAGTTTAATGAAAATGAAGCCACAACATACCCAAACTTATGGGATACATTGAAAGCATTTCTAAGAGGAATACTCATAGCTCTGAGTGCCTACAAAAAGAAACTAGAGAGAGCACACACTAGCAGCTTGACAACACACCTAAAAGCTCTAGAACAAAAGGAGGCAAATTCACCCAAGAGGAATAGACAGCAGGAAATAATCAAACTCAGGGGCAAAATCAACCAAGTGGAAACAAGAAGAAATATTCAAAGAATCAACCAATCCAGGACCTGGTTCTTTGAGAAAATCAACAAGATAGACAAACCCTTAGCCAGACTCACTAGAGGGCACAGGGACAGCATCCTAATTAACAAAATCAGATATGAAAAGGGAGACATAACAACAGATCCTGAAGAAATCCAAAACATCATCAGATCCTTCTACAAAAGTCTATACTCAACAAAACTGGAGAACCTGGATGAAATGGACAAGTGTCTAGACAGATACCAGGCACCAAAGTTAAATCAAGATCAGGATAATGATCTAAACAGTCCTATATCCCCCTAAAGAAATAGAGGCAGTCATTAATAGTCTCCCAACCAAAAAAACCCCAGGACCAGATGGATTTAATGCAGAGTTCTATCAGAGCGTCAAAGATTTAATACCAGTTCTTCACAAACTATTCCACAAAATAGAAGCAGAAGGCACTCTACCCAACTCATTCTATGAAGCCACAATTACTCTGATACCTCAACCACAGAAAGACCCAAAAAAGATAGAGAACTTCAGACCAATTTCCCTTATGAATATCAATGAAAAAATCCGCAATAAATTTCTCATTAACTGAATCCAAGAACACATCAAAACAATCCTCCATCCTGACCAAGTAGGTTTCATCCCAGGGATGCAGGGATGGTTCAATATATGGAAATCCATCAACGTAATTCAGTATATAAACAAACTCAAAGACAAAAATCACATAAACATCTCCTTAGATGCTGAGAAAGCATTTGACAAAATCCAACACCCATTCATGATAAAAGTATTGGAAAGATCAGGAATTCAAGGTCCATACCTAAACATTATAAAAGCAATCTACAGCAAAGAGTAGCCAACATCAAAGTAAATGCTGAGAAGCTGGATGCAATCCCACTAAAATCAGGGACTAGACAAGGCTGCCCACTTTCTCCCTACCTATTCAACATTGTAATTTAAGTCCTAGCCAGAGCAATTCGACAATAAAAGGAGATCAAGGGGATATAAATTGGAAAGGAAGAAGTCAAAATATCACTTTTTGCAGATGATATGATAGTATATATAAGTGACCCTAAAAATTCCACCAGAGAATTCCTAAGCCTGATAAACAGCTCCAATGAAGTACCTGAATATAAATTTAACTCAAACAAGTAAATGGCATTTCTCTACACAAAGAATAAACAGACCGAGAAAGAAATTAGGGAAACAACACCCTTCTCAATAGTCACAAATAATATAAAATACCTTGCCATGACTCTAACTAAGGAAGTGAAAGATCTGTATGATAAGAACATCAAATCTCAGAAGAAAGAAACTAAAGAAGATCTCAGAAGATGGAAAGATCTCCCATGCTCATGGACTGGCAGGATCAATATATAAAAATGGCTATCTTGCCAAAAGCAATCTACAAATTCAATGCAATCCCCATCAAAATTCCAACTCAATTATTCAACGAATTAGAAAGAGCAATCTATAAATTCATCTGAAATAACAAAAAACCTAGGATAGCAAAAACTCTTCTCAATGATAAAAGAACCTCTGGTGGAATCACCATGCCTGATCTAAAGCTGTACTACAGAGAAATTGTGATTAAAACTGCATGGTACTGGTATAGCAATGGACGAGTAGACCAATGGAATAGAATTGAAGACCCAGAAATGAACCCACACACCGATGGTCACTTGATCTTTGGCAGGGGAGCTAAAACCATCCAGTGGAAAAAAGACAGCATTTTCATCAAATGGTACTAGCACAACTGGCGGTTATTATATAGAAGAATGCGAATTGATCCATTTCTATCTCCTTGTACTAAGGTCAAATCTAAGTGGATCAAGGAACTCCACATAAAACTAGAGACACTGAAACTTATAGAGGAGAAAGTAGGGGAAAGCTTCGAAGATATGGGTACAGGGGGAAAATTCCTGAATAGAACAGCAATGACTTGTGCTGTAAGATGGAGAATCGACAAACGGGACCTCATAGAATTGCAAAGTTTCTGTAAGGCAAAAGACACCGTTAATAAGACAAAAAGGCCACCAACAGATTAGGAAAGGATCTTTACCTATCCTAAATCAGATAGGGGACTAATATCCATTATATATAAAGAACTCAAGAAGGTGTACTCCAGATAATCACATAACCCCATTAAAAAATGTGCATCATTTCTAAACAAAGAATTATCACCTGAGGAATACCGAATAGCTGAAAAGTACCTGAAAAAAGTGTACATCATCCTTAATCATCAGGGAAATGCAAATCAAAACAACCCTGAGATTCCACCTCACTCCACTCAAAATAGCTAATTTCAAAAATTCATGTGACAGCAGATGCTGGCGAGGATTTGGAGAAAGAGGAACACCCCTCCATTGTTGGTGGGATTGCAAGCTTGTGTCTGGCAGTTCCTCAGAAAATTGGACATAGTACTACCAGAGGATCCAGCAATACCTCTCCTGGTCATATATCCAGAAGATGTCCCAACCGGTAAGAAGGACACATGCTCCACTATGTTCATAGCAGCCTTATTTATAATAGACAGAAGCTGGAAAGAACCCAAATGCCCCTCAACAGAGGAATGGATACAGAAAATGTGTTACATTTACACAATGGAGTACTACTCAGCTATTAAAAAGAATGAATTTATGAAAGTCCTAGGCAAATGGATGGACCTGGATGGCATCTTCCTGAATGAGGTAACCCAATCACAAAGGAACTCACACAATATGTACTCACTGATAAGTGGATATTAGCCCAGAAACTTAGGATACCCAAGATATAAGATACAATTTGCTAAACGCATGAAACTCAAGAAGAATGAAGACCAAAGTGGGGACACTTTGCCCCTTCTTAGAATTGGGAACAAAACACCCATGGAAGGAGTTACAGAAACAAAGTTTGGAGCTGTGACGAAAGGATGGATCATCTAGAGACTGTCATACCCGAGGATCCATCCCATAATCAGCCTCCAAACGCTGACACAATTGCAAATTCACTAGCAAGATTTTGCTGAAAGGACCCAGATATGTGATAATATGCCCCGGGGCCTAACAAACACAGAAGTGGATGCTCACAGTCAGCTATTGGATGGATCACAGGGCTCCCAATGGAGGAGCTAGAGAAAGTAACCAAGGAGCTAAAGGGATCTGCAACCCAATAGGTGGAACAACAAGATGAACTAACTAGTACCCCCCAGTACTCGTGTCTCTAGCTGCATGTGTATCAGAAGATGACCTAGTCAGCCATCAGTATAAGGAGAGGCCCATTGGCCATGCAAACTTTATCTGCCTCAGTACAGGTGAATGCCAGAGCCAAGAAGTGGGTGTGGGTGTTTGGGTGAGTGCGTGGGGGAGTGTGTGTGGGACTTTTGGGATAGCATTGGAAATGTAAATGAAATAAATACCTAACAAATAAATTTTTAAAAAGGAAAAAAAGAACAAATGTCTCATTGCATTTTGTTCATATAAATTCAAACAGTGAATATCAGTTTCACCTGGGCTCTCTGCATATAGCAGAAAATTTATTCAAAGCTATACCTCATATTTAATTGCAAGTATGTGAAAAGTTACAAGTGTACTTTCTTAGAGTTCTACAAACTAACTGACCTGTTTCATTAAAACCTTGAAAATTGTTCTCTATCATAAGCCATTTCAATTCCTTTCTTGAAAATTAGAAAGACTTAGGCTATGTTTATCTCAGGCCTCTGACCAATCATGGTATGTCCATTGGATGGAGATTTCCAGACATTATAAAAAATTCCATAGAAAGGACAGAAGAGTTCTAAGCATCTTATGCCTTCTACCTAGACTTACAAACCACATAGAACTGATCTTCCACCTAGTCCTCTGGACCTCTTGGGCAGAGGTCCACTATAGAGTGATAACACAGAATTTATGCCCTTATTTGTGTACATTCTCCTTTTGCAAAATGGGTCTGGTAATGCAGGATGTAAACACTGACTTGAAAACTGCAGTGTTTTCTTTTGGTTTGGTTTGGTTTGGTTTGGTTTGGTTTGGTTTGGTTTGGTTTGGTTTGGTTTGGTTTGGTTTGGTTTGGTTTTTGTTTGTTTGTTTGTTTGTTTGTTTGTTTGTTTTTGGTTTTTTTAGATTTTAGCTCCAGTTAAAACAGTGACTTCACACCCAGGGCCTATGAACTCCCCTGATAAATGTCTCTATTGTGGTCAAAAGAACTCACCATAAACTTCTCATGAATAGATTTAGATGGATTCACAAATTTTTGGTTACTAATATAGATGCCATGCAAGTATTGTACTTCTACATGCAGTCTACTAAGTGTGCTGACAACATAGTTCAGTAAAATCATAAATGGTCAAAAATGTCAAGGACACTTAACCTGATGAAAACTTAATGATGACTTCTAGGATTGCAGAAGCCATCATTCAGCGGACATCCAACTCTGCTTATAGTTGACTTTTTCACTGTCCTGGAATCAAAGTATTGTATTTTCAGAAATAATGTCTTTCTTCTTCTTTTAATCATCAACTATGGCACCAATAGTCAAGGTGACATTGGGGAGTAAATGAGCTCAAGCAGGCATTGTAATTTTCACTACCAATCACTTAAGAGAACTTTGACTAGGTGTACATTCCTATTCACACACACATTCTTTACTTACAAATTTCATACTTTTCACATGCTTTTCCAATCTTGTGAAACACTCAAGGCTCATAAATATTTTGCAAGAGATCACAGGATTGTTGTCTTCTCTAATCAATTACCAGTGTGTCTTAGTATTCTACAGATAATACAGTACCAAAATAGAATACAAACAAGCATTAGCAAAGCATAAATAGTTTTTCTAACCTGCACCCATTGTTTTTCAAGACAGTAGTGCTGAGGAGAGCCATAAGGATAAAGAGTACTGAGACATATAGAACTGAATTTGACTTAAGATTATGTAAGGAAATAATAAATTTGTGGCCTGTTCTTAGAAACATAAACAGGGATAGTGTTCAAAAGGAAATTTTACATGCCTAAAGTCTATGTAAAAACACAGAAATTGCTGCAGCCTTCCTCAATTTCTAGAGAATAAATAGGAAAATTATGTTCTGACACCTCAGATACTTTTATAAAGACAAACAATATTGTTTTTCTTGAGCACACTGGCCAGTGAAGCAGGCTTCTCTGTTGAATAGTAAACATGTAACTGTTTTTATAGGTGACGTAATAATAAAAATGAGACTTGTACTACAAATTGTATTCAAGTTCTCACCTATCTTTTGTCAATTGGATTTCTTCCTTATGATTGCCATTAATCAAGAGAGGCAAAATGGTCAATCAATCTCAATTAAGCCTTCTGAATTTACTCCTATTTCCCATCAGCCATCCATCTGCCTTATTGTGGATTGTTTCTATGTCTGTGGGGCCACTGCTTATCTCTGCAGATGGCTTTAAAGAAGATGTCTCTTACTGAAAAACAGTTTTGGCAAAGAACAGAATGTTGACATTTTAAAGCTTTTGAACTTGCTGCTACACAAAGCTCCTTAGTTCTAGCAAGATAACAAGCAACATAGTTGTCAGTACAATTTTAGCATATATGTATCAGATCAGAACAGAACACAAACAAACCCCAGAAACACCCTATCTTTCCTCACCCCTCTCCACCTTTAGGAGTAGATTACCTTCCTTTGTATTAATGGTCAGAATTGAGCTGTATCTCCTATTACATAATCATTACTATCTGCACTGTTTCACTGTCTGATATATATTACTGGATTCTCAGGCTTTATACTTTATGAAAGTTTTTTTTTTTACTGGTGATATTTTTTGCATTCTCTATCACTACAGCAGCACATGGGAATAGACATAGAGACTTATAGGTAGATATTACAAAGAGTATGAAACCTTGGAACACTCAGCCGTGAATAAAGCGCCTTCAACAAATCCCAGCCCTCAGTGTTGACAACATTTTCTGGAAGAGAAAGCAAAAAGAGTGTAAGATCCAAAGAGGATGGAGGACACAAAGAAAACAAGACCCTCTAAAGCAACATGGTCAAAGCTCATACAAACTCACAGACAATGTGGCAGCATGCACATGGTCTGCATGGGTCTGCAACACGTCCTTTGCATGAATACTGTGACTTTCAGTTTAGTGTTTTTATTTAATCTTGAGTGTGTCATTGAGTGTGTATTAGATTCTATTCCTTTTCCTTTGCTTATTCCCTTCTGTTTGCTTACTTTGTACAACTTCAATGTGTTAGTTTTCTATAGAACTTTTATTATAGTTAATATTATATTTTATTGTTAATTCCTTAGAAATCTTGTGGTTTTCCAAATGGCGGACAGAGAGAGAGTGTTATGTGAATGTGACAGGAAATAGGGAAGAACTGGGAGGAAAAGAGAGAGTGAATCAAGATACATTACCTGAGAAATAAATCTATTTGAAAAAAGGAAAAAAGAGAATGCAGAATATCTTTTCACTTTAAAGCAGTGGTTATCAACCTATTAGTCAAGACACTTCTGGGGTGTAAAAGGCTGTGTACACAGGGATCTCATATCAGATATTATATGTACCAGATATTAAATTACTGTTCATAACTGTAGCAAAATTATAATTTTAAACTTGCAATAAAAATGAATTTATGGTTGGGGACACCACATGAATGGCAATAAATGGTTGAAGCAATAGGAAGTTTGAAAACCACCACTTAGAAGTTTTAAAAAATTCTTCCTATCACTGAAGATTCTTTTTTGTTATTGTTATTGTTATTTTGTTTGGTTTTGTTTTTTGGGTTTTTGGTTTTGTTTAGTTTTGTTGTTGTTTTTAATTTATTTTTTATTGGATATATTCTTTATTTACATTTTAAATGTTCTCCCATTTCCTGGTTTCCCCTCCAAAAAACACCCTCCTACTACCCCCTCCGACCTCCCCCTGCTCACCCACCTACCCACCCACCCACTCCTACTTCCTGGCCCTGGCATTCCCTCATACTGGGGCATAGATCCTTCATAGAACAAAGGGCCTCTCCTCCCATTGATGACCAACTAGGCCCCTCTGTTGCATATGAAGCTGGAGCCATTAGTCCCACCATTTATAATCTTTGGTTGGTGTTTTAGTCCCTGGGAGCTCTCAGGTTACTGGCTAGTTCATATTGTTGTTCCTCCTATGAGGCTACAATCCCCTTCAGCTCCTTGGGTCTTTTCTCTATCTCCTTCATTGGGGATCCTATGCTCAGTCAATGAATGGCTGTGAGCATCGTCTGTATTTGTGAGGCACTGGCAGAGCCTCTTAGGAGAGAGCGATATCAGGCTCCTGTCAGCAAGCACTTGTTGGCATCCACAACAGTGTCTGGGTTTGGTGACTGTAAATAGGATGGTGATTCTTTTAATTATTATTTTTTTAATTTTTATCGGATATTTTCTTATTTACATTTCAAATGTCATCCCCTTTCCCACCCACCCTCCAAGAAACGCCACATCCCACCTCTTCTCTCCCTACTTCTATGAGGGTGTTCTCCTTTCTTAGAAGGACCAAAGCTCCCACATGTTGGTCTTCCTTCTTTGTGAGTTTCATTTGGTTTGTGAATTCTATCTTGGGTATTCAGAGCTTTTGAGCTAATATCCACTTATCAGTGAATACATAACATGTATGTTCTTTGGTGACTGGGTTACCTCACTCAGGATTATACTTACTACTTGCATCCATTTGCCTATGAATTTCATAGTTTTTAATAGCTGAGACGTACTCAATTGTGTAAATGTACCCCATTTTCTGTATCCAATCCTCTGTTGAAGGACATCTGGATTCTTTCCAGCTCCTGGCTATTAGGAACCTAGTGGAGTACATGTCCTCAATTCTCCTAATTATTATTTTACATGCTTGAGAATTTTAATGGATGTACATTTTGTACATAACTCAGCACTCTTTCATTAAAGTCTTATATTTCTACCCATAAAAGAAGTGAAAGGACAACTTGATATGGTCATTTTCCTACTTTCCTGAAAATTCAGAAGCTTTTTCAGAGGTTAGCACACAAGTGAACTTTACCCATTGTAGTCACTTTCTTCTTTAATATTCATGTTTTTCTGGCAGATATATGAGCTTCTGTTCTTTACTGTATTACCCAGAACAAAGTAAATGCAATGGTCACCACAACCTACAATATTGTCCCTAATGTGCTGCTTTCAAGAATTGCAACACGTATTTTGGGGAATCTGCTGCTTTATTGACATCCCTCTATTCCTGGGGCAGACAAGATTCTTCATAGAGGGTGCCATCCCATGCCACTTAGAGGAAAACTGCTGTCCTGATATCCCAACTAAAAATGCTTCATGTTCAATAGCTCAGATTAATTGCTGATCAGTTTTTTCAGGGAACATGCAACTAACACTACAGCATGAAGTGACACCATCCAATATAGCACAGGCATAGATAGCTACATCTACATGGCTACCTCTATCTGTTATTTCACCATGTAGCTTCTAAAATGAAGCAGGTCATCATCTATCAAGATGCCAATTATTGTTGCTAATAATTCCTGAAAGCATGTAAATGTATATTCACCACAGATAGAGTATCAATAATAAATGAAGAAAATAGCATCAGTCACATCTAGTTTACAAGTCCAATAGGATCAGTGTGATTTCTTTCAAGAACCCAAAAGAAGAGTTATATTACCCTGCTCCATCATCTTGGAAGATGTACTTTCAGAAAATTCTGTTCTTGTATGGAAAACATTGTTTCCTTCCTGTTACTGATATCAACCAGTACTGATAAATGATGCTTTGTTCAGTTGTAAAAGTGAAATAAAGACAATTAACTTCAAAGACAGCATTTGATCTCAACATTTTCCAAGGTGAATGTATATTATTCACATCCTGTCCTGAAAACTTAAAAGACACAAATAATCTATTTCTATCACTGAATTTCTTCTCTAAAATTAATGAGACAGAGCTCTCATTTAAGGAATGGATAAACTGAATTTGGTTCCATGACACCTCAGGTAATCAGAAATGGATTAATGCACATGTGCCTTGGTCATGTTTGTAAGACATACCAAGGAATTTCATCAACCTTATCAGTCTGCAGGGACATGAGAATATAACAATAACAGCAAACTGCTACATTTCATTGAGATCATAGCAAAAAAAAGTTTTTGATGCAAGACACCTGGGGAAAAGATACTCAGAAAAGTTTTCCCCCGCTTCATGCAAAGTCGGGTACCCACTACTACTGAAGGTGAAATTTTAATTGCATGTCTGAAGGGAGGTGAGGTCACAGAATTATATGTCCATATCTCAGATACTGGCTTCCTCCCTCTAGTATATTTCAAGGTCTATAAGACCTTCACACTAAGATCAGCATCCTGGCAAGAGAAACAGCACTTTGAATGCATCCAGTGGAGTCTGTGAGTCAGAGTCCATAAAGAAAACCCATCGGAAGACTCTAGCTAAGCATAACTTCCATAAAACTCAGCTTGGAATTGAACTATGTCACATGACAACTAGCAATTGAAGAAGCATCTGAATCATGGGCTCAGGATACAAACAAAATGTACATGAGGTAATAAACACATAACACAGTCTCTGACATTCTTACATTCATGAGTCTTTCACTGAAATTTTTGTGATTTATTTCAAAGGATAATGAAACCTGGAATACAAGGTGCTGAAAACTACTTGATTTAACATCATTCTACTTCTTAGCCATGATCCTGAGAATCTTTCCTATAGATGATCTGACACTACAGTTTCAAGAGGTGTTCTTCAGACAGAGGGTAGAAGGTAAATAAACTATGAAATCCAAAGTTGACAACATAGCCAAAGGTAGATTGCTTGAAGAGAGTCTTAAATTTGAAACATGAGGCCACTGATGGAGAAAGAGACTTCATATTCTCTGAAAAGAGTGTAGTCTGCAATCATAATGTACTTTGTTCCCTCCTAAAGTATGCTCAGAAAATTTTCATAATAATAAGACCTATTGATTACCAATCTGAACACTGACAGTCAGATGTAGTCTATCTTGTTTTCACATATGTTCAGATTCTACCTTTGAACAGAAATATATAAATATTGGATGAATTTGACTGTTGAGTATATGATGATGTGAAGGAGTAAATTGAGTTTCTTCACATGTTAAAATATAGCTATGAACCTGATGAATTATCCAAGGAATGCTATAGTTTATTTATTTTTTTAATTGTAGGAGGTTGAAGGTGGAAATTTACTCTATTTATTTTGTGTGTGTGTGTGTGTGTGTGTGTTTAAGCATGAAGGCACAACTGTGCATCACATATGTTCCTGGAATGTTCAATGGCCAGAAGAAGATCTTGGAACCTGAAAACTAGATATATAGTTGTTTGTAAGCTACCATTTGTACTGAGAACTAAACCCAGGTTCTCTAAATGAGCAGCCAGTGCTCTTAAATACTGACCTATCTCTCTAGCCACAAGTTCTTCATTGGTTAAAAAGCACAAAACATGATGCTGACAAAAGGCAGTGGGTACACATCATGCTGGAGTTAAATGGCTTGCAAAACTTACAATCCTGTACAGAGATCACTGTTTCAGGTACCAGTTAGCACTGAATTTTATCATCAGGTCCACAGTCATAATGTTGTGATCCACACCCTTTTACCTTGTCCTTACTTTGTTTCTGAAATATAATATATGGTGTGAGAATATTATTAGTTTCTCTTATGCTATCATTTTATTTCCTTTACTATCATGAGTATAAATAAACTACTAGGCTGCATAGAAAATTTGGAACATTTTCATGGTTTTATGTGCTTCTCCTGAGACTGTAATTCCTGCTGTACATTAAAATTCCCAGGGTTCACTAGAATATTTCATCCTGCAAAAATCATGTACAGAAACATGGAAATTTTGACTACAAAATTATACCACATCAGTAATTTCAAAATATAAAATATATAATTCACATAAAATATATGAGGCTGTTGAATTTACAAATATATTTGAATGATTTTTCAGGTAGTTGTGGATCCCAATAGCCTATCTGTCAATTTTGTGCACTTAAAGTCCTCACTTTCAAAAATAACAAAGCATGGATGTATGAATACTTGACTTACAGGAGCTTATCTTATTTTTCCTCATCTGCTTATCTGAAACTAGAGCAGAAGTTTCTGCTCATATGAATAATGACTAAATGGTATACACATCATTCAAAACTAGGAATGATACATGATACACTCTGAAATTATAATGAAGTTTTTTGAATCCCTGTAAATAATCAAGGAAGCCTTCTGCATAAGCCTAATTATAAATATAGAATATAGGAAATAGTATAGTGCATACAGCCTGTGTTTCGTCTTCCCATGTCAGAACTCTTAAGACCACAAATTTTGAAAACATGGAAAACAGTGACATTGTAATAAGTGTGATCTTCTTATCACAGACTGTAGTTGGGATCCTGGGCAACTCCTTCTTAGTCTACCATTATCTGATGCTTTACTACATGGGGTGCAGACTAAAGTTCACAGACTGGATTCTGCAGCACTTGATTGTAGCCAACTTCTTAACTCTACTGTGTAAAGGAATTCCCCATACTGTGTCTGCCTTTGGGTTGAAAAACTTCCTCGATGACATTGGTTGCAAACTGATCTTCTATCTTCACAGAATAGGGAGGGGTGTTTCCATTAGCAGCACCTGCTTTCTGAGTGTCTTCCAGGCCATCACCCTCAGTCCAAGTGCTTCCAGGTGGACACAGCTTAAAGCCAAGTCTCCCAGTTACATTGCTTCTTGTGTGTACATGAGCTGGGCCCTGTCATTCTTAGTAAATATAGCTTTTCCCATGTACATGAGAGCAAGACAAAACAATAGGAACATTACACGCCTAAGGGTGTACGATATCTGTTCTACTGTTCATCATGACGAGGTCTGTGACATTATCAGTGCAGTATTACTCTCTATTCCTGATGTGGTGTTCATGGTGCTGATGCTTTGGTCCAGTGGCTACATGGTTTGTATTCTTTACAGACATAAGCAGAGGATGAAGCATATTCATAGGAGTACCTTTTCATTCAGGTCCTCTGCTGAGTTCAGAGCCACAAAGAGCATTCTGCTCTTGGTGAGCACCTTTGTCTTTTTTTACACAATTTCTTGCCTCTTCCAAATTAATATGGCTCTTTTCCATAACCCAACCTCATTATGGGTGAACATGGCTTCAGTAGTTACTGCATGTTTCCCAACTGTGAGTCCCTTTCTGGTGATCTCCAGTTAACTCTGTGAGCCTTCACTCTGTTATGCTTGTGCAGGAAACAAAATATCCTACTGATATCAGTAACATCAAGATTGTATGGTTTGAATAATGTTATGTATTTTATACAATTACATATACATACTCAATCATGTCACAAAAGCAAGTGGTGGGTATTCATGAACTAACCTGTAAAAATACAAATAGTGAATGTATTATGAAGTGTATTTTTCCATATCTTATATTTTGTCACGTAAACAATACTAATCAACTTTTATAAATAATGTCATACTTTGTAAAACAATGCTTTGGTTTACAATATATTTTGATATTATTTATCTTCCCTTTTACAACAGCAACAGGCTAAATGTTATTGGATAATTTTTTCTCTAACACTATTCCAGATTTATTGAAGTATGATTGAAACTGAAATTTCATTTTTATATTATATTATATCTTGTGATCATTTCCTACATATATATGGTTATATGATATATATATATGGATATGGATATACATATGTTCATATATGCAATGAATATTTGATTACTATAATCAAATTATGTGACATTATTCACTGAGTAGTTTTGCGTCAACAACACAGCTAGAGTAATTTGGAAAAAGTGAACCTCAATTAAGAAAATACCACCAACAGATTGTCCTATGGTCTGTCTATCAGGCATTTTCTTGATTAATGTGTGACATAAGAAGGTCCTGCTCGGCCGGGCGTGGTGGTGCACGCCTTAAATCCCAGCACTCGGGAGGCAGAGGCAGGCAGATTTCTGAGTTCGAGGCCAGCCTGGTCTACAAAGTGAGTGCCAGGACAGCCAGGGCTACACAGAGAAACCCTGTCTCAAAAAACAAAAAAAAACAAAAAAACAAAAAAAACAAAAAACAAAAAAAAACAAGAAGGTCCTGCTCTCAGTGAATAATGTAATCCCTTAGGAGTTAGTATTTGTGGGTATAAGAAAGCAAGTTGGGCAAGCCAGGGGGGGAAAGACTGTAAACCTGTTTCCTCCATGGATTCTGCTTCAATCCTTTGCTTTAGTTTACTGCCTTGAGTCCCTTGACCTTCCTACCATCAGTAATACAATATTGCTTGAAAGTGTAAGATAAACATGAATCCTTTCCTAACCAAACTGATATTTTTTTAAATTTTTATTAATTCTTTGAGAATCCCATACAATGTATCTTGGTCATATTCACCCCAACTCCTCCTGCAAACTCCTCCAAAATCCACCACATGTCTTTTCATGTTTTAATCTGTGATATGCAACTTAATGTGTGTCAACTATTCTATATGGGATCAGTCCTTGCATGAGTTGTTTTATTTACTTCTTGTGAAAGCAGAAACAGCCATGAAGTAGTTTGTCTCTGTATTACAGATAGCCACCATCCCAGAGCTGTGAAATGTTGGACAAAATGGTGCCAAATAATTTAGTTAATGGCCCAGTTGAAACTCAAGGGCAGTTAGCTTCCCAAGCTCAGCCATTACCACTGGCCACAGAGAGAATTACTCTGACAGCACTTCAGGAAGGGCCCAGCATGGTGGTGTGCCTATAACCCAATTCAGCAGGTCAGAAGCAGAAGTTACAACAACTCCAGGCCAATCTGGGTATCTCTCTCTCTCTCTCTCTCTCTCTCTCTCTCTCTCTCTCTCTCTCTCTCTCTCTCCCTCTCCGTCTCTGTCTGTCTCTGTCTCTGTCTCTGTCTCTCTGTCTCTCTGTCTCTCTGTCTCTCTGTCTCTCTCTCTGTCTCTCTCTCTCTCTCTCTCTCTCTCTCTCTCTCTCTCTCTCTCTCTCTCTCTCTATCTCTCCTAAGAAAGAAGACAGTTTGAAAAGGACTCTTGGGAATGTTCTTTATGTCAGTGTGACACATTTTAGGAGATCCTATTTTTTTTATAGATTTAGGATATGTAATTTTAGTTCACATACTCATATAATTATAGATAAACTACTCAACCACAAACTGCATTTTTTTTACTTTTCTTCTCCTATATCTTTTTATTACATATTTTCTTCATTTACATTTCAAATGCTATCCCCAAAGCCCCCTATAAACTCCCACCACCCTGCACCCCAGCCCACCCACTCCTGCTTCCTGACCCTGACAATCCCCTGTACTATGATCTTCCCAAGACCAAGGGCCTTTCCTCCCATTGATGGCCAACTAGGCCATCCTTTGCTACATATGCAACTAGAGACACAGCTCTGGGGGGTAATGATTAGTTCATCTCATTGTTCCTTTTATAGGGGTGCAGACCTGTTTAGCTCATTGGGTACTTGCTCAAGCTTCTTCATTAGAGGTCCTGTGTTCCATCCAACAGATGACTGTGAGCATCCACTTCTGTATTGGCCAGGCATTGGCATAGACTCACAAGACAGAGTTAAATCAGGGTCCTATCAGCAAAATCATCCTGGATTATGCAATAGTGTCTGGTTTGGAGGTTGTATATGGGATGGATCCCTTGGTGGTGCATTTTCTGGATGGTCTTTCTTTCCCTCTTAGCTCTGAACTTTGCCTCTGTAACTCCTTCCTTGGGTATTTTGTTCCCCATTCTAAGAAGGAACAAAGTATTCACCAAAGTATCCATTTTGGTCTTCCTTCTTCTTGAGGATCATGTGTTTTGCAAATAGTGTCTTGGATATTCTAAGTTTCTGGGATAATATCCCCTTATCAGTGAGTGCATTACATGTGTGTTCTTTTGTGATTGGGTTACCTCACTCAGAAATGATATTCTCCAGATGCATCTATTTGCCTAAGAATTTCATGAATTCACTGTTTTTAATACGTGAGTAGTACTCCATTGTGTAAAAGTACCACATTTTCTGTATCCATTCCTCTCTTGAGGGACATCTGGGTTCTTTCTAGCTTCTGGATATTATAAATAAGGCTGCTATGAACATAGTGGAGCATGTATCCTTATTATAAGTTGAAACAGCTTCTGGGTATATGCCCAGGAGAGGAATTTCTGGATCTTCAGGTAGTACTATGTCAAATTTTCGAATGAACCTCCAGACTGATATCCAGAGTGGTTGTGCCAGCTTGCAATCCCACCAGCAATGGAGGAGTGTCCCTTTTTCTCCACATCCTCGCCAGCATCTGCTGTCACCTGAGTTTTGGACCTTAGCCATTCTTACTGGTGTGAGGTGGAATCTCAGGGTTATTTTGATTTGCATTTTCCCTGATGATTAAGGATCTTGAACATTTTTTCAGGTGTTTCTCAGCCATCAGTATTCCTCAGTTGAGAATTCTTTGTTTAGCTCTGTACCACATTTTTTAATAGGGTTATTTGATTTCTGGAATCCAACTTACTGAATTCTTCATGTATATATTGGATATTAGTCCCCTATCAGATTTAGGATTGCTAAAGATCCTTTCCCAATCTGTTGGTGGCCTTTTTGTCTTATTGACAGTGTCTTTTGCCTTACAGAAGCTTTGCAATTTTATGTGGTCCCATTTGTGGATTCTCGATCTTACAGTGCAAGCCATTGCTGTTCTATTCAAGAATTTTTCCTCTGTGCCCATATCTTTGAGGCTCTACCCTACTTTCACCTCTATAAGTTTCAGTGTCTCTGGTTTTATGTGGAGTTCCTTGATCCACGGAGACTTGACTTTAGTACAAGGAGATAAGAATGGATCAATTTGCATTCTTCTACAACAAAACTGTCAGTGAATCCAGCACCATTTGTTGAAAATGCTGTCTTTTTGCTACTGCATGATCAAGTGACAATAGCTGTGTGGGTTCATTTGTGGATCTTTAGTTCTATTCCTTTGATCGACCTGTCTGTAGCTGTACCAGTACACTTCCTTAGTTAGAGTCACACCAAGGTATTTTATACTATTTGTGAATATTGTGAAGGGTGTTGTTTCCCTAATTTCTTTCTCCGCCTATTTATTCTTTGTATAGAGAAAGGCCACTGATTTGTTTGAGTTAATTTTATATCCAGGTACTGCACTGAAGCTGTTTATCAGGTTTAGGAGTTCTCTGGTGGAATTTTTAGGATCACTTATATATACAATCATATCATCTGCAAAGAGTGATATTTTGACTTTTTCCTTTCCAGTTTGTATCCCCTTGATCTTCTTTTGTTGTCGAATTGTTCTGGCTAAGATTTCAAATACTATACTGAATAGGTAGGGAGAAAGTAGGCAGCCTTGTCTAGTCCCTGATTTTAGTAGGATTGCTTCCAGCTTCTCTCAATTTAGTTTGATGTTGGCTAATGGTTTTATTTTGTTTAGTTATGGGCCTTGAATTCCTGATCTGTCCAAGACTTTTATCATGAATGGGTGTTGGATTTTTTCAAATGTATCTAACGAGATGGTCATGTGGTTTTTGTCTTTGAGTTTGTTTATATAGTGGATTATGTTGATGGATTTCTATATATTTAACCATCCCTGCATCCTTGGAATGAAGCCTACTTGATCATGATGGACAATTGTTTTGATGTGTTCTTGGATTCCGTTAGCGAGAATTTTATTGAGTAGTTTTTGCATCGATATTCATAAGGGAAATGGGACTGAAGTTCTCTATCATTGATAGGTCCTTCAGAGTAATTGTGACTTCATAAAATGAATTGGGTAGAGTACCTTCTGTTTCTATTTTCTGGAATAGATTGAGGAGAAGTGGAATTGGACTTCTTTGAAAGTCTGATAAAATTCTGGACTAAACCCATCTGGTCCTGGGCTTTTGTTGTTGTTGTTGTTGTTGTTGTTGTTGTTGTTGTTGTTGTTGTTGTTGTTGTTGTTGTGAGACTATATATGACTGCTTCTATTTTTTTAGGGGACATGGGACAGTTTAGATCATTAACCTGATCCTGATTTTAATTTGGTACCAGGTATCTGTCTAGAAATTTGTCCATTTCGTGCAGGTTTTCCAGTTTTGTTGAGTATAGCCCTTTGTCGTAGGATCTGATGGTGTTTTGGATTTTCTCAGGATCTGTTATTATGTCTCCTTTTAGTTTCTGATTTTGTTAGTTAGGATACTGTCCCTGTGCCCTCTAGTGAGTCTGGCTAAAGGTTTATCTATCTTGTTGATTTTCTCAAAGGACCAGCTCCTGGTTTGGTTGATTCTTTGAATAGTTCTTTTTGTTTCCACTTGGTTGATTTCAGCCCTGAGTTTGATTATTTCCTGCCTTCTACTCCTCTTGGGTGAATTTGCTTCCTTTTGTTCTAAACCTTTTAGGTGTGCTGTCAAATTGCTAGTGGATGTTCTCTCTAGTTTCTTTTTGGAGGCACTCAGACCTATAAGTTTTCCTCTTAACACTACTTTCATTGTGTCCCATAAGTTTGGGTATGTTGTGGCTTCATTTTCATTAAATTCTAAAATGTCTTTAATTTCTTTCTTTATTTCTTCCTTGACTAAGGTATCACTGAGTAGAGTGTTGTTCAGCTTCCACATGAATGTTGGACTTTTATTATATATGTTGGTATTGAAGATCATCCTTAGTCTGTTGTGATCTGATAGGATGCATGGGATAATTTCAATATTTTTGTATCTGTTGAGGCCTATTTCGTGACCAATTATATGGTCGATTTTGGAAAAGGTGTCAAGAGGTGCTGAAAAGAAGGTATTTCTATTTGTTTTAGGATAAAATGTTCTGTAGACATTTATTAAATCTATTTCTTTCATAACTTCTGTTAGTTTCTATGTTTCTCTGTTTCATTTCTGTTTCCAGGATCTGTCCATTGATGAGAGTGTGGTATTGAAGTCTCCCACTATTATTGTGTGAGGTGCAATGTGTGCTTTGAGCTTTACTAAAGATTCTTCAATGAATGTGACTGCCCTTGCATTTGGCGCATAGTTATTCAGAATTGAGGGTTCATTTTGGAAGATTTTACTTTTGATGAGTATGAAGTGAACCTCCCTCTCTTTTTGATAACTTTGGGTTGGAGGTCAATAATATTTGATATTAGAATGGCTACTCCATATTGTTTCTTCAGACCATTTGCTTGGAAAACTGTTTTTCAGCCTTTTACCGTGAGGTAGTGTCTCTCTTTATCCCTGAGGTGGATTTCCTGTAAGTAGCAAAAAGTTGGATCCAGTTCATGTAGTCAGACTGTTAGTCTATGTCTTTTTATTTGGGAATTGAGTCCATTGATATTGACTCTAGCTGCATTTGTATCAAAAGATGGCCTAGTCGGCCATCACTGGAAAGAGAGGCCCATTGGACTTGCAAACTTTATATACCCAAATACAGGGGAACTCCAGGGCCAAAAAGTGGAAGTGGGGGGGGGGGGGAGGGTATGGGGGACTTTTGGTATAGCATTGATAATGTAAATGAGGAAAATACCTAATAAAAATATTTTAAAAGTCCATTGATATTAAGAGATATTAAAGAAAAGTAATCATTGCTTCCTATTATTTTTGTTGTTAGAGTTGGGATTCTGTTCCTGTGGCTGTCTTCTTTTAGGTTTGTTGAAGAATTACTTCCTTGCTTTAGCTAAGGTGTAGTTTCCATCCTTCTGTTGATGTTTTCCCATTATTATCCTCTGAAGGACTGGATTCATGGAAAGATAATGTGTGAATTTGGATTTCTCATGGAATACTTTGATTTCTCCTTCTATGGTAATTGAGAGTTTTCCTGGTATAGTAGCCTGAGCTGGCATTTGTGTTCTCTTAGGGTCTGTATAACATCTGTCCAGGATCTTCTGGCTTTCATAGTCTCTGGTAAGAAGTCTAGTGTAATTCTAATAGGTCTGCCTTTATATGTTACTTGACCTTTTTCCCTTACTGCTTTTAGTATTCTATCTTTATTTGGTGAAATTGTTGTTCGGCTTATTATGTGTTGGGAGGAATTTCTTTTCTGGTCCAGTCTATTTGGAGTTCTGAAGGCTTCTTGTATGTTCATGGACATCTCTTTCTTTATGTTAGGAAATTTTCTTCTATAATTTTGTTGAACATATTTACTGGCCCTTTAAGTTGAAAATCTTCCTTCTCATCTATATCTATTATCCATAGGTTTGGTCTTCTTATTGTATCCTGGATTTCCTTGATGTTTTAGTTTAGGATCCTTTTGCATTTCGTGTTTTCTTTGATTCTTGTACCCATGTTCTCTATGGAATTTTCTATACTTGATATTCTCTCATCTACCTCTTGGATTCTGTTGCTGATGCTTGCATCTATGGTTCCTGATATCTTTCCTAGGGTTTCTATCTCCAGAGTTGTCTCCTTTTGTGTTTTCTTCATTGTTTCTACTTCCATTTTTAGATCTTGGAAGGTTTTTGTTCAAATCCATTACCTGTTTGGTTGTGTTTTCCTATAGTTCTTTAAGGGATTTTTGTGTTTCCTCTTTAAGGACTTCTACCTATTTAGCAATGTTTTCCTGTAATTCTTTAAGAACGTCTACCTGTTTAGCAGTGTTCTCCTGTATTTCTTTAAGTGGGTTATTAATGCCATCCTTAAAATCCTCTATCAGCATCATGAGATATGATTTTTAGATCCAAATCTTGCTTTTCCGATATGTTGGGGTATCCAGGACTCACTGTGGTCCCAGTACTGGGTTCTGATGATGCCCAGTGGTCTTGGTTTCGGTTAGTAAGATTCTTTTGTGTGTGTGTGTGTGTGTGTGTGTGTATTAGCACCAAATCTTTTTTTCCAATTTTTATTAGGTATTTTCTTCATTTACATTTCAAATGCTATCCCGAAAGTCCCCTATACCCTCTCCCACCCCTGCTCCTCTACCCACCAACTCCCACTTCTTGGCTGTGGTGTTCCCCTGTACTTGAGCATATAAAGTTTGCAAGACCAAGGGTCCTCTCTTCCCAATGATGGCCAACTAGGCCATCTTCTGCTACATATGCAGCTAGAGACACGAGCTCTGGGGGTACTAGTTAGTTCATATTGTTGATCCACCTATAGGGTTGCAGACCCCTTCAGGTCCTTGGGTACTTTCTCTAGCTCCTCCATTGGGGACCCTGTGTTCCATCCAATAGATGACTGTGAGCATCCACTTCTGTGTTTGCCAGGCACTGGTACAAACTTTTAATAAGATTCTTATAGTTGCCTTTTGCCATCTGGTAATCTCTGGTGTTAGATGTTCTAGCTATCTCTGGCTGGAGCTTGTTCCTTCTGTGATTCTTTAGCCTCTGTAAGCACTCCTGGGAAACCAACTCTCTCTTGTGTCCCAGTGGTCAGAACACTCTCTGCAGGCAAGCTCTGCTCTTGCAGGGAAGGCACACAGAAGTTTGGAGCTCAGATCACCTCCTGATTCCTGTTTTCAGAGCCCTCCCTGGAGGCCGACTCTCCTCTGGCAGGGAAGGTGTCCATGGGTCTGTGTCTCAGCTCTGTCTTCTGTCAGTGATCTCCTGGTCCTAGGTGTGCTAGGGTGCCTGCAGTGTGGAGAGTCCTCTGGAGCCCTCAGCTGAGATCTTGCCAAAAATGGGGTTGGTGTGGTGCTGACCAGGATGAACCCCAGCAGCTGGTCAGGCAGGTGTCCTTTGTCCCTGTTCCTGCTAGCACAAGATCTTCTGGGGTTTTTGGAACTGATGTTGCGTTCCACTCACCAGTGATCTCCCGGTCCCAAGTGTGCTAGGGTTCCTGCAGCGTGAAGAGTCCTCTGGGTCTCCTACATCAAATTTCTTAATATTATACTAGAGCTATTTAATTTTTCATAGAATACATTATAATTGTCATCATTGGTATGATCATATGTGACCCACTCAATGTAAGACAGTCTGGCATTCAGAGTTTCACATTCAACCAGCAGGAAATATCCAACCAGCCTTAGTGTCTGTCTTTACAAAATTGTATATTTCTCCTTAAGTTATACATTGCTCTTTGGATAAACCTCAAGTTGGTTTTAAAAAGCAAATTTTACATGTGTCAAATATATTATCTGAATTTGGTCGAGAGTCTTCTGATGGTAGATTCATGGTTCACCAAAACCAAAAGGCTGATGTTTGGGATACATGTAGAAATAAAGGCAGAGGTGTTCATTAGCCACTTACAAGAAATATTAAAGACAGGAATATAAGGATAAAAGGCAGATAAGAGTGTATAAAAAGACACAATGGAGCCAGGAGATGGTGGCACATGCCTTTAATCCCAGCACTTGGGAGGCAGAGGCAGGTGGATTTCTGAGTTTAAGGCCAGCCCAGTCTACAAAGTGAGTTCCAGGACAGCCAGGGCTACACAGAGAAACCTTGTCTTGAAAAAACAAACAAACAAAAAAGACACGATGGTGCACACCAAGGTCAGGATGTGTTGGATAGCTTTCACCTAAGGTGAGGGTCTGGAAGAAAACCTTGCCATGTGTATATACTCCATCTGTGCCTGTGAGGTATGCAAATAATAGTACTGCTAGACCAGAACATAAACTCTAAGCATGAAACTTCAGGTAGCAATACCAAAACTATATACAATGAACTTTCAATTCCATCATGAAACCCCGCAAAACAGTACCCAGAATTTCTTTTTCATGTGATGTTTTTGAAATTCAAATTTGGATGTACACAGGAAAAATTAAGTTTATCAACATATATAGAACCCAACAAAGTAAAATAGAGACACCAACATACTTGGGAGTTTTTCTTTTAAGCTCCTTGCTGCTGGAGTCCACAGGGCTCATCTTAATAGCCTGAAAGGCACTGAGTATGCACGTTGGTACAACTGACACACCTCTGTCCACTCTGTAAATATAAATAATGAATATACATACAAATTCATGAAGTACATGTTTGACTCCAAATGCTGTCACTATCTGTGGGATTCCTTTGGAAACCATGATAAGGGTATTAGCTATGGTCAGGTCCTGAATCATTTTGTCTGTGGACTTGAACCTAAATCCAGTGACACACAGACAGACATAATGATAAAGAAAA